>NC_056733.1:513791003-514096003 GCF_019279795.1 Protopterus annectens | reverse complement strand
AGAGTGAGCATTTATTCTAGAAGGTAAGAATAGCTTACTCTGTTGGTAAACAAAAGTAATGACGTTTCTAAGCCAGGGGGATAAAGTCACTTTGGAAACAGGTTTACCCAATCTGGGTCCTGCAAAGGCCACAAACAATTGATCTGTTTTCCTGAAAGATTTAGTCCTGTCCAAATAACAATTGATAAACTGTGCGTAGATTCTAAAATGTATTCTCAGTTGCAACAAATTACAGATACATTTACAAAATCTTATCCAAAACAGTTTGGTTCTACAAAGGGGCTGATAAATTGTCCTAGTGACATCCAGGTAACTTCAGATAATGAAATCAAATTAGATTATACTAAAAAAGAACTACACAAACTGGATCCAAACAAAATAGTGGGAAGAGACATATTAGTAATAATGACCTGAAAACACTAAAGCAAGAACTTACAGTACCATTATATCTATTATTTAGTAGGTCATGTAAATATCAGAAGATTCCACAAGATTTGAGACATGCAATTATTAAACTTATCTTCAACGGAAAGGGGAGTAGGGCAAACCCACAGTAATACAGACTCTTAAGTCTACTTTCACATGGAAACATAATGCAGAAAGTAATACTGGAAAAGGTTATTGTCAGAACTGGCAAGGTTGGGACTTGAAACCACATATCAGCATGCATATGTTGAAAACAGATCTATTACTACCTGTAACATGATGTTCTACAACAAAGTAACAGCAGCTATGAATGAAAAATTGTGCTCAGCATATGACAAGATAATACACAAAACACTGATCAATAAATTAGAACAACTAAGTACTGATGTACACTTGATATGATGGACAGCTACATGGTTTACAAATAGGACATGGCAAGTATACAGACATTGGAGAGGTGAAATTCTTGAGTCAGGGTGTCACACAGGGCTCTGCCCTAGGTCGATACCTGTTTAGATTTACTATTCTGGTCTTTTTTCATCCGACATGTTCTACAGTTTGCATACAGATGACCTGAAACTGGGTAAACTGACTACATTTGTTACAGATACGGCATGTTTGCAAAGAACTTGACTAAATTGACCATTTGAGCACAGGAGAACAATATGCTGATAAACACATTAAAAACTAAGCACATGCTGTGGGGGCAATATTAAGACAGGTTGTTTCATAAGTAGATTGTAAATGTGCTTGAAATCACCAATACAGTAGCAAAGCATTTAAGCAACAAGCAATGATCTCTTACTGTTCTACTTACAGTAACATTATTAACGAATGGAAGCAAAAAACTAATTCTGCTAATCCCTCACAGTACATACTATGCAGTGCCCTCGCTGAACTCTAATATTCACTGATGCCACAAGAGTGCAAGACCATCTGTCTCATAGGTGTACTATTCCTCCAATACCAGCAAACAGTTATCTGGCACCACTACAGCAATGTTCGAGGGCAGTACATTTCTCAGCTACACCATTCCTAAAAACAGGGTGTGGTGCTCAAATACCATTCAAACCTACTGAAAAATCTTAGGTGCCACTCTGATCTGTACAGTAGATGGCAGTACACCAGTACATAGCATCTGGCAACTGTGCTACTCCATAATACTATGGTGTAAAGCACTGACACTATTCTAATAGCAAAATGATCAATGAAGGCATGGAGAACCTGTGAAACAGGTGTGTTCCTCCCTAAAACTACCACATAATGCATTTGTACAATTCTAACAGCAAAGCCATTAATGCAGTAGGTACAGCAATGGGCTGGCACCAGAGCTACTCAACATGTAACACCCTAGCACAACTCTAACAGCACACACTGATGACAGATAGAGCATCTGGCTGTCAGCAGTGCCACTCCAGATAATCATCACTTCATGCAGTGACACTAAACTAATGCAAATGATGTCAGAGAAGGGCAAAAAATGAATGCTAAAAAGTAGCACAACTTTTACAGCATCATGCAAAGCATTGCATTCAAATAGCAATAGCATCTGTGACGGGTCATGTAATGCAGAGAGCAGTAAGTACAAACATCATTTTAACTATTTTTGGCTCGTTCCATCAGCTGTTGCCAGTGCATTTTCTCATCCAATGAGTCTACCAAACCCTTCCAACCTCAGCTGGACTTGCTGAGAACCACTTGATCATACATTATCTTTGTCTTGATCATAATTCTTGAGGAAAAGTTGAGAGGTATGCGAGTCAGTAAAGGGAGAATATGGATAGGTGGGCTCAGGATTAGGGTCAGGATAGGGTAGACAGTGAGGCATCCAGAGGCAGCATCACACTGATCTCAATGTCATTTTCTTGTTTATGCCTCACCTCCACCCCCTGCACATGCATGCAGTGTCCACAGGCTAGCATGCAGTTGGTGTTCAAGTGCTTTGTTTATGCCTCCACGTGCAACTCAGAAAATCCCCAGCACCCCCTTATAAGCAACACCCTCTGTGCATACCCAGTATCCACAATTAACCACAGGAAATATGTCCCATGTGCACTCCCCCTCACCCCCCCCCCAAATGAATTAAGCTCCCCCCCCCCCCCACATCATGCCCAGCTCCTCCAGCATACATGTTGCTAATCAAACTAAGAACTAGGTCAGTCAGGGCTTTATCCCTCTGTGTTACACAGCTGTCAACTGGGAAGGAGAAAAACCATATGGAATGACACCAGTGCTTCTCCTTAAATTAGCATGTAAAGTGATGCCACCATTCTTATGGCAATGCTACTGAAGAGATTACGGTGTGTGGGGGTTCTGCAGCGGGACTGAAGTCGGACAACTTTTATTTTAGTAAGTCAGCATGTACACCCCAGGTATAACCTGTGGGATGTTTACACCGAGACTCTGGATCCACCAGAGTCAATGTACATACACTGGTGGGTGAACGACAAGAATTTTCAGGAGGGAAAAAAAAGCACATTAGATGCTTGAAATAGCTGCAAACATGAGAAACTTCACATGTACAGTACCACTGTGAGTGACTCTGGCTCTGGGATGCAATTGGACACAGTAGTGTAAGGGCAAATTCATGACTCACTCACTCTTATCTTAGTGCAATACTATACTATCTGGTAATCTATCTCCAGTAGTGTTAAAGTCCAAAGAGTAGTGTCACATTTATCAAAAATGTTACTTTGGTTCTTAATGCCTGGCCTCTAATTCTCATCACTGTCTGATCAGCAGAATGAACAGGATGTGCTGCAAATCAAGACCACAAACACCCTGATCTAAACTACCAACAGCTCAGGCAAACAGGACATTAGTTGCAGCTTAAAGACAGTGGATTTATTTTACTTTAATTCCAAGTACTGGGCACCACCCATTTTCAGTTTTGGGCCAGTAAGTAAACACCCAATATATGCAAAATGAGATAACATCCTAATAACACTACACACACTGGGACTGTACAAATACACATGACAAGTTAACAGCAGTAAGTGGGTGCACTGAAAACACAGTTTAAAAAAAGACATTCACTACAGTACGAATTCAGTACAGTCATCCACACTCAGAAAAGGTGAAAACTTAAAATACGATTCCTATGACAATAACTTGAAACAAATCATTTATGAGTAACATCAGCTGAATCATTTTTAAGTTTAAAACTACAGAAGTTGAGACTATGCACCATGACAAAAGGAGATGAAGATTAGTAAAGAATAACAGCACTGAACTAATGAGTGACCTGCTACTGTTACAGATAACTCAAAAGTAAAGTTTGGGGAAAAAATCAACTAAAGTTTAATGATGAACAGGTGGAAGATGAAAGTGATACTAAGTAAGTACATTCATAGATTCCTCTAGAATTCATGAAACATATTTTAAATGTACTCACCCCCCAGGAGCATTTAACTCTGTTGGAAATCTTCTATGACACTAAAAAAGGAATAAATCATCGTATATCAACTACACACTCACCTGACATTTAAAATAACTAAGCATATAATTTATTCATGGATTAACCACCCACCCCTTGAAAGAGTATTCCATTCCGTTAGTGTTTGGTTATTTAGCCAAATTAACTTCTGCCCCACCAAACACCTTAACTTGCTTAGAAGTCGGGCAAGGAAACTGGTGCTAAAACTTAATTTATGTAGGGCAGGTACAACAAGCCTTCCACATAGAACTTAATGGTCACCTTCTAAAAAGTTATATTACTGTTCAGCATTTTCTTCAAACAATGCTTTTGTCAGCACCTAGGAATGTCATCCCTATAAAGAAAATTATAGTATTCCGTTATCACAAAACGGAAATAAATATTACTAGAAAAAAAAGCCTTATACATACTGAAAATGGCTGGATCTATGTCAGCTTATCGAACGACCAAATAGTCAAACTCATAGACCATATGTTGAGAATTCAGTTTGTCGATAAACAACAAACCGACACAGACCCCCTGAAAACAGATATCTACTTATAAATCCTACATTACTCACAAAATACTAGAAAGGTTCTCAGCACAGGGAGGGAGGTTGGCATAACGGTCAAGGTGTTTACCTTATAAACACAAGGTGCAGGGTTTGACTTTCACATGAGGTAATTGGCTAGGATTAAAATGACCCACAAGGGCAATTAACCTAGTACTAATCTATAAACTTATGGACATGTGCTCGCAGTCTATTAAGATGTAAACCCTAACCCTGGACCCACCTATACAAATTTGCCAGTTACTGACCTACACACCCCCCTCAACCTCTTTTCCTCAAGAATTCCAGATACAAGCCAAAGATAATGTAGGACCATCAGTCAATGGGGTTCAAGAGACTGAATAAGCCTGGATGAGGAAGAAAAATACCAAAGCATGCATTAAAAAATAAATATTCCCTTATGCCTATCACGTGCACTTCTGAATCCTCCAACAATGCACCTCATAAACATGACAAACTCTAGAAATGGTTCAAGAGTTCAGTGCCTTCAACAACATGGTTAATAACTAATAAGAATGTCCTATAAAAAAAAAAAAAATCAAGAGATCAGAAATGCAGTAAACATTAGGTTTTATCAAAGGAGAGAACATTGTGCCAACCTGGGAGAAAAATGGTAAAAAAGAAATTATTCAGGATGGCAACGCTCAACCCACACAGCTATCCAGAGTTCATGCTTTTTACATTCAGTATGTCATTCCGTGTTTCCAATCCTCCACTCACAGCGACAGGACGTGTGAGCATGACAAATACAGACATCACAATCAGTAACAAATACACAAATGCTCCCTACAAGCTTTTGGTACGGGATACATGTTATTGTTTCACAAAGTGGACCAAACATTCACAGTCACGCTAAACAAACTAGTGTGAAACTCAGGTTAATAAGCATTAATTTTGTTCATATACACTGCTTTTCATTCAGTTGGGGGGTCCACACTCAACTTTGTTTTACAATACAAGGACAAGCACTCCAAAATTGTTTTTGTTCAGTCTTTAGTATTTCCCTACAAACCTATACAAAAGTAATCAGAGCCATAAGAGGCAGGCTAAAGGGGCACCTGCCTCAGGCACAAGCAGTTAGGGTGCAAGACTGGTGGCTTTGATGAGTGCCTACCTCTCCCCGATTAGAAATACATGCATTGTCTGAATGCATTTAAGCTGCCTCAATGGCTGCCGGTTAAATGCTCACATGACAGTGTATAAAGACAGCAAAGAGATATTGCGTACTTAATGCAATATATATCTGATATGTTTACACACCGACTTCAGCTTAAAGCAGAGCAGTTCTTTACTTAAAATTAAGCAAAGAAGCATTGCAGGAATGAACATAACTGTACTGTGTGAACACAGCAAGTGAGAAACCTTGTTTTAGTCCCACTTTTTTTTTTTTTAAGTCTCTCGCTTAAAGTCCTTTTGAGGGTCCTCAATATTCATTGAGAACTACTTTTCATCCTCAACGTTTGTAGCTACATGCATTCACTTAAAACCTTTGTTTTTTTTCTAATACAGTTTAATAAACAAACAAAAGTCTGACAAAAAAAAAAACTACTTAAGCTGGGGAAGCACATAAACCAAAATTTTCTAGCTGTGACCCAATGGAACAAATTATTACAACAACATTTATTTTCTGAGAAACAGACAAAACACCACGTAGTCTACCTGAAGTAAAATGCAGTTAACACCATGCAACTTTACCTATACTCTTATCCCCATATCATTTAGTCCAACACACTTTAAATAAAACAAGTCATTTTACACGTAAATATTTCATGTGCCAAGTCAATTTCATTTATCCATCACTTTCTGTTTTTAGTAAAAACAAAGCTCCTGCATACTGGTTTGAACCTGACAAAGTTCACTTAGCAGCCTATCTGGTAGCTGGAAGAGTTAACAATGGAGGCACAGAAGTAAATGGCAAATAATATCCTGCTAACACTTTGGGAGATGGGAGAGTTGGCCAAAACTAACTCCATGAGGACTGCCAGGTTAAGGCATGCAGTAGTGTCTCAAGAGTGAGAATTTGCAAGAACTACTAGAAAATAGAAGGGAAGAATCCAAAAAAAGCACCCATCCTCAGTAGATGATGGATGAAATCCTGCTCTTACCTCCCCCTTTCCTGATATCCTAGGAAACCTGAGGTCACAGGAAAATAGGCCAAAGGGGTACAGGGGCTTGATGTAAAAAAAATAAAGGTGAGTCTTAACGACCATAAAAAACATATGCACCCACCCTTATGTATATCCAGTCTATATATACATGTGCATATAGCAGTCCAGACTACATTCTGCCAACTATGATATACTCCTCCATTTCTGCCAGTGTGTTTTAATTCAGGTACCTCACACTTTCCATGAACTTTATGTAGTTGAGTCATATCCTCCCTCTTCTTAACTCTAAAGTATACTTCCCTAAACACTTTTTTCTTGCCAACTTTTTAATCATTACTACTGCCTAGTACCATAAAGGCTTATTGAGTATGGACTAATAGGAAGTAAATGAACCTGCTTGAACATGTCAAGTTTCAATACCCAGCATAAATGTCAGACTGCCTGCCCTATACCTTCACTTCACCAGTGAAACAGCACCTCTACAGAAGCTCTTTACACTCCCCACCAGACACACTTTGTGAAAATTAATGTATACTCAAGCTACATAAGGTACAGTACCTGCAGCTTTTGAAAAACTTCTCCAAAAGTAATAATCCTTTTGCCAGGAGGACAGGTCCAGTGTGTACCATAAAGTGATAAAGCAATACAAAGAAGCAGATAGTTTATCAGTTTTTACATCAAACTATGTGACCACAACCAAAGAAGTCCTGCTCCAGGATGGCTGTTGCCACCACCTTATTCTTTGCTTCATACTCTTCCTATGCTATTATTTTCAATATATAATACTTTGAATTTCTGAATATTAACTCCAAACTTGCACATCTAAGTACACTGACAATACAGCACAAATAAGAGGCACTACATTGCCTGGCAGCACAGAGGACTAAAACTCTGAGCTATTAGACTACTTCCTGTGATATAGGGCTCGATTCACTCAACCACTGCTTGCCTACCTGTGTGACCATGAGCAAGTCACTTAACCCCAATTTGGGGCAATTCAGAATTTGAGTTAGTCATCATAACGGTCTCTTGGACTGCATAGTAACCAACTATTAACCTACACTTACTTGTAAGGACATTCCAAACAGCTCCATGTTAATTTATGGTTACTGACTGGCACAGTTTTAAGATGTGGAATAAAAGATTGGAGTGTGGGACTCAGCTAGGCAGACTAATGAAGACAGCAATGACCGAAAAAAAATCTCATCCACTGGCAGCTTGCTGCAGCAGTCTGGCGAAAATGACCAGGGCGCCTTGAAGAGCAGTCTAGCAAGGTGGGAAAGAGCAACATTTTTGACCGAATTACAGTACACTATCTTTATTGCACTGTGTAAGATATACGAAAAATGGTTACACTTCTTCTAAATAATTATTATACTTTCATGCCTAGAGGATACCACAAAACATTTACATCCCACTTGTTTTGACATTACCAGGTCATTTTTCATCAATTCCCAGCATCTCCCGTTTATCAAAACCGTGTCATTCCTATACTACAGTTACACATTACAGACCATCCACATCTCCTACTCTCCCAAGAATGAACTACAGTATTCGAGGTTAAGAATTATAACGGGCACTTGTGCGGAAGTTAACTACAGTGTTAAATTTTGCTGCAACTTCACGTGAATAAACGCGTCAACTTACAAATCAATGAACAGGCAGCAGACTGGAACTTACAAGTTACCTGATATATCTACATCTAGGACGCTGCTCGGCCACAACATATGTGGCTGTCATCAGTAACCGTGTCACTGATTTCAATCATCTGATCCTTACTTCCGGCCTCCCGCCCACAAGCCCATCTCTGGAAACCAACCCACACAAGTAAGTCTGCAGTCATTTAAAGCATTTCTTACCAGTTAGCTGATATTTGGTCTGAACACTGTTCCTAGTACTCCTTCCACAAGCAACCAAATGACCTGATCCCGCAGATATATACTAAGATGTCCGCTGCACTTCCTCACTCATGCAGCGCTTGTCACCTGGCTACCGGAAGTAAGTGAAGAAACTGCTTCCTGTATTGTATCAGCTGGTTTGAAGAATCTTCAAACTGTTTAGGAACGACGAGTAGTTCTGGCATAACAAGCGAGACAGGTATGGGCGATTGTAGGCATTGTTATAGAACAGTACCTCCCTGGTTGGACTGTGCAGAAGTGGGCGTGACTTGTATGACTGGCATGCCAAATAGCCGTGATGTTACATGCAAATGATGCATGATTGACTGACATGCAAATTTGACAGTGACATCATGCATACTACAGAGCTAGCGACCCATCAGTGTAAACCTTAGCTCGAGATGATTGTCACTGGTGAAAGTGACACCCCGACCACATGTGCAAAATAGGAAAGGGGTTTAGGATGGCTCTGGCTGGATCATGCATACATACATACATTGGTAGTTGACAGATATTTAGGGTTGCCACGTGTTCAAATGTCGAAAGTGGGACTTTTTTGTAGAAATGTCAGATTTTGCAGGACAAAACATACCCTTGACTAGTACAAAGGATAGAACTTCACTTTTTTGCCAAAAATAACATCTTATTTTGTAGTATTTGAGTTGCTTATGCTATTTCATATAACATTTAGGTATTTCAGATAAAAAAATAACTGTTTCATGCAACTATTAAAGACAACTTAAGAAATATTTTTGTCCTAAAATCTCAGGACATTTGCCATTTTTTCACAGGACACAACTGCCCAAAGAGGGACTGTCCCTCGCAAAGTGGGACAGGTGGTAACCCTACAGATATTTAATTCACCGCTGTACACATGGGTTCCGCCGGAGAGAGATGTTATTAATTTGCCTTGGTCCACATTTTACACAGCCAACAGGCCACTTAGGGTTAGCCTAACACTAATCCTTTTATTATTTATTTTTATTTAAATTTGTTGACCGGGAGTGTCCGACTGGATGTAGGTCCATTTTCAGCGGAGGCCCGGGGAGAAAAGCTCCACAGTTAAAATAAACAGACAGTATATACATTGGATTACATAGCGAATAACAATTTACATAGCAATTACTTACAACATATTTACAGATGAAGAACATAGTACATCAGTAGACAACTAGAATCTTTATCTGTGAAGTGCATACCAGATGTTAACAAATGTTACACGAAGAAGAAGTTCGTGCTGTATAATAAGTACTGGCTTATGAGCATCTGAGCTTGCTATAATCAAGGTAGTTAGTGGAGTGGAAAGAAAGGTAGTGGTTGGATGGGGTGGATAATATTAGAGTGGGAGTTGCAAGGGCATAGCCAGCATGTTTTTAGTTGTGCTTTTAGTAAAGTTTTGAAGTGGGTGCATGATGGTATGGAGGTAACTGTGGGTGGGAGTGAGTTCCATAATTTGGCTATGGCACAAGAGAATAGTGCTTCACCAGCAGAGTTATTGGCTTTAGTGATCTTTAAGTGATTTTTGCTGCTGGATCTTAGTGGTCTGGTGGTGCGATAGGGTTGGAGTAGATTCTGGAGGGATGGGACATTTAGTGGATGGTTTACTAGTTTGTGGGCGAGTGAGAGTTGATACCACTGAAGGAGGTGAGGGAGTTCAAGCCAGCCCAGTTCAGCAAGTGAGAGACAGTGG
Organism: Protopterus annectens; assembly: GCF_019279795.1. NCBI lineage: Eukaryota > Metazoa > Chordata > Ceratodontiformes > Protopteridae > Protopterus > Protopterus annectens. Next base: position 514,085,895 of record NC_056733.1, on the reverse strand, counting down.
TGACTACGGTAGGATGCCCCTGTGGCGAATTTGGCGATTTTGTTGTAGCAGGTCTCTAGCTTGTTTAGATCACATTGCCTTGGGTTGGTATATATTGGAAAGGCATAAAGTAGGGTGGAGATAAGGTGGGAATTTGCTATTGAAATCTTTGCTGCTTTGGTGAGAAATTACTTATTTCTGTATAACGCTCCTAGTTTTTTGTGGACTTTTTTATAGTCATGGATATGTGAATGTCAAATTTTAGTTTATTGTCTATTTCCACTCTTAGAAATTTGGTGTGTTCAGTTGGGTATATAGTGGTGTTGTCTTTTGTCGTGATGTTAAAGTGAGAGTTGTTTTGAGTATGTTTGGTGGGTTGGAAGATGAGTAGTTTAGTTTTGTTTGGGTTGAGTATTAATCGGGCATCGGATAACCATGTTTCAACAGAGGAAAAGGCTTCCTGTGTGACTTTTTGCAGTTTTGGTAGGGACTGGGCTGAGCAGATGATGGTCAAGTCATCTGCGTATTGTATGAGTGTGCCATGTTTGGTGGCAGAGGCTAGATTATTGGTGTAAACAGAGAAGAGTAGGGGTCCAAGGATGGATCCTTGGGGAACCCCTATGGAGACAGGTAGTTGGGGAGATATGTCATTCTGCCATACAGCGGATTGTTGGCGGTCTGACAGGTAACTCTGAAACCAGTTGGTGACCGATTGTGAGAAGGGTAGGTTATTGAGGACAGAGATAAGTTGTTTGTGTGGGACCATGACAGATGCTTTAGATAGGTCTAGGAAAGTAGCAGAGGAGAGATAGCCATTGTTTTTATGCTGAAGGATAGTGTTAGTAAAGGAGAGTAAGGCAGTGGTGGTGCTATGGTTTGGTCGGAAACCATGCTGAGTACTGGAAAGGAGGTTGTTAGTAAGGAGGTAGTCTGAGACCCGAGAGTGTATGCATCTCTCTAGTATTTTGGAGAGTGGAGAGAGAATAGCTATGGGGCAGTAATTGGTTAGTTCTGTGGAGGGTCCGCCTTTGTGGAGGGGAATTATATGTGATACTTTCCACAGTGTGGGAACGTAACTTTCAGACAGAGATCAGTTAATCAAGATGGATACTGGGTAGGCCAGAGCATCAGCTGCGATTTGTAGGTATTCACTTGGTAGGCTGTCTGCTGCTAATTTGGTGGGTTTAAGTTTAGTTAAGAGTTTTTTTATGTTGGAGGTAGGTACAGGAGAAAAAGAGAAGGCAGTGGGGAGATTACTAGTTGAAGGTGTGGGTTGGAGGGGAGGGGGGTTGTGTTGTTTAGCTAGTGATAGTATGGTTCAGGTGAAGTGTGTGTTGAATGAGGTAGCAATATTTTCTGAGAAGTGAGGGATGTTAGGAGGAGGGGTACTGACTTTACCTGGGTGGAGGATGGAGTTTATGGAGGACCAGAATTGTTTGGGGCTGTGTTGTGAGGAGACTAGGGCAGACTGGTAGTATTGGGATTTGTCCTGTTTTATTAGCTTTTTGACTCTATTGCGTAGTTCTAGGAATTTCTGTCTAGCTGAGGGGGTTTTGGTTTTGCGCCAGTGCTCCCAGGCTTTATCCCTGTTTTTCATTTCTGACTTAGTGGTTTTCTGTAGCTATGGGGAGGGTTGTGCTTTGGTTCTGGAGAATCATATGGGGGCATGGTAATTAAGGATGCTCAGGAAGGTAGTATTAAAAAATTCAACTGCATCATCTAGACTGAGGTACTTTAGAGGATGCCAGTTACATTCTTTGAGGAATGGGATGAATGTGAGTGGGTTAAAGTTTAGTTTTTTACGTATTTGATGGTAGATGACAGGTTTAGCTTGGTATAGGTATTTTTTTGAGTAGGAATGTTGGGGAGTGATCACTGAGGCTATCTGATAAGCAGCCTGTTATATATGACTGGGGGCTCTTACTGACTAGTATCCAATCCAGGGTAGTGTGCTTGGTGGAGTTTTTATTTATCCTGGTTGGTGACTGGACTAGTTGAGTGAAGCCATGAAGGTGTACATGATGGGTTGGATTGTTGCCAGAACAGGATTGCCAGTCAATATTGAAATCACCTTAGATGATAGTTTCTTGGGGGAGATGGTGGGTAGACCAGCTGAGGATGTTTTCTAGGGGAGGGTTGTTTTATGCAGGTGGGAAGTAGCATCCAATTATGTTGATGGTTTTGTTTTGGTTAATTTTGAGGTTGGTATATATTATTTCTTCATTGCCTATTTGTGGAGCTGATGATTTTAAGATCTGGATGTTTAGATGCTGTTTAAATATTATAGATACACCACCTCCTTTTTTGTTTAGCCGGTCTACTCTTAGTATGCTGTAACCTGTAGGGAGTATTTGCTTACTGGTAATGTGAGGTTTTAGCCAGGTTTCTGTCAGGATGACTATATCTGGGGAGTACAAGTCTATGGTGGCATGGAGTTCATGGACTTTGTTGGATATACTTCTAATATTTAGGCATAGTAGAAGGAAGTCACTTGGGTTTCTATTGGCTGTAATATGGGAGAAGTTGTGGTTTCTAGTCTGATTATGAAGATTGGGGTTGGAGATGGTAGGGCCAGGGTTGGGGTGGATGTCGCCACTTAGGGCTAGTTTTGATAAGCATGAGATTATTAGTTTTCTCAGTTTTTGAATGTGTTTGTTTATAAGGGAAACTTTATGATTGTGCTCTGTGGGTAATAGGTATGGTGGGAGGGTTACTATGTTAAGTTGTAGGGATGCTTTATGTTTGAGTAATATAGTTGGTAGAATATGTGGGGGGTGCATAGGGATGGTTCTTGAGCTGGTGGGAGGGGAGCTGAGTGTGGGTGAGACATGAGTGGTGGTGTGAGTAGTAGTACAGTGGTAGTGGTTGAGTCGGGGAATGATGGAGCTTTGGTAGGATGTAAGATATGCAAGGAGAGTGCATGCAGTGAGCATAGGAAAGGTATGCTTGTACATGTTAGTTGAGGAGGTGTGATAGTAGTGGGAAGATGGAGGTGGAAGGGGAAGATGGATCCTAAACCTTACTCTAACCCTAGCCCTGTAAAATGAGGACCAAGGCAAAGTAATAACATCTGTCCACAGCGGAACCCAGACAAGCATTTCTTAATGAACATCACATTTTTTAATGAAGATCTCTGTGTTATTAAACAGTAAATTACTAAACAATATCAGGATAAATCAGGCATACCTAAGAGGTATGCATGCTGCATAACAACCTTCTGCCTTAATGCATAAATCTGTATTAATAAACAGCTTGTTGCCAACATCACACAACTCGTCTTTCATTGGTAGTAGTTTTATTTATTTGTTTTATTTTATTTTACATTTGTTGACCGGGATAGTCCAACTGGATACATGTCCATTTTCAGCGGAGGCCCGGGGAGAAAGCTCCAAAGATGGTTACATATGCAATCATCACAATGTACAGATAAAACAAGAGTCATAATAACAGTACAAATAAAACACACTTTACAGACTCAGTTAAATTTATTCAGTCTCGCAAACTTCTAATCGGGCTTAACAAATAAAGACACAGTTGAGTTCCATTTACAAACACAGTATAAGTACACTAGTATGAATAATGATTTAGTCAGGCTTGGAGCAGGGACATATCCATTGAGACCTGAAATACTCCTTGAGAGCTTTTTTGAATTGAGATAGGGTGGTATCTAGGGTAATGTTAGCAGGAAGTGAGTTCCAAGTTTTGTCAGCAGAGTTGGCACACAGGAAGTCTCTGGCTGAGTTGTTGGATTTGATGGTTTGCTCTACCAGTCTATTAGATGAGTGGAGTGATCTGGGGTTGGAGTGGGGATAGATGATGTTTTTCAGTGCAGGTGTGTTTTCTGGTTGGTTAAGTGCTTTGTGAGCCACAATAAGTTGATTAAACTGAATCTGCCTGGGTAGCTCTAGCCATCCGAGATTATTTAGGTTTATACAATGATGCATTCTATAGGGCAGGCCAGTGGCAAATCTAGATATGTTATTATAGCAGCTTGAGAGTTTGTTAAGATCAGTTTTATTTAGGTTGACAAGTAATGGGGAAGCATAGTAGAGGGTAGAGAGTAGATGGGAGCGGGCAATGGCAGTCCTAGCAGGTGGGGTTAAGAATGGCTTTATCCTATATAGTGAGCCCAGTTTTCTATTAATGATTTTGATAGTTTTGTTAACGTGCACATCAAACTTAATATTGTTATCTACAATAACTCCTAGAAGTTTTGTATGGGCATCTGGGGAGATTATGGTACCATTATTAGACTTAATGGAGAGAGATAGCGCCGGGGATCTTTGGGTGAGGGAGAAAAGTAGGAGCTTTGTTTTGTTAGTGTTTAGAATCAGACAGCAAGCAGCAAGCCAATTCTCAACTAGGTTAAAAGTACTGTGAGTAATTGTTAGCAGCTCTGTTTGTGAGGTGCCAATGCAGATCAATGTTGAGTCGCCTGGGTATTGAATGCAGTTAGCTTTAGGGATGACAGTGTAGAGGTCATTAAGAAAAATGGAAAACAGAAGTGGTCCCAAAATAGATCCCTGGAGGACACCTAGAGTGTTGGGTAGGAGGTCTGATATTTTGTTCTGCCATAAGACGGCTTGTTGTCTATTGTGCAGATAGGTTTCAAACCATTGGAGAGAGTGATTGCCTAGAGATATTGTTGCAAGGGTGTTGATGAGTAGATGGTAGTTAACCATATCAAAAGCCTTGGACAGGTCCAAAAAAAGTGCTGAGGATAACTTGTTGTTGTTCCTGTTATAGTTTATTGCATTGGAGAAGGTAAGGAGGGCTGTGGTAGTACTATGATGTGGCCTGAATCCATGCTGAGAGTTAGCCAGTAGGTTATTTTGGATTAGAAAGTACAAAAGTTGTTTATGGACGCATTTTTCCATCATTTTTGCCAGAGGTGACAAGATGGCTATGGGTCTATAATTAGATAATTCAGTAGAGTTTACCACCCTTATGAAGGGGTATGGCACGAGATATTTTTCAGATAGAGGGGACTGAAGCTACTGATATGGACCGGTTAATTAGAATGGAAATGGGGTACACTATGGTATCTGCAGCATTTTGCAAATATTCAGCGGGGAGAAGGTCAGCAGCTAGGGTAGTAGGTTTTAATTTTTTGAGTAGTGATAGAATGAAAGATGTAGAGACTGATTGGAAGCTAAAGAAGGGCTGGGTGCTGGGAATGTTATCCAGTGGGTTAGAGGTGTTAAGGGGTAATTGGCTAGCAAGGGCTTGGATAGTTTCAGTAAAGAAACTATTAAAGGTGTTAGCAACATCCACTAGTAGTTTATCAGTAGAGGCTGAGGGAGGTGGAGTGGTGGTTTGACCTGGGTGCAGTAATTTATTTATCCCTGCCCAGAATTTTTGAGGGTTATTTTGGTTTCCTTGTTGGAGATGGAAGTAGTAGTTTTTTATCTAATAGAATGGATTGTTTTGTCTCATTTCTTAGTTGTCGATATTTGGTTTGATCTAGAGGGGGTTTTGTAGTACGCCATGTTGCCCATGCCTTGTTTCTGACTATGATTTTTGATTTGGTTTCTTTAGAGAGCCACGGGGCAGCGTTTGTTTTTACCCTAGTGGAGCAAGCAGGAGCATGAGAATTGAGGATGGTAAGGAATTTATTGTTAAAGTAGGCGACAGCTTCATCTAGGGGCAAGTGTTTTAGGGCAGACCAGTTGCATGTCTTAAGTTCGTCCTGAAAATTACTAGGATTGAAGCTTTTACTATTTCTTATTGTTCTATACATGGGCTGATGGGAGTTATAAGATTTGTGTTTGCAGATAAAGGTGAGAAAGTGATCACTGAGGTCATCGGGGATGGCCCCCGATGTAAACATTTGGGGGGTGGCTATTGATTAGTATACAGTCCAGTATACTATCTTTTTGGTTAAGTTTACCTATCCTGGTGGGGATGGATATAACCTGTGTGAATCCATACAGGTTTACATGGGTGGTAGGAGATTGAGAGGAACAAGTGTTCCAGTCAATGTTAAGATCTCCTAGTACAATGGTTTCTTGTGGATAGTTATTAACTAACCATTGGAGGATGTCTTCTAGGGTATTGGTATTATTCCCTGGTGGAATGTACATGCAGACTATATTTATGCTTTTGTTTTTGTTAATTTGGAGCTTGGTAGCAGTTATTTCTGCCTTATTGACCTGGGGTGGTTGAATGGGGTCTAAGGTAACATTTAGCGTAGATTTGAAGAGAATAGCTACCCCCTCCCTTCCTGGTAGAGCGATCGAGTCTAAGTATACCCAGGTGGTAAAATTTCATTATCTGAGGTTGATGGTTTTAGCCAGGTTTCAATTAGGCATAGAATATCAGGGGAATGGACTTGTAGGAAGGCATGTAAATTATGTAATTTGTTATTTATGCTACAGATATTTAGTTGGCAGACCAGGAGGGAGTTGGGGGACTTATTAATAAATAGTGACTTAACTGGGTTAGTTGCATATGAGGTTGCCCCATCTAGGGTGGAAGGGCCAGGATTTGGGAGAATATCTCCATCCATTACGAGGTTATAGCATATATTTTCTATAAGCTTCAGGATTTTGTTTATTAGTCTTTGATAGTGTTTCGATTTTGAGCTGATGTATCTGGGTTTAATAGGCTGATGGTGTATTGTGGTTAAGGAGTTGGTTATAGGAATAACTAGTGAGTAACCTGTCATATTCAATACAACTGGGCTAGTTTGACATTTTGGGTAGTGAAATCCTAGGTAAGACTGATTTTCATAAGTGGAGACGAAATATGGAATTAACATGAGGGATAGCAGAGAGAGTAGTGGCATTGCTTTGAATGGTAACATGGTTGGAGGCAAGATTAGTGTAGTAGGTTTAGGGCCCTCAGGATCTTCTGGTTGGATATTGACTACTGGGGGGAGGGGTGGGGCTGGAATAGTGTAAGCACTACAGTACTGATTGGTTCAGATAGGAGAAAATGGAGAGGTGAATGAGGGATGGGTTAAGCTGAGTAGAGGATTCTTGATTGGTTCAGCTAGAGGAGGTGTGGTATTGTGGCTATAAAGCTAGCTACAGTGGGGGCAGGAGGGAATTGGGGGCAGGGAGGAGTGCAGAGCAAGCCCAAGCACAGCAAGCGGAGCAGGGCTTAACCACACAACCACACACAAGGATCTTGGAACCTGCAGGGCCTAACCACACACAAGGATCTTGGAACCTGCAGGGCTTAACCACACACAAGGATCTTGGAACCTGCAGGGCTTAACCACACACAAGGATCTTGGAACCTGCAAGGCTTAACCACACACAAGGATCTTGGAACCTGCAGGGCTTAACCACACACAAGGATCTTGGAACCTGCAGGGCTTAACCACACACAAGGATCTTGTAACCTGCAGGGCTTAACCACACACAAGGATCTTGGAACCTGCAGGGCTTAACCACACACAAGGATCTTAGAACCTGCAGGGCTTAACAACACACAAGGATCTTGGAACCTGCAATTAAAGGAAAGTATGCTTAGGTTTCACAAAGTAGGCTTTGAATGCCTAATTTTACTGTTTAAATTTTAAGTCCGGCTATGTAATAATTTCCTTTTTTAACTTACAATTTTTTGATTAATTTTGGGGAAAACACTGTATTTTGCTTCCAATTTAAAGATAATATATGGGGAAATATATGTTAGGCATCTAGTATTCCTACTGTGTAGTTTAAGGGGTTGGTACTGTAGTTGAGGCTAGGTAATAGTGGTATAGACCCAGGTCAGCAACTGTGGTATTCACAGAGAGATTTAATGAATATTAACCTTAGCAGGGCATTTTGTCCAATGAGCAGCTTAGAACAGGTATACAGAGTGAATTCAGTTGGGCAGCGTCCTTCTTGCTGTATGCCTTGCAGGACTGCTTGTTAAGGGGGATAGTTCCTGGTGGGAAAGATAGATTACAAGAATGAGAACAGGTTTAAAGTTCAAGCATTTACAATATCTGCAGGGAATCACTGTGCCCAAACAATAAAACTAGAGCAACAGCTCAACTAGTTTCCAAGTATAAGACTGTATAGCTTTAGAGTATCAGCTTTCCTTGTTACACATTACTTAAAGCTGCCTTTGTCTGTTAAGCAATATCTTACAAGCACCAAGTTGCCTTGATAACAGTTAAGCAGATAAGCTTCTAGTCTTTTATAAATACTTGTAGAGAGGCTTACTAATCATACTACATGAACATGTACTTCCAAGCTACTGAATACACAGTCTTGTTTATTTAGCCAGCCGTAGCATTACAACTGCAATCCGCAAGGTCGCTAGGCTATAATATTACACAATGTAGTTAGACAAGCTTGGTAGTTTTTTTACCATTATTGAATTGTAGTGCCCCCTCGAGCTAACATGCTGAATTTTGTCTCAAGCCAAGGTTTACACCGCCTGGTTCTAATGCAGCAGTTCATCTGTACCACACACTTGCACCTATGGCTAATTTAGAGTGTCCAGTCCACCTACTGCATCTCTTTGGAATGTGGAAGGAAACTGGAGCACCTGGAGAAAACCCACACGATGGCAGGGAGAACATGCAGACTCTGTGCAGAAGGCACCCCAGCTTAGAATCGAACCAGAGACCCTCTTGCTGTGAGGCAACAACACTAACTACTGCACCACCACGTAATGCGATGAAGACATCACCATGAATATTCATTCATTATTCAAACACATCACCGGGTGGTGGGTGGGGTTTAGGCAGGACTTGCTACTGCACATGTGGGGAGGTACTGTTCTACAACAATGCCTGTTTGCATGCATCTTCCAGCTGAAAGAAGGGTGCTACATTCCTGGAATACTGTCTTTTGAATGAGGCCACATTCCCAGCCACATGAGTAGGATGTAGCTATAAACTGAGACCACAGACCTTCATAACTTCTTAGTGTTCTGAACAATCTGTGGTCGATATGAACACCACCACTGTTGGTGTTGCCTTAGAATAAGATATAAACCTACTGGGATTAACCTGGTAAACAAAAATAAATAGCAAATTAAGTATTCAGTATCATTATTACATTGATTTTAATCAAAAGATAAACATTTTCTTACTCTTTGACCTAAAATCATAATGAATGAAAAATGTACAGAGCTGATCATTAATTAAACATATGCAAATGCCACACAAGTGAATAAAATGGATACACAGTAGGTTCCTGCTTGTAGTCACCAATGTGTATGTATTGTAAATTTTATCTTACATTTTGGTATGATTATAATTCTTAACTGGTTCATTACTTTATGAAAAATGCTGTGTATAAATCAGCTGTGTCAGTGTCTGTTTGTTTACACCTGGGCAAATCCTGAAGTCGATCTTCTGTGCTCACTGCTCTACCTCCATTAACATATCATTCAGTCTATATATATATCTAAATAAACAAAGACAATATTGTATTGTAGTACCTCCCCATTGGACTGTTCAAAAGTGGGCATGGCCTGTGTGATTGACATGTCAAATGACTGTGATGTCATATGCAAATGATGCATGAATGACTGTCATGCAGATTTGTCAGTGACATCATGCATACATTGGTTATTGACTGTGTGACTGACATGTCAAATGACTGTGATGTCATATGCAAATGATGCATGAATGACTGCCATGCAGATTTGACAGTGACATCATGCATACATTTGGTTATTGACTGGCACATATGGAAATCACCCCTGTACATGTACTACAATGGTACCTGTACTACAATACAATATCACCGAGATCTGTTCTATCAATGGAAAAGCAGTGCAGGATCTCTCACAGAAAGCAACCGTGAGACCAGACACATATATACCCATCTGCAATCAGTGCAAACATATACTAACATTGTGTACAACAAGACTACACAATCTTTTTCACATGCACAGTCCTCTTAGAACAAAACAGTGCTAAAACACATAGTCAACAACTGCAATGTGACTGCAAAATTCTTCGAATACAATGCATGTGAGGACACAGTTATGCATGCACAAAGTACAGAGGCGAGTGAATTATGTTATAACCGAATTTTATGGTATTAAGTCACGTTCATGGTGCTAGTTCTACCATCTTACTGGCAAACACCATTAACTTTCCTTTAGACTTTGTATCTTACACTTTTAATAGCTCAGTCTTTCTCTGTAGTGATAAAATGGTGTCTCATTGCTCACAGAGGAAAATGTTCACAATTTATTTATTTATAATTTGGTAACTGGGTGGGTGGTTGGTCAAAAGACATTTTCAGGTATGACCCATGTTCTAAAATCAAATAGTGTAACAATAATATATATGCATTTAATATAACATTTGCAATATAATTTATTTAATTGTCAAATGGCTCTCCTCATATTCTCCTTTCCTGCCTATCTCTACTGGTGTTCCACAAGGTTCCATCTTAGGCCCCCTTTTATTCAATATCTTCACTAATGACCTCTTCACCTCTTGCAATAATTCATCTCTCATTCAATATGCTGATAACTCCACTATTATTTCTACAGCCGACAACATCTCTGACCTACACACTCTAACCCAAAAAGCTCTACTCTCCACCGAACAATGGCTTTCAAAAAACTTACTAATCCTAAATCCCCCATAAAAAACAAACTCTTGCTCTTCCTCCCCCATTCTCTTGCTCAACATAGATCTTCCTTTGTCGTTAAATCTTGTAATAATACAGCCATCCATCCTGACACCCACACTAAACTCTTAGGGGTTATCATTGACGATGAACTAAAATTCAATCAGCATATACAGCAATGCATAAAGAAAACCCATCAAAAACTTGGTCTCCTATATCGGAACAGAAAATACCTCACCCCTGAGGCTAGACTCACCCTTGGACAAGCACTTCTCCTCCCCTCTCTCCTCTATGCTGCCCCAGTTCTCACAAATATTCAAACTACTACCCTGAACAAACTTCAACAAACCTACCACAAAATAGCCAGATTCATTACTAACTGCCCAAACAACACACACCACTATATTGCCTTAAAGTCTGTACAATAGCTGGAACTCCCACAATTACTTCATCTCTACCAATTTCACATGCTACACTCTATGCTGTTTAAACCCTCCTGCTGTCCTTCCCTATCTCTCCTTGTTTCCATCTATACCCCTTCTCGATCTCTCCGTACCTTAAATCAGCAATTGCTTGATGTCTACCACCCTAACAAGTCTGTTGGTAAGCAACTCTACAAGCATTCCGTGGCCCAAGCTTGGAATAAACTTCCCCTGGATATACGCTCTATCTCTCATACTCCACTATTTAAAAAAGAACTGAAGACACATTTACTCAATTCCAGAACCTGTCCCTGTTATGACCCTACTTAGCTCTCCCCTCCTCCCACACTCATATCTCTCTCATTGCAACCTACTATCACTCTTGACTTTCCCCATCTGTTCAGCAACTAAGAATTTATTTTTTTCAAAGAAACAAATAATGTAGTTGTTTATTTCTACACATGTAGATGTTTATTTCTATTGCTTGCTATTATTGTTTGTAATACTTTTTTATTGTTCTGTGATCATATATTGTATTTGCTGGAGCTTTCTCCTCGGGTCTCCACTGAAAATGGGACAATAACCCAGTTGGACTAACCCGGTTAACAAATGTCAATAAATAAATAAATAACTGGAAGACTGAAAGCAGTAATTATTTTCACGAAAAGTCTTAACAGTTCATTATTCATTTTTCTGAGCTCCAACTAAAGACTCTAGACACCTATGCTGCTGGAGTTAAGGTAGTGGTATCAAGTCCTTCATCTCTTTCCATAACATCTTTTACCCATGTTACCATACTGACATAACAAACACTCAGATTTTACTCACTGCAAAATACCAATCTATGCACTACCAATAATTACACTAAATGATATCACTGCTTCTTTTACTGCAGTGCTGCAATTTTAATAGTTAATTTAATAACTGCTGATTGGAGCAACAGGAGATGCCTATATTCAGAAAGTACTGTAAGCTCTCACGTCTCATGCCTTTAAATAAACTGTTGGATATATTCTATAGTAAGATGTGTCACTTCTACTAATATTTTTGCTTTACACCCTCCGTTCTGTAGCCATAAGTTTTTATACAGATATTAAATCATCTAATACCCCACATACTTGTGTATATACCTGCAAATATATATTTTCTTCAAAAGTTATGATCTAAAAATGATAGAAATATATATTTTTTTACTTTCATCAAAATTCTAGCCCAGACTGACTAAAATATAATTTGCATTTTGTCTTTTATCCTAATAATGTACAAGTATAAAAGGATCCGATAAATATGCTTATCATGTACTGAGTATGCACATTTTTATTTACCACTACTATATGTACAGCATCAAGCATTTATCTCCACTGTGTATCATGATGTATTCAGCTTGCAAAACTAGTCACCATAACTCAGCCTCACCCACTCCTAAAAACAAAAGAACTAATCTGCACATACTGCATACACAAAACAATAGATCTATGGTTGAACAACAAATAGCACAATGATCCCAAAAGATATACAGAGGTATCAAAAAACCTGATATAGAAAGGCACCATCTTTTGACTTAGCTTTTCTGGCTTGCTTCATAGGAATCCCCAGTAGTGTACTCGCATTTCCCTCAGCAAAAGTTTCATCCTGTGTCTTGGCCAACCTCCAATCAACCCAAGGCTGTCTCATTGCCCTGCACTGTGAGACCCTGCATCAGTGGAACACTAAAGTACTTTCAGCTACACTAGTTCTCCTCAGCAAATGTTTCATCCTATGTCTTGGCCAAGCTCCAATCAACCCAAGGCCATCTCGTTGCCCTGCACTGTGAGACACTGTGTCGGTGGAACACTAAAGTGCTTTCAGCTACACTAGTTCCCCTCAGAAAAAGTTTCATCCTGTGTCTTGGCCAACCTCCATTCAACCCAAGGCTGTCTCGTTGCCCTGCACTGTGAGACCCTGCATCGGTGGAACACTAAAGTGCTTTCAGCTACACTAGTGTATGTTAGAGTTGTATTTAATCTGTCCTCTAAACTGAAGACTTTTTCCCTTTCAATGTACACGTGCACACTACTGGTCCCCACATTTTTCTCTTCCTATTGTACTCCTAGGTCAATTACTTAAAACTACTTTCTCTTGGAAAAAGTTTACCTATGTACCTGCAGCCCATACTTCAATTGTTTTTCCATGTAGAAGTGGTCGTCCTTTTCACCACACTGTACTAGATTAGTATCATAAGATTTGTAGTTATTAGGAAGATACTGCACTACACTGACCTGGAATTGACTTAGTTTGGTTTTCCTGTTTTTTTTTAGCACCTGGCCTAGTCCAGTTTTTCTGACTCACAACCTTGTATTACTTTGTGTCTACCCCCCTCCCCCACCTTGAACCTGCACAACTCCCTCCCACTCCTGCTTAATTACAGAGGTATCTTCCTTTTACTGTTCTGTCCTGACCAGCCCTATAGATAGGTTCTGCAGTCTCGAGGACTGGTGTAGCCCCGCTCTATTCACCTCGCTATGCTCGGGTCACTCCGCTCCCCTACCCTGCCCCATTTCCCACATACCCCCACTAACTCTAAATTTATTTTAAGCCCAGATCACCTGACCACACCCTCCTCCAATCAAAGACCTATCATACACACCCTCTATCAAATTTCTACCTTAAAAAGGTACATAGTATCTACTTGCCATGCATTCACACTCACACCCATACTTGAACCCTAAAACCACTAAGACCCAACCACTACTCCCTCATAAAATACCATCAGTCCTAGGATTACTGTTCCTACCCCTCACATACCTAAGAAACATCACATCATTATATACAAACACATCACTAGAAAACACATCATTCCACATAACACTTTCTCAAGCAAATATACACTCACACATTTTCTTTCCTATCACTTCTACATTATTTAAAGACAGCTTAATCCTACACATTCATAAGTCTCACATAACACCATCTTACACTAGAAAAACATAATTTAGATTCAACATAGACATGGTGCACACAGTTAAACACATACTCATTTATCACTAAAAATCTGCTTATATCTGGAGACATACACCCAAACCCTGGACCACAAAACTCTCTCCTCTCTGCTCTCTGCTAGTCAAATCTCTGACCTATTGATTCTGAATGTCAACATCAGAAGTATCTCTAACAAACTTTTTGACCTACATGCATTTATAGCTCACTACTCCCCGACATACTAACCATTACCGAGACATGGCTAAAACCTAGTACCCAAAATGAAGAAATTATCCCACCAGGATATAATATCCTAAGACTGGATACATTGGGCAAAAAGGGAGGTGGAGTTGCTATCCTCTACAAAAATACAATCAACATTAAACCTCTACAAACTCCCATACCTAAATTTCAAAATGCCGAAACCTTAGGTTCAACCCTAAGCATAAATGACACAAAAACTATCATCATTCTCCGCTGTTATATTCCCCCAGGTAATAACTCTCCCATCATTGAAGAAATGTTACAATGGGCCACAGATAATCTCTCCCAAGAAACCATCTTACTAGGTTATCTCAACACTGATTGGTCAGCCTGTACCTCTAACAACCCCACTAACCATATTAATCTCTACAGTTTTACCCAACTTATCCAAGAACCCACTAGAATCGACACCCCCCCCCCCAACAAACAATCTATTCTAGATTGGTCACTAGTTAACTGCCCCAAACAAAACTATCAGACAGGATGCCTTCCTGATGGTCTTAGTGACCATCTTCCCACCTTCCTCCTGCAGACGTACCAACATAGCCAAACCCATTGTTTTTAGACAACTCAGAGACGATCGTAAACTAAATATACAAGAACTAAACAGTATTCTAAAACATAGTAACTGGAAACCACTATAAACCCTAAATCGATACCAAGCCATTGACTACTTCAGCAATATTCTCATCAATATCCTTTGATAGACTCGCACCAATTAGGAAAATAAGAGCCAAGTCAAACTATGCACCATGGCTAACTAGGGAAACTAGAGCCCTTCTAAAGTCAAGGGATAAGGCTTGGAGAATTTGGAAGAAAGACAATACTAGCCTAGCCAAACAAAGTTACCTACAAAGAAATCAGGCCAAGAGACAAATTAAACTCGATAGACAAAATTATTTCCTCAGTATCCAAAACAAACATTCAAAAGATCCCCAAAAGTTTTGGCATCTCCTAAAACCAGGCAAAACCACCACTCCCACTCCTAACTCCAGGAATGACAACAAGGACATTGCCTCACAATTCAATCACCACTTCACAGAATCCATCTTAACACTATCCTCCCAACTATCCAAAAACAGCCCTACATATAACCCAACAAAATGCCCTGACAACATATCATTCTTTACGCTCTCACACGTTCCCACCTCAACAATTTAAAAACACCTCCTAAAACTGAAACCTACCACCCTTGCCGCTGACAATCTACCAGCCAACTTACTAAAAATAGCTGCTGATCCTTATCTTACCCTATTTCTATTCTTATCAATCGCTCCATACAAGAAGCATATGTCCCACAGCTATGGAAGGTATCTTACATTATTCCACTACATAAAAGCGGAAACTCTTATGAATACTCAAATTATTGCCCCATTGCCATTCTATCCCCCTTATCTAAAATACTAGAGAAATGTATACATCCTCAGGTAACAATTCCTAAACTCACACCATCTCCTCTCCCCACACAGCATGGCTTCCGACAACACCATAGCACAAACACCATTCTGCTCTCTTTCACCAGTCTGATTAACCAACATAGAAATAATAATAACTTTGTATCTGCAATATTTCTAGACCTCTCCAAGGCATTTGACATGGTTTCACATTCCTTACTACTAGACACCCTGACATCCCCATCCTTTATCCCTTCCGCTATAGCCTGGTTTAAAAGCTATCTGTCAAATAGGTAGCAATCTGTCCAATGGCAAAATGTACTATCCCTCTTACTCCCAACTACCATAGGTGTATCACAAGGCTGCATATTAGGCCCACTTCTTTTCTCCATATTTACCAATAATCTCCATACCACCACACAGCATGCTTCACTTATACAATACACTGAAGATTCAACTCTTATCTGTTCAGATCCATCACTTCCCATCCTACAACAACTCACCCAGGAATCCCTTAGCTCTGTGGAAAGTTGGATCACTCAGATCCAACTGATCCTAAACCCCAATAAAACCACATTATTACTTTTCACCCCCAACAAAACCATTTCCACCCCTCTATCCTTCACTATCTCCTCCAAAAATAGCACTATTATCTCTCCGTCTAACCATACCAAACTCCTAGGCATTGAAATTGATAAAAATCTACACTTCAACGTCCACATTTCACAAACTATCAAAAAAGTCCATAAAAAATGGTAACACTATATAGGCACAGGAAATCCCTCTCAAAACAAGCACAGATTACCCTAGCCCAAACTAACCTCTTGTCTACCCTAATGTATGCTGCTCCAATTCTCACCCAGCTTAGAAAACTTGACCTTGCCAGACTCGAATCATGTTATAATAAAATTGCCAAGTTTGCAAACAGCTCCACCTTTAGAACCCACCATTGCCAGGCTCTAAGGGAACTGCAATGACTGGAACTTCTCCATCTACTTAACCTATCACCAATTAGTCATTGCCTACAATGTGGTAACACATCCAGAATAAAACCCTGCACTAGGCCAACTTCTCATCCGCTATAATACAAATTGTCCTCTCCGATCTTCTGACAAACTCCTCCTCTGTACCTGTAGGGCTAACAATACTGCAGGAAAAGCACTGTTCTCTCACTCCATCGCTAGAACCTGGAATAATCTCCCTCCTGCTCTGATTTCTGCCCCTACCTCTTCTCACTTTAAACACTCACTTAGAACACACTTAAAGAATAAGTGGCTATGCCCATGTATTACATGAGTCCTCAAATTATTCCACTTATATACCTCACTTCCTATTATACTGACTGTAATATATATTACAGTCTAGGTCTTCTCCTAATGCTGATTGAATTTGTATACTTATTCTGTTATTAACCATGTGTAAATATTTTTTCCTGTATATATAGGTCTTGTTATGCCTTCTGCTGTATACTGTATTTTAACATACTGTTTGAAAATTCTCTGTGTACTATATTTTAACATATTGTGTAAAATTTTACTTACTGTGGAGCTTTCCTCCTTGGGCCTCTGCTGAAAATGGACCTGTGTCCAGTCGGACCATCCTAGTTAACAAATGTAAAATAAAGAAATAAAAAATAAATAAAAATACATAAAAATATTAAGTCATCAATGCAAAAAAAAAAGCCTTCCCATCCCACTTTCCTAAATATACTAATCTTGAAACTGAACCCAAACACCCCACCTAAACACGCTGTTCAGCTTCAGCCTATCCACAGGCTAAGTGCCCATAGAATGGCACACAGCAACGGTTATTCCACTACACAAAGGAGGGGCCACAACTAAACCTGGTAACTATCACCCCATAAGCCTGACTAGCCTGGTCTGCAAGGCTATGGAGCGCATCATCATGGAACTCATTAACAAAGACACTGGGAACCTCCAAACACTTGACCCGACCCAGTTTGGCTTTGTTAAGGGCAGATTATGCCTACTAAACCTGGTTGACTTCTTCGAGACAGTCACCAAGGCCATAGATGAGGGAAAGGTGGTTCACACAGCCTACCTTGACCTCGCCAAGGCTTTTGACACCATTCCCCACTCGGGTATTACAGAAAAACTCAACAGCCTGAACATAAACCCCTACGTCATGAGATGGGTTGCCAACTGGCTTACAGACAGAACTCACACAGTAAAAATAGCGGGCTCCAGGTCCGACTCTAAACCAGTCACAAGTGGTGTCCTGCAAGGCTCGGTCCTGGGAACCCTACTGTTCGGCATATACTTCTCAGAAGTACAGGCAAACACAGGAGGACTATGACTAACCAAGCTCGCCGATGACTGCAATCTGGAAGTCATAACTGACTCTCTGGCTGACACGGACATCCTCCAAAAGGGCCTTACTGAGACGGACACCTGGTGTCAAAGTCATGGCCTCAAGCTAAATGCCAAAAAATGCATAGTCATCCCATTGGGGAAAAACAAAACACCCACAAATTACCACATAGGTGGCAGCCCCCTTAATACAGAAGAGGTAATAAGAGATCTGGGGACCCAGGTAGATAGCAATCTCTCCTTTGACAATCATATTGCCAACGTAGTTAGAAAATCCTTCTATGTGGCCCATCTAATTACTAAAGGGTTCTCATCTAAAAATAAAAAGGTTATAATGCCCTTCTACTCGTCACTCATCAGACCCATCATAAGAGTACAATGCCCCATTTCGGATGTACCTCACAAGACACTTCCAACAGCTGGAAAGACCACAAAAGTACCTCAACAAGAGGATTACTGGCCTCAAACATATGTCCTATGCAGCCCGACTGAAAAAACTCCGGCTGTACTCAATGGCATATTGCTTACTCAGAGGTGATCTCTGCTTGACTTACAAAGCCGTGACCAGGTACAGATTTGCTGTATCCAGGACTATTTAAAAGCTTCTGAGCCCCCCAAGCCTTTCTGTGTTGGAGGGAAGCCTTCTAGCTTATCAGTGGGAGTGGTAAGCACTAGGTAACCTGTCTACCACATAAGGAGTGATTCCGGCCCAGAATTTGTAGTTATTGGCCATTTGGGCAGTCTTCCATCTCTCTCAACTTTCTGATTTGAAGGCCTGCATTTGCACTTGTTTCTGTCCTGTAACTCCTGGGCCCATCTCATTTGCTCACTCAAAAAAAAAAAAAAATTATCTGCTTTTACTGTATTTGTGTTTCTTCCTACTTTATTTTGCTTTTGCGTCATCTTAAAAGTACTCAATTGTATTTATTACTGCTTAGTGTAACTCATTCTAAGCCTTTTAGTTTAAGCACTTGGGCTTCAGACCAGTTATTTTACATTAAGAAGGTTTGTGGTCTGCACTGTAGTGGCAGAACAGGTAGCTTACATCCTTCTAAGTTGGGAACTGCTGATTGAGGGCTCAGTGGCTGTTATTCTAAAAGTGTATTAATTCCGGTTTAAGCACTTGGGCTTTAGGCCAGTTATTTTACATTAAAAGGGTTCGTGGTCTGCACTCTTGTGGGAGGAGAGGCTGGACTCTGCCCTTCTGAGCTGGGAATTTCTGATTAAAGGCTTATAGTGTCTGCATATTTGAACTGTTTCTTACTGAAATTGGTACACCTTGTTTGCTGTAGCATAGACTAGATCCAGGCCTGCTGAATCTAGCTTTGTTTGTATGCTTGTTGTTTGTTTGCTTGCTATTTTCCTGAAACGCTAATTCCACCTAAAACGTGGCTTTTCAGCGCTTCTGTGGATCCCTAGTGATATCTGCATTGCTTACTGTACTTATTTCCTTGTTTCACTTGAAAGAAAGTTACTGTTTGTCGTTTTTGCATTTAAGTTACCTGTAACACATTGCATTTAAGTTACCTGGCACTTGCTCACTAAAGCAATTATATAAGTCAGCACTAAAAATTAAAAGCACTACACCCTCACAAACTCCCCTTGAGTACCTTGTTCCCCATTGGCCCTTTTTTCAATTATAAAGGAATTCCCAATACTATTCTAGCATGTCCAAAGGTCAGTTGTCAATCTCCTCTCTGGTCCAGCTGGTGAATCTGGGAATCTTGAGGCAATGTTACAACTGCCTCATGTACACAGACAACCCCCTCCTCCTCCCAACAAATTCCAACACATGTGAGAGATGCAACCATATAGCCATACTGGAGGCTAAGCTCTCTCAACTCAGTACTGGTGAAACCAGTCAGGAGGAGAAGGAAACCACACTCACTACAATTCCAGTCTCACATAGACCTACCACGACAGCAAACCAAACACATAAACACACAAAAACATACTCGGAGGCTCTAAATAAAAATCTGCCTAAGCAGCAGAGACCTCCAAAACAGACACCCAAGCAACCGCTACCAAAAACAAAACACGTGCAACACATAACTCACAAAGCCAGTGTGCAAAACAGTCACAGCCCTTAAGGCTAAACAACACACCTGATACACTTGTAATAGGTGACTCTATCGTCAGGCATACTGACGTCCCGCTCACCAGGCTGAACAAGGAGATGGTCACGTTGAGCTGCCTGTCGGGTGCTAGGATCCTCCACATAACACAAGCACTCAGGTCACTCCAAGGCAAGTACAAATATGACTCAGTCATTGTCCATGCTGGTGTGAATGACCTGAGACGTACCTCCCTGGACTACATGAAAAGAGACATAGAGGAGCTCTCTGAGCATGTAGCCCAGGCCGGTATGACTCTGACCTTGAGTAGCATCTTACCCTCACCAAGAATGATGCTAAAATATGAAGACAAGATGATCATTTTCAACAATTGGCTTAAGTATTGGTGTCATTCAAAGGGGATCCAATGCCTGTCAGCCTGAGATGACATGCTTGACAAGTCACGATGCTTCTCTAGAGACGGCTTGCACCTGTCACCCCTGGGCTTTCAGATACTGGCAAAGGCTCTTGCTACCCTCATAGTGCCTTTTTTAGGCAAGGCTCAAAAGACAAACCCACCTCCATAGGTATCACAAGGGATAAGAAACTAAGAGTAATGCTACTCAATGCCAGAAGTCTAAACCTCAAGATGCACGCACTCGAAACTCACTTTAGCATGGAGAACATCGATATCTGTGCAGTAACAGAAACCTGGTTCAAGGCTCCCGAGAGCACCCCAGCACTACCAGGTTATACCTCATACCATGCTTTTCGGCCCCAAAACTTGGACCGAACCACAAAAGGTGGGGGAGAATCAGTATTCGTCAAAGATACCCACACTTCCAGGTTGGTGGCACAGCACAAAGCATCAGAGACTATCCATGTGCAACTAACAGTGGGTAAAACTGCCTTCCAGTTTATAGCCTGCTACAGACCACTCTCCCAAACCCAGGAGCCCCACTCATCCTTCCTGAGAACACTGGAAAATATGAAGGTCTCTCCAAACACCATTATATTGGGCTACTTCAACTACCCAAACATAGACTGGGAGCATTACTCTAGCCCAAAGGTTCCTAGAATTTATAAACAACTTGTTACCACTCCCACAAGAGGGGAAAACATACTGGACCTGATCATCACCAACATGGGGACTCTATGCTCCAGACCAGAAGTGCATCCCTCACTGGTAATATCAGACCATAAACTAATCTCACTGGATATTCACATCCCGACTCCACCCTCTGCCCTGAAAACCACAGTGAAAAACTTCTTTAAAGCAAATTTCACACTCCTCAAAACCGAGGTGGAATCCTTCAAAGCCCCCGGGCCTGTGGAAAATACGGTCCAGACCGCAGAATCCTTTATAAACGCATTCTATGAACACCTTCAGGAATGCATGGATCATGCAATCCCAAATAAAACCAAGACCCAATTGTCCAAAGGCAGACGTCCTGTCTGGTGGACCCCAGCCATAAACAAACTATACAACAGAAGGAGGAAGCTACTACATGATAAAGCAAAATCCCAAAAAGGGAAGGCATCTCTGATCAGTATTAGCAAAAAACTATGGGCACTCATAAAATCGTCTAAGGCCAGCTTCGAGAGAAAAATTGCACAGGACACTAAGGATAATCACAAGGCTTTCTTTAGTTATGTTAGAAACCTGGGTGGGAATTCCCAGATATGCTCAGAATTAGTCCAAAATGACAAAAAATACACCGAACCCACAGACATTGCCACCATCCTAGCTGACAGGTTCAGCGCAAACTTCTCCCCCCCCACCAAAAGGGCAAATATCTATCCCAGCAGAATGCTGCCCCCCCTGACATCTCAGATGCTCAGGTAAGAGCTGCCCTCTCCAAAGCAAAAACACAGCATCAATGGGACCAGACGGTGTCCCGGGCTGCGTCCTACATGAACTCCAAGAAGAGCTAAACCCAAACATAAAACTACTGTTCAATCTCAGCCTTACTACAGGATATGTACCCAAAGAGTGGCGTACAGCAACAGTGGTCCCTCTCCACAAAGGTGGTGCCTCAATGGATCCTGGAAACTATTGCCCCATAAGCCTGACTAGCTTGGTCTGCAAAGCTATGGAAACGATCATCATGGATCTCATAAATAAAGATATTGGGGACCTACAGACACTGGATCCTACCCAGTTCAGCTTTGTTAAGGGCAGATCCTGCCTCTTAAACCTGGTTGATTTCTTTGAAACAGTCACCAAGGCCATTGATGAGGGGAAGGTGGTCCACACAGCCTACCTGGACCTCACAAAAGCCTTCGATACAATACCCCACTCGGGCATTATAGATAAGCTCACCAGCTTAAATATAAACCCCTATGTCACTAGATGGGTTGCAAACTGGCTCAAGGACAGAACCCACATGGTTAGAATTGCTGGAGCCATGTCAGACTTCAAACCAGTTACAAGTGGCATCCCACAAGGCTCAATCCTGGGACCTCTCTTGTTTGGTATATATTTCTCGGAGGTACAGGCCAACACGGAAGGACTGTGGCTGACCAAGTTCGCAGATGACTGCAAACTGGGTGCCATAATCGACTCTCCAGCCAACACAAGCATCCTCCAAAAGGGCCTCATAGAAACAGACAACTGTTGCCAGAGCCATGGCCTCAGGCTAAACGACAAAAAGTGTATAGTCATCCCCTTTGGCAAAAACAAAGTGTCCACAAATTACCACATAGGTGGTAATCCATTAAGTGCAGAAGAAGTAATTAGGGACCTGGGGACCCAAGTTGACAGCAGTCTCTCATTTGACAACCACGTGGCCAAAGTGGTTAGAAAAACATTTTATATAGCCCACCTAATCATGAAGGGATTCACATCTAGATCAGGGGAGGTCATCGTGCCTCTTTACTCATCCCTCATCAGGCCCATAATTGAGTACAATGCCCCTTTTGGGATGTACCTTACCAGACACCTGCAGCAACTGGAAATACCCCAAAAGTACCTCACCAAGAGGATCAAAGGGCTCAAACAGATGCCATATGCTGCCCGGTTAAAGAAACTCCAGCTCTACTCAGTGGCATACCATCTGCTCAGAGGTGATCTGTGCCTGACGTATAAAGCCATGTCCAACCCGGAATTAATGGACATGCTGCACCTCAGAAAATCCAAATCCCATCAAGCTACGCGCTCGAGAGACTTGAACCTCAGCACTGAAATAAATAGGACATGCTGGAGGGACAGATTCATAACCCAGAGGCTCCCTTCACTCTGGAATAAAATCCCAGTCCAGGTTAGGCAGAGTCCCTCATTGACTCTCTTCAAGAGGAATCTTGATGAGTGGATGGGAGATCGTAGGTTTACCCCGGGTATCACTTCTGTGTCACTGTTAGAGGCACAGTATACTAACCTCGAAAAAGGGCATAGCAAAATTAATTTAAAATGGGTGGCGAAAGCCAAACACACTCTGGCTAGGCTTATAAATGCCCTATGCAGATAGCCTAGTATGAACCTATGAACCAACTCAGAATTGATGGACATGCTCCACCTAAAGAAATCCAAGTCACTGCGAGCCACTCGCTCTAGTGAGCTAAACCTCGCCACAACAATAAATAGAACATGCTTGAGGGGCAGATTCCTGTCACAGAGACTCCCCATGCTTTGGAACAAAATTCCAAACTACATTAGGCAGAGCTCCTCACTAACACTCTTCAAGAGAAACCTTGACGAGTGGATGGGTAACAGAAAATACACCCCTGGGATCACTTCATTGGCTCTGCTTGACAGAGGATCAGTTAATTAATCAATGGGGCGGTGAAAGCCAACACACTCTGGCTAGGCTTATAAATGCCCTCAGGCAGATAGCCTAGTACCTACCTATAAACTTATGAACAACCTTAGGAGGTAATGAGAAAGTTCCTCACCACTACAGTTCTGTAATCTTGTAAAATTCAATAAACAGTTTTCTATAAACTAAAGGAGTAATTTAAACAAAATCAGCTATTCAATCTAAACATGGTACAATATTCAGTACACATCCCACAGAAAGTATGCATTAAAACCCTACAAGATCAGTAAATCTACATAAATTAATTCAATATAAATCAAATCTTTTCTAATGTTAAACTAAATTAATAATTATCTAAATAAATAAAGGGTGATACTGTGGGGCAATCTCCTCACCATCACAGTTCCACAATCTCATTTCATTCAGTTCAGTTTACAAAAATATAATAGTCAGGTTCACAAAATTTAGTTATTCCCATTTCATCTGACCATGGTGGGATATTTACTGTGCATCCTACAAAAAGTATTAAAACACACAAAGTCACTACACCTATGTAAATCAACTCAGTATAAATCTCCCTTAAATTTAAAGTAAAGGAAAAGTGGTACAGTGGGGAAGCACCTAGAATTCCTACCTTGCAGTGCTTGGTTTTCTAGTTCATTTCTGAGCTGGTGTGCCTTCTCTGTGGAGACTGCACATCCTCCCTGTGACATGTGGGTTTTCACAGGGCATTCCTGTTTCCTCCCTTATCACAATAAGATGCCATAGGTGAAGTGTCACTCCACAAAACTTTCCACTGATGTGCATGCCATTTGTTATTTAATGTGTATTTGTGTATATCGTGTGATAGACTGACATCCTGTCCATGATAAGTTTCCCTGTCTTGTGACCAGTGAGTGGCATGATAGGTTTTGGCTCCCTAACAACTGTAGACAGGATAAAGTAGTTTTTAGAATGAACTGATAAAAAAATGAACCACAATTAGGAAACCTCATTATCAGCAAAATGACACCAGAAGAATAGTCTAAACTAAATAATTTTAAACTAAAACACAACACTGAATAATTCCTCAAAAGATTAAAATTTATCTCAGAACCCCCACAAGACATCCCATTCTTAAAAAAAGCTACATAACCTGTGTAAAACTTTATTCAGCAGACAGCTTACACAGTTACAACATCCAGTTGAAACAAATAGGAAATAGTAATCCAAACTGAAAAAAGGACAGAAGAAAATTGATAAATGGGAAACATGGGACTCTGCTTGGTTGTTGAATGTGACATTTGTTTTACTTCTTATTAGTAGAACAAGTTTCAAGGTATTTCATTTACCTTACTGCAGACTATCATAATATTCCATGCTTAGTCCCAGACATTCTTAAAACTGCCCTTTCTAAAGACAGTTTTGAAACTGCAAACTGGGTGCCATAATCGACTCTCCAGCCAACACAAGCATCCTCCAAAAGGGCCTCATAGAAACAGACAACTGGTGCCAGAGCCATGGCCTCAGGCTAAATGACAAAAAGTGTATAGTCATCCCCTTTGGCAAAAACAAAGTGTCCACAAATTACCACATAGGTGGTAATCCATTAAGTGCAGAAGAAGTAATTAGGGACCTGGGGACCCAAGTTGACAGCAGTCTCTCATTTGACAACCACGTGGCCAAAGTGGTTAGAAAAACATTTTATATAGCCCACCTAATCATGAAGGGATTCACATCTAGATCAGGGGAGGTCATCGTGCCTCTTTACTCATCCCTCATCAGGCCCATAATTGAGTACAATGCCCCTTTTGGGATGTACCTTACCAGACACCTGCAGCAACTGGAAAGACCCCAAAAGTACCTCACCAAGAGGATCAAAGGGCTCAAACAGATGCCATATGCTGCCCGGTTAAAGAAACTCCAGCTCTACTCAGTGGCATACCATCTGCTCAGAGGCGATCTGTGCCTGACGTATAAAGCCATGTCCAACCCGGAATTAATGGACATGCTGCACCTCAGAAAATCCAAATCCCATCAAGCTACGCGCTCGAGAGACTTGAACCTCAGCACTGAAATAAATAGGACATGCTGGAGGGACAGATTCATAACCCAGAGGCTCCCTTCACTCTGGAATAAAATCCCAGTCCAGGTTAGGCAGAGTCCCTCATTGACTCTCTTCAAGAGGAATCTTGATGAGTGGATGGGAGATCGTAGGTTTACCCCGGGTATCACTTCTGTGTCACTGTTAGAGGCACAGTATACTAACCTCGAAAAAGGGCATAGCAAAATTAATTTAAAATGGGTGGCGAAAGCCAAACACACTCTGGCTAGGCTTATAAATGCCCTATGCAGATAGCCTAGTATGAACCTATGAACCAACTCAGAATTGATGGACATGCTCCACCTAAAGAAATCCAAGTCACTGCGAGCCACTCGCTCTAGTGAGCTAAACCTCGCCACAACAATAAATAGAACATGCTTGAGGGGCAGATTCCTGTCACAGAGACTCCCCATGCTTTGGAACAAAATTCCAAACTACATTAGGCAGAGCTCCTCACTAACACTCTTCAAGAGAAACCTTGACGAGTGGATGGGTAACAGAAAATACACCCCTGGGATCACTTCATTGGCTCTGCTTGACAGAGGATCAGTTAATTAATCAATGGGGCGGTGAAAGCCAACACACTCTGGCTAGGCTTATAAATGCCCTCAGGCAGATAGCCTAGTACCTACCTATAAACTTATGAACAACCTTAGGAGGTAATGAGAAAGTTCCTCACCACTACAGTTCTGTAATCTTGTAAAATTCAATAAACAGTTTTCTATAAACTAAAGGAGTAATTTAAACAAAATCAGCTATTCAATCTAAACATGGTACAATATTCAGTACACATCCCACAGAATGTATGCATTAAAACCCTACAAGATCAGTAAATCTACATAAATTAATTCAATATAAATCAAATCTTTTCGAAGGTTAAACTAAATTAATAATTATCTAAATAAATAAAGGGTGATACTGTGGGGCAATCTCCTCACCATCACAGTTCCACAATCTCATTTCATTCAGTTCAGTTTACAAAAATATAATAGTCAGGTTCACAAAATTTAGTTATTCCCATTTCATCTGACCATGGTGGGATATTTACTGTGCATCCTACAAAAAGTATTAAAACACACAAAGTCACTACACCTATGTAAACCAACTCAGTATAAATCTCCCTTAAATTTAAAGTAAAGGAAAAGTGGTACAGTGGGGAAGCACCTAGAATTCCTACCTTGCAGTGCTTGGTTTTCTAGTTCATTTCTGAGCTGGTGTGCCTTCTCTGTGGAGACTGCACATCCTCCCTGTGACATGTGGGTTTTCACAGGGCATTCCTGTTTCCTCCCTTATCACAATAAGATGCCATAGGTGAAGTGTCACTCCACAAAACTTTCCACTGATGTGCATGCCATTTGTTATTTAATGTGTATTTGTGTATATCGTGTGATAGACTGACATCCTGTCCATGATAAGTTTCCCTGTCTTGTGACCAGTGAGTGGCATGATAGGTTTTGGCTCCCTAACAACTGTAGACAGGATAAAGTAGTTTTTTAGAATGAACTGATAAAAAAATGAACCACAATTAGGAAACATCATTATCAGCAAAATGACACCAGAAGAATAGTCTAAACTAAATAATTTTAAACTAAAACACAACACTGAATAATTCCTCAAAAGATTAAAATTTATCTCAGAACCCCCACAAGACATCCCATTCTTAAAAAAAGCTACATAACCTGTGTAAAACTTTATTCAGCAGACAGCTTACACAGTTACAACATCCAGTTGAAACAAATAGGAAATAGTAATCCAAACTGAAAAAAGGACAGAAGAAAATTGATAAATGGGAAACATGGGACTCTGCTTGGTTGTTGAATGTGACATTTGTTTTACTTCTTATTAGTAGAACAAGTTTCAAGGTATTTCATTTACCTTACTGCTGACTATCATAATATTCCATGCTTAGTCCCAGACATTCTTAAAACTGCCCTTTCTAAAGACAGTTTTGAATATTTTGTTCCCCTGTGTGTGTAACAGAGTTGCTCAGCTAAGACATAAACCCTGTTACATTATTTTCAAATGTTTACCCAGAAAGCCACAGTTAGGAAGCTAAAGGAGACGAACTGTAGTCTTGTCTATTGCATTGCTCACAGCATAATTCTTTGTCTTAATTGCTGCACTAGGCTAGCATGTTTTCTGCTGGAAAAGCTCCTTCCAGCTGCACTGTGATTGCAGTTATTCTCTACAGCCTTTCAGAATTAAGAAATCACCTTTACAGCTATACTGTGAGGGTTGCTTTGCTGGCAATGCTGTCTAAGGTGCTTAGGCACTTTTTAAGAAACATTGCAACTACTACAATGTTGGAAAACACATTCATAAGGTTTTTTTCTGACTAAACCACTGAAATTGTTTTTTTCTTTTCTGGCAGAAGCATCAAAGGCATTCTGTTTCTTCAGCAATCAAATACTTGTTTTCCCATCTATACTGCTTCCAGTTCACACACACACACACACACACACACACACACACACACACACACACACACACACACACACACACACACACACACACACACACACACACACACACACACACAAACTGTTACTATCAGAAAAAAATCAAAAACGTAAAAAAATCATGTCACATGAATATATCCCCAAAACATATTCTGTTCACTTAAATGTTGCAAAAACACATCTTTATAACAAAAAGGTCATATTTATTCATGTATTTATTTCCATTTTCTGATGAACTAAAAGCCCCTATCTGGAGGAGTTCAAGAGAGAAAAGCTCCTTGGTTAGATCCGACCACAAACTAATCACCTTGGAAATCCACATCCCACCCCCACCCCCCGCAAAGGTAACCACTATGAAAAACTTCTCCAAAGCTAACTTTGGGGTCCTAAAAACAGAGGTGGCTAACTTCACGGCACCCATGCAAATGGAGAATAGTTGCATGACTGCCAAATCATACACCGATGCACTGTACGAACACGTACACAAATGCATGGATCTCACCATACCCAATAGAAACAAGACGCTGTCCTCCAAAAAAAGGAAGCCAATCAGGTGGTCTCCTGCCATAAACAAACTCTATGACAGAAGGAGGAAACTGATGCGGAATAAGATGAAGTCCCAAGACTGGAAAAACTCCCTTATCAGCCTCAACAAAAAGTTGAGATGCCTCATCAAATCCTCTAAAGCTAGCTATGAAAACAGAATTGCAGCAGACAATAAAGACAACCGCAAGGCCTTCTATAGTTATGTAAAGAATCTCCACGGCAATACCCAGATTTGGTCTGAGCTACTGCACAATGGTACCTCCTATATTGAGCCAACAGATATTGCCAATATACTGGATGACAGATTTAGTGCCAACTTTACCCCCCCTCTCCCAAAGGACTGATCACAATACCAGTAGATTGCCAGGCACCCAGTATTACTGCTGCACAGGTTAAAACAGCACTGTCCAAGGCCAAGAATACAGCTTCTATGGGACCTGACAATATCTTTGGCTGTGTTCTACATGAACTACAGAGTGAACTGGCACCTCACCTGTGTGCCCTGTTCAATCACGGCCTCACCTCAAGCTTTGTTGTACTGAATGGCGCACTGCTACAGTCATCCCTCTCCACAAAGGAGGAGTGACTACAGACCCTGGGAACTATCACCCCATTAGCCTGACGAGTCTGATATGCAAAGCTATGGAACGCATCATCATTGACCTAATAAACAAGGCTAATAGGGAATCTCCAAACTCTGGATCCCACACAGTTTGGTTTTGTGAAGGGTAGATCATGCCTGCTCAACTTGGTCGACTTCTTTGAGTCAGTCATCAGAGCTGTGGATGAAGGCAAGGTGGTTCATATAGCCTACCTTGATTTGGCCAAGGCCTTTGATACCATTACCCACTCAGGAACATAGAAAAACTCACTAAGCTAGGCAACAACCCCTATATCACTAGGTGGTTTGCAAACTGGTTCACAGACAGAACCCACAGTGTGAAAGTAGCCGACTCCAAATCAGACTGCTGACTAGTCACGAGTGGAGTCCCACAGGGTTCGGTCCTGGGTCCTCTCCTGTTTGGTATCTACTTCTCTGAATTCCAGGCCAACACAAAGGGACTCTGGCTGACAAAGTTCGCAGACGATTGCAAGTTGAGAGCTATTATTAACTCCCCAAGTGATGTTGACATCCTAAAGAATGGCCTCACTGAGACCAACGACTGGTGTCAGAACCATGGCCTTAAGCTCAATGCCAAAAAATGTGTCATTATCCCCTTTGGGAAAAACCCGGTTCCCATGAATTACCACAATGATGGTAGTTCACTGAATTCAGAAGGCTTTATAAGAGATCTGGAAACACAGGTTGACAGCAACCTCTCTTCTGATCACCACATTGCCACTGTGGTCAGAAAGTCCTTCTATGTGGCACAGCTCATTACTAAGGGTTTTGCATCCAGGAAGGAAGAGGTCTTTGTCTCCCTCTACTCTTCCCTCATTAGGCCAATCATAGAGTACAATGCCCCATTTGGCATGTACCTCACTAGACATCTGCAACAACTGGAGAGGCCACAAAAGTACTTCACAAAGAGGATCCTAGGCCTTAAACACTTGTCCTATATGGACAGACTTAAAAAACTCCAACTATTCTGTCTCATATTGCCTACTTAGAGGCGATCTCTGCTTGACTTACAAAGCCATGTCTGACCCAGCTCTTTTAGAAATGCTACATCTAAAGAAATCTCAATCCCTCCGCACCACACACTCCAGAGACCTCAACCTCATTACCACAGTCAACAGAACGTACTGGAGGAAGAGGTTCATAACCCAGAGACTGCCCATGCTATGGAATAGACCTCCCATACATGTCAAGCAGAGCACCTTGCTGATCCTCTTCAAGAGAGATCTTGATGAGTGGATGGGAAATAGAAAATTCACCCCGGGGATAACTCCAGTGGCTCTACTTGACAGAGGCACTGGGAACTAAGGTCAAGTGGCACAATGCCAGGGTAATCCTCTGGCTAGGCTTGTAAAGGACTCAGGCCCATTACCCTAGTACACATCTATGAAACTATGAATCACAATCAACCTCAAAATATCAAGCTTGCACTTCTTTGAACACCTTAAAGGAAAACTCCAGGCTTACACACATTTTAGCTCAACTGCAAGTCGTGCTCTATCCCTGTAAACTCATCTCAGCCATCTACAGTTACGAGAATGCACAAATACATTTATTAGTTCTACATATCTACCTTTCAGTAGCATAGGGCAGGAGAGCCCATCTCCCGTTCTTTAGTATCGCATCCTTTCAGTACCAAATTGTCTCCACCTTTGTGACGTACCTTTGACACAGTCAAATCAGTAGTTCCGTCTTAGTGCAGATCCTCCCACACTATGACATAGACATTTATCTAGGCCAGCCCATTATCAGGTACTGTAAAGTGCTGCATAACTTGTTGGGGAACTCTTTTACGCCCACTGTTTCCTTCCAGATTAAAAACTGTACTGGAGCAAGTAATTCCTTGTGCGTAGCTGCAGGCACGTTCCTGGGCAGAGAACTCACTGTTTTTCGGTAAGTTTGTTCAGTTGTTGATCCTGCCCCAATTTTCTGCTAAATAGCACTGTTTTTTTTTTTTTTTTGGTCCTGTTCTTGCTTTAGTAACTCTCAGTCTGCACTTTTTTCTCAACCACCATGCTGCCTTGTGAATATGTATGCGTATGTGTATGGGTGTTTCTGTCTGCATGTGTGTGAGTGATGGCGTGCCTGAAAGCAGTATGTAAGTATGAAAGCGCAGAAAAATCGCTGCTTGCATATGTGAGAGTGAATGAGCCACGCAAGAGATAATGAGCAGTTCTGCATGACAGCAGTGTATGTGTTTGTGTGTGTATACGCGTGAATGCTGAAGCGACTGTGTTTGCATGTGTGATCGTGTGCAGATCCAGTAATATCTATTCAGCCACTCACTGTTTTACACTCCGTAAAACAGAAACGCATCTAAGTAAATTGAATAAATCTTTACTGTGTGTGTGCTGCTGTCTGTGTGTGAGTGAATGCTGCATGTGTGAAGGCAGATGAGTCCGTTGGTTTATTTGGTTGCCTGTGTGTGTGAGAGAGGAGAGAGTGAAGTCTGCAATTCATCTGCTCACTGGCAGCAGCAGCCCCTCAACAGGAGGTGGAATTTTCATTTGACAGTAAAATTCTGCAGATTATTTTAATTTGATGAGGTTGTATCTTCTTTAGCATTGGCCTTTCAGCTGTTATATTGAAGTGATCATGGCTGGACCGACACAACAGTGTCACAACTATGAGTGCTGGTACTCAGCAATAAAATTAGCCTTATCTCCAAGGCACAGATCTGGTATGAGGAGATTCTGTACACCATTGACACTGATAATTCAATGGTGGCTTTAGCCAAAGGTAGCTTCTAGTAGGTTTGTTTATAACCTACAACAGTGTGCAGTATAACATCATATTTTTAATTGTGTAGTACTGATACTTATTCGTTTTGAGTACCCTGATGTGAAGTAAGGGCACAGTGCGATAAAAGTAATGACAGCGTCAAGGTGTAAGTTTTGTATGGGGGATTGACTTGCGACTGTACTAATAAGTCTAGTTATTTGAGGGATTGCTGGTTTGGTCAATACCATAACTCATATAGGTTATCACAGAATCACAAAGACTGCCTCTCCAAAATACGCTGTCCGTAGGTAGTTGTTTAGCTTTTTGTGGTGAATGTGCGAGTTTGAATTGTCTGGGGGAGTGTGCTGAGGCCCAGTCGGTGACTAATGAAGTTGTGCAGTGTTTTTCTGTATCGTCTCTGGCACCTTTTGATGTAGGCAGGCTGTGCTCATGGTTCTGTTGTCTATGGCTGTCTGCAGAGTTCCTTCCTGGTGAAAGTGTGACCATCTGGCAGCATTATGTATGGGACGTGTTATTGTGTTGTAGGAAACATAAAGGAGTACATGCATTTACTGTGTGTGGGTATTGTACCCCAGAATTACATATGCTACTGTTAATAAATTGGCAAATCATTCCTCTTTGATGGTGGTGACTTAGGCTTGCTTCAGGGAGAGTAGTTATGTAAAGTGTAGGAAGACTGGCCGAGGTTGTGTCACACTTATGTAGTGATGAGCGTATTGTGCTGTGAATACCGAAGCAGTCTTTTCATCTCCAAGTACTTGGATAAGATATAAGTAGGTTGTGGGGCTGAGCTAGGCAGATGCATCTTGCATTAATGGTGCGTCTCTCTAGTAAGGTGGCAAACTCCTACATAGCTCTGAACTTGAGTTTTAGCAGTACTGCTTAATTGCTTCTTGCCTGACATTTTACTTTTACTCCAGTCACTCAAAAATGACTACTGTAGTCTAGGGGAAGCCTGATAACTGTCCAGGCTTCATAGCTTGAGTCGGGGCCAGCATTGCTTGTGGCCGATGATGCATTCCTTGTGGTCTCTTTCTTTATGCTTTAACTTATCTTTTATATAGGCTGTCTGAGATGTTGAAGCAGGTTAACATGTTTGCTTGCTAGTTACTGTTAGATTTGCATCTAGTTACGCCACATGGCAATCAAAGCTAATAAATAGTTCAGTCTCCTACAGTTTAAGGAGACTGAAGATAACGGTATGAAAAACTTTAGTCCTGTGGCGTCTTAACTGCTTGTACATTATACCAGACAAGATCTTCAGTCACACCATCCTTATCTTTCAAAAATGTTTTTGTTCCCCATCTCCACTTATGTTTTCTTCATGTTAACATTTCTCTTTATCAGTGTGATATCTCTAATCTTTTAAAATGTCATTCCAATTGGATATCACTAAAGACACAAGTAAAAACACTGCAAAGTAGGTATTTTCCAGTTTTATAAATTAAACCCCCCCCCCCAATAAAAACAGTGACTTTCAAAGCCTGTAAAGTACAGTTGTGTACACCTACCATAAATGTAAATGTTCGAGTGTATTCACTGTTGCACTCATTACATTTGGGTAATCCTGCTGGCAGGTTGTCCTCAGCCGGCCTGAATTCCAAAGTCTTGGGTCCTGCGTCAGCTGCCGTCACCCCCTCCCTGACGTCAGGTCATCAGGGGTATAAAAGAAGCAGCCAATGCCATTTTCTTCAGTTTTTCTTTCCCCAGATGTCAGGTGCCCCCAAAAAGGGTAGCCAGATTTTATATATATATATTCAGAAATACACCAATATAAATTTTACCTTCATCTATAAGCAAATACACCACATAGGTAGTATAAATCAGAGAAGGAAAGATAAGCTCCAAAAGAAAAAAGGGGGAAGGCGGGTGGGTAACCTGGACTGCAACAGTGAATACACTCGAACATCTACATTTATGGTAAGTGTACACAACAATACTATGTTCTTAGTGTTTCACTGTTGCAGTCATTACATTTGGGTAGATTCCCAAAGCTATGGTTGGAAGGCTGGAATTAGACAGCAGTAGGAGCGGCTATGAGGCCCTGCAGAACTGCAGTGGCAAAGCCTGCCCTGGATTTAGAGTAGAGTGGCAGATGATAGTGCTTTGTAAAGGTGTGCACTGAACTCCAAGTAGCCGCCTCTAAAATGTCTGTGTTTGGAACTCCCCTGAGAAAGGCTGCTGAGGTGGTTGCATCTCTGGTGGAATGAGGCCTAATGCCCTTAGGCACTGGCTTGCCATGGTGTAAGTAGCAGAAACAAATGCAGAGGCCTAACCACTTAGATATAGTCTGTTTTGAGATAGGCTTTCCTTCTGATCCTGCAGCATATGCCACTAGTAATTGCTCTGTCTTCCTGAAAACTTTGGTTCTGTCCAAGTAGAATCTAAGCTGTCTGTGTATGTCCAAAGTGCAGAATTCTCTCCCCCTTGTTCTGTGGATTTGGGTAAAAGGTTGGCAGATAATGGCTTGGTTAAGAGGCACACTGGACACTACTTTAGGCATAAATGTTGTCCTCAGGGAGACCCTGCCCGGATGAAAAATGATGAAAGGTTCCACAACCATGAGTGCCTGTAGCTCTGAAACTTGTCTTGCAGAAGTAATTGCTAATAGTAGAGCTGTTTTCCAAGATAAAAACTTAATATCAGCAGTAGCAGCTGGCTCAAAAGGAGGCAGGGTGAGCTTTTCCAAGACATAGTTGAGGTCCCATGCAGGTATTGGTAGTCTCCTTGGGGGCCTTAAATTTTTGGCTCCTCTGAGGTACTGCCTTAATAAAGGGTGAGAAAAAAAGTGGTGGCTCTGTGTTGTAATGAGCTGAAATGGCAGAGGCATGAATTTTTAGTGATGAAAAAGATAGGCCTTTGTCCAGCATCTCAGTTAAGTATTGCAAAATCTGAGGAATATTTGGTACCGCTGTATCAGTTCATTGTGCCTGGTTTCAGGCACAGAATCTCTTCCATTTTCCAGCATAAGACTTTCTAGTACTAGGCCTTCTGGCTTCCAGAATGACATCCATCACAGCTTTACTGAGAGGTGTTTTTTGTGTGACTACATTATTCACCATGCTGTCAAGTTTAATGTCCTGAGTTGGCTGTGCATGATCTGATTGTCTTGCTGGGACAGTAGTCGAGGTATTTGAGGTAAGGTCCAAGCTGGGCATAGAGATATGTTTCTTAGTATTGGATACCAGTACCGGTGTGGCCAGCCTGGGGCAATCAGTATCATCTTTGGCTTCTCCTGTCTGACCTTTAGGAGCACCTTGGGGAGGAGAGACAGTGGCGGAAAGGCATATACTGATAGGTTTTTCCAGCTGAAAGATAGGGTGTCCACTTTGCATGCTTGTCTGTGATAAGTCCTTGTGCAGAATCTCTTTAGTTGGTAATTGAGAGGGGAGGCAAATAGATCTATGTCCGGGCATCCCCATTTCCTTGTTATCATGCTGAAGACTTGTGGATCTAGCTTCCACTTATGGGGATCCATGAGGTTTCTGCTTAGTTGGTCTGCCAGAGTATCTTCCTTTCCTTGCAGGAATGCCATGAAGCCCAAAGCCTGCAGAATTTTTCTTGCAGATAACCGGGCCTTTGTTGCCAACATTTTGAAATAGGTAGTCAGTTGCCTTTGTTTGTCTGGCGTGAGATAAGCCATCTGGGCAGTTGTATTCAAGCTTGCACCCAAGAATATTATCTCTTGTGAGGGCACTAGTTTTGATTTCTTTCTGTTGACTGTGTACCCTAGGCATGTTAGAAGTCTTTTCACAATCGCCAGATGTTGAAGAAGAATGTCCTTGTTCTCTGCTTGAATGAGACAGTCATCCAAGTAAGGATATATTTGTATTCCTCTTTGTCTGCAGAATGCAATTACTGGTGCCAGGCACTTTGTAAAGACCCTGGGCGCAGTAGATAAGCCAAAGGGCAGTGCAGAGAATTGGTAATGCATTGAACCAGCCTTGAATCTTGGGTATCTTTTGCATGATTGTCTGACTGGAACATGCAGGTATGCCTCTTTTAGGTCTAAAGTCACAAGCCAAGCATTCTTGCCCAGCATGGGCAGAAGCTGCTGCAAAGTCAACATTTTGAATTTTGGGACATCCAGGAAAGTGTTCAAAATAGATAGGTCCAGTATCGGCCTCCAAGTCTTGTCCTTTCTGGGTACCAAGAACAGTCTTGAGTAAAATCCTTGTCCCTGCTCTTGCTCTGGTACTTGTTGAATGGCCCCATGTCCATGAGGGATGAGACTTGTTTGTGTGCCTCTGCCCATTGATTTTTTGGCAGATCTGGCCAGCCGTTTGCCTTTGGTAGAATATGGAAGTGGAACTTGTAGCCTTGTGACACTATGTTTAGAACCCACTTGTCCTGGGTTATGATGTGCCAGTTTTGAGCAAAAAGTGCTAATTATCCCCCTAAGGGTGCTGCCAGAAGATAAGTCCTTGGTGCCGGCAGGGGGAAGTCATTGGGACTGTTTTCTGTATGTTTGTGATCTATCTTCTCCAGCTTTGGAGGTTGAAGCACTCCATTGCTTGGGCCTATAAGGACCTTGCGAACTGGGATCTGCCCCTAGGGCATCTGGGTCTGCCCCTTTGAGGTCTGTCTGACACAGGAAAGGACCAATTTTTTTGTAGGCCAGTGTCTACTAAACCTGGGTGGCTGTACCTGTAAAAAATCTTTGACAGTTTGCATAGATTTAGCTTTGTCCTCCATTTTCTTTAACACCGCTTCTGCCTTAACACCAAACAAAGTATCATGCTGTAAAGGTGCATCTAGTAATTTAACTTTAACATGATCAGGCAGATTTTGTTCCTTTAACCAAGCATGCCTCCTAATTACAGAACCCGTAACTGTGGCCCTGCAGGAGACCTCCAAAGAATCAAAACCACATTGCAAAGTATGTTTTCCAACTTGTTTTGCTGCATACAATAAATCCTGCATTTCCTTGTTTTCTGCACATTCAGAGTTTAACAACATTTTCTGTTTAAGCAATCCCATGACATGTTGCCAATACTTAAGCATATGAAATTGACAGTTTAAGGCCCTTATTGCCAAAGTTGCAGAGGTGTAAACCTTTTTTCCCCATCTATCCAGTGCCCTTGAATCTCTGTCAGAGGGGGTTGGGTTTTTTGCAGTGGAAGCCTTAACCCCCTTTGGACCCTGTGATATAGTTTCTGGGTCAGCAACAGGGTTTTTAAAAAGAAATTTGTGTCAGTCAGGAACCCTGTAATATCTGTCAGGCTTAACAGGAGCTGGGGGTAAGGTGTCAGGGGTCAGACTAGAATCCGAAAACACATCATCTACAATGTATAACACAGGTGGAATGGCTAGAGGCCTGTGCTGAGGTAGTAATAGAAAATTCCTGAGTCTCTTTTTAGATTCTGAAAAATCTTGGCTCTCCCAGTGGAAATGCTCCCTCATGGTGTGCAAGATTTCCCCAAAGGAATGGTCCGCAGGAGGAGATGCTGAAGGGATAGATTCTTCAGCATCAGAATCCTCATGGGGGGAAGAGAATATTCATGTTCAGAAGAGGAATCAGAAGAAATAGAAACCTGATCTGAAGATTCATAGTCAGTGTCTTGCCAAGGCCTCTTATCAGGAGGGGGATGGGAACCCCTGATCAAGGTAATCAAGTCTTCAGCCATTTTCAGCATCTGTTTTTTGGGCATAGAGGGCTGTCCACATGGCTCTTGACTTTGTTTCCTTGCTTTAGAAGGTGCTTTAGTCTTTGCCTTTGAAGCTGAAGTCATTTTAATGTAAAGATGTTTAGGTCTGAATATACCCTCAGAAGCCGGTACCTGCTCAGCAGCTCTGGACCCATCTGAGGGATTAACGTCCGAGGCTCCAATATGTTGAGTATCCAGCGGCATGGCCAACTCCACGTGGGAGTCGGTAGCGGCCTGCAATTGTAAAGTAGCGGGCGTCAGGGGCTGCGAAAGCACTTCACTGAGAACCGGCGACTGGCTTAGGAGAAGCTTTGTCATCGGTTTTGGGCCTCGGTTGTTTTTCTCTATCCTTTTCTGTGCGTTTTTTGTAAACTCCGGTAGTCGGATGGCTATCTGACGACATTTCAGGGTAATTAAATTGGCGTCCAAAAAAGTTTAAAGCAAAATCATACCGATGCTTAATAGTGCGCTGGTTAAATCTAGCACAAAACCGACAAACATTGTGATCAGGGCCTAGGCAAGGAATACAGTAAGAATGAAAATCCTTATGAGGTATTTGCTTCCCACAAGAAATGCCGTTATTAACTTTTTCTGACATCGGTCTGGAGCAAGAAAAAAAAGTTTCCCCAATGGGGTACTTAGCTTTATTGAAGACTTTGGATCTGAATCTCAAATACGAAAATTTCAGGAGTCGGCCGACCGGCACTTGCGAACTGCTTCTGCTTCTGCTTCAGGCACCGCGCAGCAAGAAAGACTGAAGACAATGGTGTCGGCTGCTTCTTTTATACCCCTGACGACCTGACGTCAGGGAGGGGGCAACAGCAGCCTACGCAGGACCCAAGACTTTGGAATTCAGGCCGGTTGAGGGCAACCTGCCAGCAGGATTACCCAAATGTAATGAATGCAACAGTGAAACATGAAGAACATCCTCTAATACCTCAGCATATGTTTTGAACAAATCGTCTAACATTCAGCTCTGTATAGAAAGTAAACAAAGCAAAAGTTCTTTTCTAAGCTTAAAAATGACCTTCTCTTGTGCTTCCAGAGTTAGTATCTGTAAATGTATGTTGCCTTCACTGTAATATAGATACTGTTGTTTATCACTCCATTTAAGAGATCTAAAGACTGGATTCATAGGTTCATATGTTCATAGGTTCATACTAGGCTATCTGCCCAAGGGCATTTATAAGCCTAGCCCATAGTTATGTGGCTTTCACCACCCCTTTAGTTTGAATAAAAACTATGCCTATCATTTTTCTGTGCCTCTGTCAAGCAGTGACACTGAAGTAATCCCTGGGGTATATCTGCGATCTCCCATCCATTGGTCAAGATTCCTCTTGAACAAGGCATGTAATGCCACCCCACAACTTTGTAAAATGCTGTCTGGCTCCTAGTGAAGCAGTACTTATTTACTTGTCTTAACTATTAAAACTACAAATTGTTCCCTTAGCTGCATATGCCACCAAATTTCCTCACTACCACAAATAAGTCTGATTATACAAACTATGCCTGATCTGTTTCCCCCTAAAGTTGGGGGAATCCTTTCCCTCTCACCTCAAAAAGCTTAACTATATCACTTTTCCTTCTAAATTCAAAACCTAATGGTGTGTTGAGTGCATTTTACTTCTCTGTACAGTAAAGGTATATTCACAACTTGATGTGTTTATTTTTATCTTATTCGGAGATGCATTTGACTGCTATTTTTATAAAGCTATACTGTTACCTTTGTAACCAAATTTCTAACATTTTATCTTGTTACTAATTTTTTTCTGCAAGTTTGTTTTTCCTGGCCCTTCTCTCCATATCCTGTTTTGTACCATTTTCTGATTTTTGGTACTTAATCCTTAAAAACACAGCATTTGTAAGCTGCACAAGTAGTTACTTCCATTTATCAAACTGCCAAGTATTCCCATTGTAACAGTTTCAGATGTTTATCCTTGCTGCCAAGGATACAACCCCTGGACAGCTTTCCAAAACTTTAACCCCTTCACACAATTACTGTTGGCTATAGGCTGATCCTCTTTTCTTGGTGGGGGTGGGGACATTAGCCAGACTGATTAAATCTTCAGGGCTGGCATTAACATTTTTGATATGGGCCCCCAAATTGCCAAGTTTGGGGGAGTGGCCCTGGGTACTTCAGTCTATCACTGCCACCTTCCTAAACCGTAGTTTACGCTGCAGTGTTTCAGTATGTAGACTGACCTCTAGATATCATTTTGTAATCCAACAGGCCTGTGTACACACTGGCCAGTTTCACGAAGTCCTGTTCACAGATGGGCTAAACTTTAGTTGCAACAGTGATGCATTACAACAATGCCTCATGAATAGAGCACCCTAGGCACTGCCTACTGTTTCATGCCTCCACATCCTCCAGTGTTCCCCTCTTTCTCCCATCTTGTGCTTCCTACACCATGAATGTTTTTTTTTTCTCTCACTTTGCATTACTGTTTTCAGGAAGCCATGACTTTGTGTGCCCTGAAATGCATTTCAGTGTTTTTTTTTTGCAACCTTTTCATTCAATGATGGCTTGAACTGAATTATGAATAAGGAATGCAATTCACTGTTGCTGTTCAACATTCACTTTCTTTGCATTCTTTTATCACCTTTTACTGACCAAAACACAATACTCACTTGGGAAAACAAGGAACCAAATGGAAAACGCATCAAATAAGCCTGTATACGAACTCATTTTATTGCAGTAAAAACACACCAAGATTAAGCACTTTCGTCTTTCACATAGAAGACTTCATTAGAATAAACTTAGGAAAACAACTCAATTAAGCTGGGCAAACCAAAAGCCATAGGTGCTCTAGGATGCAGTTACTTTTTTAATCCAGTGGAGGCCTGAACAGCAATGAAGAAAAGAACTTTGGTCTTTTTGTTTACATCAAGGAAGCTGTATGTTGTGCTCAAAGCTTAATGTTGACTAGCTTATAATCACAATTGTGGTTGAGTGAGGATACAGAAGTACTGTCTGGAATACTGCCTGCCCCCTCCCAAAGAAGCCACTGCCTATGCATCCATCTGGTTCAGATCAGTCACTATTTTGTGTGTGTGTGTGTGTGTGTGTGTGTGTGTGTGTGTGTGTGTGTGTGTGTGTGTGTGTGTGTGTGTGTGCACCTCACTCCTGACCCTAAAGGTAGCAATATGTATACATGCCTGATATGTGATTGTGAGGACCCAGAAAGTGGAATATAGTACACTGCATGTGTACAAGTTGTAGTGATATTGTACATATCTGAGATCAGTAAGAAGCAACAACCACATTGTCCACAGACCGCACAAGCTGTACTTGCATCCTGTTTGTACCTCTAAGGTTGACTGTGAATTAAAGTAGTGACTACACAATCCCCAGCCCCTCCATATAGCCAAGAACTCAACCATTGCAAATCACTGTGCTGTAGTGGCAATAAACAGTTGCTTTCATACACCCTTTTTTGTCAAACAGTCAAAAATAGCCATAATGTCATGTGTGAGGCCTATGCTTAGAATAGTACATGTAAGAAAATGTGGTCATATTACTTTCAAATACAGTGAGCAGTTCAGCATTTTGTTTTTTAGGAATGTGGATAATGGCTACACTTTTTGCTAGTGCGCCCTGCATGACTACTCGCACATGGGTTTCTTGTACTTTGCATGCATTTCTGACAGTAGCAGTAAGGAGGAATATATTCTTTGGGAAGAGTTGGATGATTTGAATAAGGCAAGTTGCTCCAGGATGTGGCTGGATCATGTGGGTGGGAAAATGGCTGAAGTGGAAGGGTGGGTCGAGATAAGGTTGGGGTAAAGCTAGAGTAAGAGGAGTTGGCTTGAAATTGGGTAGGGGAACAAGGGGGAACAGAATAGGCAGACCCAAACTGACCTTATTGAAATAGTTTTATATCTGTGGGTTATGGTAGGAATTCCTTTAAGGTATGATGGCTTGTTTGCTGGGAAAGTGAAGTTCTCTCGGGTCAATGCCACTGACAAGGGATACTTTGAAAGCTGCCTGAAAGTGGCTGGAAGAATGCCATCCTTAAAGCTCCAGTCAAACCAGGAAAAACACCAAAACATTGTTACATAGATTCTTCCAAATGTTAGACATTAGTGCTTTCGCCCCTATACCAGAGTTTATAACAATGTAGTCCTACTTTTAAATGTCGCAATACTTGGACCCATGCTTGCCCAATAAGTTTCTTTAAAAAAAAATGTGACAGTTTGCATTTTACCTTAAAAGCTACTCTACAAAAAAAGTAGAACAAAATTAACAGTTGGTATATCTTGCCTTTTATTTAAAACAGGTTAAATTAAATGCTCATTTTTATGTATTGTCATATTATCTAAATTTCATTTTTTCAAATGCATGATACAGAAATGGAATCATATTGAAGCCCAGTGGCATGTGTTTAATGGCCACTCCAGCTCCTTGTTTTCCATGGTTCCCACTCAAATCCAGGTCAACTACATTGATTACAAAATCCAAAAGTAGGTCTCCATAAAGCATTCCTATGATCTTGTTATTTAATATCACAAAGGTGTTCATATATCATTTCATTGCTCTTCCTGTTTTACCAGTATAGTAACGGATACATTTTCTGCAAAGGGCAACAGACAACCCTTTGACAATTGCAGTATCTGGGGCTTTCACTTTCCCATAATAGCCAATAAAATGCTGTTGCCTATGATATGGAACAATGGGCACATCCCCCACATTTAAATGTCTCCATCTTGTTCAGTTTCTTAGTGGGAGCTCTCCCTACCCTTTCAATGAGTTACATGGGTCTTTCCCACCTTTTCAAAACCACTGACTTCAAAAATAGTCCAATTTATTACTATAGTATCCTTAATCTCCTCTGCATCACTATGTTGGTCATACTTTGCCACTTTGTGTAATTATTTTTCCTTTACTGGCCCCAGTGTTTTCACCTGGTTGGTATTTCACCCCAACAGTGGCTTGTAAACCCCACCTAGCTCAACCTCTTAGCAGGGGGTATCTGGGCAAAGTCGTAAATGGGGGGGTACCATGGGCCAAAAATAGGGGCATATAAATACTGCTCTTCTAAACTTGGTTGCTAGAATGACAGTTTTGTTGGCATGCATTTTCTGAAAGATATGAAATCTAAAAATATATTTCATTTGACTTCAATCAATGATTTCTAAACCTCAAATTTTGAGGAACAAGCCAAAAATCCAGACTCTCTGCAAAAGTCTGGACATTTGACAGGTATGAAACCCCATTTTTCCCCTCATTGTGCACTTCAAGAAATCTTTGTTTGGCTGAGTAGTGTCGGCTGCCAATTAACAACTCAATATATGAGCAGTTTAGCAGTAAGATTGGAAATGTGCACAAAGACAGGGAGTGCCTCAAAGCAAATGTACTAATCCGGTTAAAGTATCAGAAGATTGGTAAATAGTTTCAGATGAGTTAGAGAAGATCATGTTAAGCTGAAAACATGCATCAGTTATCTGTATTATGCAAGTGAGGCTTACTTGCTCAAAATATTCAGTAGACCCCCCCCCCCCCCGTTAAAAAAACTTCACTGTATGGACAGCAGAATACAGTGAGTTTTCTGTACATTCTTTTACTGTGCCAGTATCATAGACACAGGTTTGCAAATTACTGTTTTGCAGTCATTTAAAATATGTGGAGATGATGCAAATGTTAGCAAATTACAGAAACAGCATGTCACTAGACAGCTGTTCCTCAGAGATTAGAAAGCAACAATAAATTAACATGATAATGTTTTGTAGAAATAAATAGGGGTAAATAAAAAAATCACTACTAATAAAATACACTGACATAATCAAATTATCTGAAACTGGCTTCAGAAAATTAAATTGAATTTGTTTAAATAAATCTTTCTGCTGCTGCCAAACAAATAAAATAAGTAAATCAGACTGCAGGTAGAGGGGAAGATGTTTGAAATGGCACTCCCTTCCTTTCCATTGTGAGCTGTCAGTTTCAGTGACAGTTTTCACACCTGTGCAGTAGTGTGGGAGGAGGGGACTGTCAATTCATGTTGAACTACAAAAGAATACCTAGAACAAAGGCATCCAGTTTCGCGACAACTCTGGCTGCTGCTGGATAACTTCAAATTATGCTGTAAAGCAAGCTCTGAGCTAAACATAAATAAAGATGATTAGCAACAGAAAA
Source organism: Protopterus annectens (assembly GCF_019279795.1). Lineage (NCBI taxonomy): Eukaryota > Metazoa > Chordata > Ceratodontiformes > Protopteridae > Protopterus > Protopterus annectens. The sequence continues at coordinate 514,041,974 of NC_056733.1, read as the reverse complement.
GAAGCAGGCCTAACACAGAAGGAATACAAACTGACAATGAGTCACAGATTTCCCATTATATATCACTGGCATGGGAGTGCCTTCCATGGAAGGTTGGGTGCAGGGCTGGCAACTCGATATCGTAAAACTCCACTGCCAATCATAAGTGGACAGGTGATTCGCTGTGGCGACCCCTAACCGGGAAAAGCCGAAAGAAGAAGAAGATGTCTGGCTATGTCAATGTATCAAGCCTGGCTAACTCTCTCTAGAATGTGTAAAAATCTGTTAACCAGTTTACTGTGTAATTTAATTTAATCCTGATTTGTGCTCAGGATTAACTGTAACCTGTGGAACTTGTTTAACTTGCTTACTTATGTAATCTCTGTAAATAGTCTGTTTGTAATATGTAATGCTGGTATTATGTAATGCTGTATCTGCTTACCCTTGGAGCTTTTCTCCCCGGGCCTCCGCTGATAATGGACATGCATCCAGTCGTACTATCCCGGTCAACAAATGTAAAATAAAAATAAATAAATAAAATAAAGATGTCATTGGCATGGGAATTCACAATTACTTCCTTATGTCTGGCATAAGAAGACTTGAAATGCTTTATGGGAAAGAGAAAGGGTTGAAGGAGAAGAAGATCCCGTTGATATACCCATCGGTAGCCAGGTTCCTGTCAGAAGAATGAAGACGCATTATGTCGAATGCATCTTCATCGAACTGTAAATGTTGAAAACGCAAAATGACGAAGCGGCTTTTAAGCGAATTCTTTCCCTGGGAAAGAAGTCACTTGGCCGCTTCTGTCACTATGTCGTTTTCGGCACTGTAGTGCAATCTCGGAGTTGGTATATTTAAGTAGAGGTGATGTGGGGGGGGGGGGCAAAGCCCCCCCCCACTTAAAATATTGTTTAGTGTGGTTTTTTTTTGTTTTTTGTTTGGGAACAGCAAATTTTTCCCTGGGAAAAAATTCACTGTTCTGGCTGTTCGCTCTTTTTTGTTTTCATTATTTTGTGGTCAATATAACAGCATTCGATCTTTTGATCATTTGCTGTTATAACATAGACCCTCTGTAGCCATGTTGTGGTAAACAGGCTAAAATTACAAACAGAGCACTGAGAATGATTTTTAGGTGTTAAAATTGGTCTGGAAACAAAGATAGACTGAAAAAAAAACCATATATTTTTAGTTCTAGTGTGGAGTTTTCCTTTAACACTTCAGGTAGTAGAGTGTCTGTTCTGACCTATGGCACTGAGAAAATATTATTACTATTATTTATTTACTTTTTTTATTTGATGTATGTTTACCAGGATAGTCTGACTGGGCACAGGCCCATTTTCAGTGGAGGTCTGGGGGAGAAAAGCCCCAATAGATACAAGTAACAAAAGACATAGGTTGTAATCATATTATGTAGTAACATAAACAAAAGAACAGAATTTATACATAATACACGTAAAAGTTATACATAAAAAGGCATATATAAAGGAGCATAAGTAGTACATAAAAATAGTAGAAAAAAGTTTGTTTCATGTGTTAATTTAAGGTAAATTTTAATTTTGGTAATTAAAGTAGCATTACAAGACACACTACCTAAAAACACATTTTTCATTACACAGTATGTCAAAAGCTATTATAAAAAAATGCTTTTGTGCTGCACAAAAAAGAATAACAGAATAATTTATGTTTGTGAATATATACTTCATATAGCAAATGAGAAACACTGTACTTGCTTTGAAATGAATAACATTAGCATACAATATGTACAGAATGATGGAGCTTAAGACGGAGTGGAATAAAATTTAAGGTTGCTATATGTAATAAAGTTTAGTTAGAACCGTCATATTAATACATACATATTTATATATGCATATTTCATGCATTGCACATGAACTCTCATTCTCCTATATTTATTTTATATTTCAATTTATATTCTTTATTTTTGATACATTTTGTAAATTATTCCATTTCTTATTAAACATAATTGTTCCCTATCTATCTACCCAGATTTGTAAAGAACAAATCATAATTAAACTGTGTTGTCTCTTTCTTAAGCCATCATATTTTCATATAATCTATATATAATATTATCCCCACTAACTTTACTTAAACCTGGACATTGAAAAAATATTGCTTTTGGATACATGACTCAATAGTGTCTAGTTAAAAAGTGAAATGCACAATACTGAAAAAAAACTTTCAAACTGTTAAGTATCTTATAGCTTCATATCCCAGAAGGATAAAGCCCTGTCTGAGACCTAAACAGTTTGTGTAGTTAGCTTTCTAGGCAATGGAGCAGTAGGCAGTGGAGGGTGGGAGTAATTGACTGATACTGGGTACTACATTCGGGGGGAGTGTACTGATCTTTGCAATGCTTACACTTGAAAAAGATGGTGGGTATGCATCATGCATCAGTGACCGGGGACTTGTACTTGGCTCTTCCAAGGCAGTAATAGAGGTGTCTGCAGTACATATACAAAAGAAGACACACTGTGGGAGGTACTGCAGGGCCGTCTCAGTGATACGAGTGCAAAAATCATCCATTTGGGAGAAGTTAAGCATTATCAGAAGTGCCGATGAGCTTTATATCATGAAGGATGCAACTGATGCAGCTCCAGGAATCAGGCCTGTTGTGTAGCTCTTCATATTTACGTTAATAATGTCAAAACCATGCAACATATAAGTTATTGAAACTTTTCATTTTTAAGTTTATATGATGGGCAATACAAATGTACTGACGTTTGACATCTGTCTAATGTTGCTTAAGAGATAATAATTGTTGTTTATATTCTATTTATTTATATAGTCATAATTTCATATTTGTCTAAAAATCTCAACAACCAAGTGACACAAACGTAAGTGCTTAGCCTCATATGAAACACACAGAAGAATAAAATTTGATGGTAGCATGTATATAACTTAAGTGGTTACTGAGATATTAAGTTGCTTACAAAATATTATATAATTAATATTTTCTGTGATTATTATGACTTATAAAATCCAGTTTAAGACATAGGGCCAGATTCCAAAAGAGTTGCTCTCAGTGTTAGGTCTGCCCTGATTCTGAAAGACCTACTGTCAGTGTAAATGACTTACTTTTGTGTAAGGCCTATTTATAAACAGGCTTACTACAGGGACCAGATTCCAAAACACCTGCTCTCAGCTTGCCCTCAGTGTGAGTGTTCATGTTTTTATTTAAATCGGGGCCCTAGAATCTAATGAACACTTTCACTCTAAACATTTGTTTGTGATGAGTGATTTAGAGTACAAACCTCCAGAGCTCCACTGGAGTGAATGAGTTATCAATATATCTTCAAGGACAGGTCACTGTTAACATTTGGTTTTACCTACCTTATATGTGTTTTTTTTCTAGCTAGAATTTATAAAAGTAATGCCATCTTTCCTATGAGAAATCAACACTGGCCTTGCACTTGTTAGGTAACAACATAAGATGACATGAAGTACCCTTTTACATCTGGCATTGTTTTGCATTCTCTGTAGATCTTTGAGCTAGAATTCCCCCACAAGAGTGACAGCTTCTAGAAGGCAAACAGGTGTGCACAGGCAGTGCAGATAATTTATATCTCAAAAAACTATGTGAAAGTAAACACAAAACCATACATTTAACTAAATATCTTTTCCTTTCCAGTAACACAATACAAATATTTTAATAAAATAAAAACAGTTTTAATGTAAACCTATGCTCTTATTCTTCATCTGTATATATTTTATGCATATCTGAAAATCAATCATCTTACTTTAGAAACAGTAGCTAATCTGTTATATCATGTTGCAAAAAGATTTTGTATGTATGTTAGAAATACTACACTTGTGTAAGTCTTACTTACCTGTAGGCTCATAGAGTCATAGGTTCATAGGAGATTACCAGGCTAGCAGTTCAACAGCTCTTACAAACCTAACCATTATTACCCAGATTTTCTACTAAGGGCTAGAGGATGGCTTAGGTTTGTGCTATGCCTTTGAGTGTTTTACAGACTAGCCTGTCCATAAGAGACATAGGCAGCACTCCAGGAGTGAATTTATGATTCTCATCCATTGATCCAAATTGCATTTGAAGAGGGTCTGGAAAAGGCTTTGCTTCATCTAATTAGGTAGCCTGTTCCAGCGAAGGGGTAATCTCTGAGACATATATCTGTCCCTCCAGCATGTTTTGTTCATGTCATATGCCCAGTTTAGATCCTTGGATTGGGTAATCATTCTGTTTGTTTTGCAAATGTGTAACAGTTCCCTCAGGAATGGATTTGAGAATGCCTTGAGGGTTAGGCATAGATTACCCTTAATAGTCGGTAGGAGACAGAGTGAGATAGGGCTTTTAGGTTAGCCACATAGAACATGTAGGGGTGTGCTGTTAATGCTGTAATTTGCAGGGGTATTCAACTTCTCAAAGGGTATAATTATGCATTTTTTGCATAAAAATAAATGTTTGAACTTCACACTGCCTCAATGGTATATGGGTTCTGTTCCTGCACAAACCCATCCATATTGGCAGCTCATAATTTCCTCATCTGATTCCCTTTGACAAGGGATTGGCTAAGCCCCACCCATCAGAGGAAGTCTAGGCCCTGTCACAGGAAGTAAGTTGTTCAGGCTTTTAGTGTTAAGTAGGAAGAACCAAGAAGAGCCAGAAGCAGAAATTGCATGAAACAAACCAATTCATAGCCAAAAAACACCAACACTAATAATCAAAGCCAACCAATAAAACAACACAGCTGAATAGCATCAAACTATACATATAAAATAAGGAGGGTGGTGGGTGAGTGGTGCCACTGAGACTTGAACATCTACTGTTGCAAGTAAGTAGGATTTATGCAACTGTATTATGTTCATCATTCACACTTCTTCAGTGGTATATGGGTAGATTCTTAAAGCTTAACCTAACTAAGAGTATGAAGGAAGGATAAGAATCCAGGAGCCCCTGGATAATGATCTTTGCAAAGTTTGCTCTGGAACTTAAGAAATAATCCGGTTTGTAGTGCTTTGTAAAGGTATGAATAGAGGGCCAGGTTGCTACCTCTAGAATGCTTTTACAGTTCACTCCTTTCCAATATGCCACCAAAGAGTATAAGGCTCTGGTGGAACATGCCCTAACCTTGTCTGGAATAGATTTAACAAGGTGGGAGTAACAAAACAAAATAGGAGAGGATAGGACAAGACAACCAATGAGCAGTCATTTGGTTAGAGATAAGTTGACCCTTCATATAGACAGAATATAAAATAAACAGCTGCTCAGCCTTTCTGAAGGGGTTAGTTCTGTCAAGGCAGTATGTGAGTTGTCTGTGCACTTCTAAGGGATGCAAAATTTTCTGTCCCTTTTTAGGTTCTAGGAAGAAAGTTGGGAGATTGTTGGCTTGATTCAGGGGGAATTCAGAAACAATTATTGTAGTGAAATATGGATTAATGCAAAAAAACACCCTGTCCTTGTGGAAAATCAGATAAGATTGGCCTACCATGAGAGCTTGCAGACCAGAGGATTGTTTTGCAGATGTCAGAGCAATAATCAAAACAGGTTTCCAAGTGATAAACTTTAAATCACCCTGAAAGGCAGATTCAAAAGAAAAGAAGGTGAATTTTTCAAGAAGAAAGTTGAAATCCCAATGTGAAGGAATTTGCTTTCGAGGTGGTCTGAAGTACAACACTCCTTACATAAAATGTTTGACCACAAAAAGAGACAAAAGAGGAGGATCCAGGGGCAGACAAGCTGAGATGGCTACAAGACACACTTTGTTAGATGCATAAGATAAGCTATCAGTGAGTAGCTCTGTGATGTCCCTGCACTGGCCCAATTATTAACAAGCCTCAATCCTCACCACTGGCAACACTGAGGAATGTACACAATGGGAGGATGACAAGCACACACACAAAAATTGCAATTTCCCTTAAGAGCACACAGAGACCACAGTCAGTTTGGGGCTGGTTTCTGCCTCTATTCCCAGATCCCCAATAAGGCTCCCCACTGGCACAGCTATAGAGTTGAGACCTTGGCCAGGGTTCCAAGCCAAGTCCTCTAACACTTTCTTTGTCCAACCAGTGTTTCGTGTCCCTGCCCAAGTAGCTCACACACACACACACACACACACACACACACACACACACACACACACACACACACACACACACACACACAAACAAACACACAAACACACACACACACTTTGAGATTTGTTTTACATACACACACACACACACACACACACATGGGGAAGGCTGGCACAGGTTTACTAGCTATGCCTCCTTCTGCTCAGACTATAAGATAGTTATCACTGCCACCAGTATCCCTACTTATCAGCTACTATAAGGCCCTTACAAAGGGTGTCCAATCCTACTGTGTCATATTACTATTAATCCAAATGGTAGTCTGACCAAGCAAGGCTATTGGAGTGGCCTGTACACTGTCACCAAAAAGATATGCAAGTACTCTAAGAACTTAAATATGTCTTACAAATATCAGCCACAAAGATAAGTTTAAATATATTTAATAATAAATAATAAAATAACAAGATAATACTCAGTAAATCAACACAGTTACTTCAGAGTTCAAAATCACAGGAAGTATTTAAAACAACATCTAAATTAATCTTTACTATATTCCTAACTATATCTAAAAGAGTTACTATGCCCTAAAAAACTTACAGAGCAAGGCAAGTGCAGATGCAATGATGATGAGTGGATGTTCCCATGTCAAAGACAAAATACAAAATGCCCAGTCTCTCTCTGAGAGAATTCTTGAATTAATATCAAACATTACTGCTGGGTTAGCTTGGATGACGTTGATTTTTGTCACCTGACTTAAGTTCCCAAGCTAAACCCCCCAGTGTATCATTTGATATCTTCTTGTGAAAAATACATAGCCTTCAGATTTTTGCAGTTGTTAGAAGACATAAAACAAAAAAAACTTACAAAACAATGCAGAAGGCACCCTAGTTCAAGACATCCTATATCCTTGCTGCATTGAAACTAACTTTTAAAACACAATCGTAAAACAATTTAATTTCAACTTATTTTCATGAAGTTTTGCAAGTTTACTCTGTATGCTCCTGTTTCTACTATTAAAACATACATTTGCACAGGTATACGGTTTATATACATTTCTGTTCTTTTCCAGTAGGGTAGACTGTGGACACATCATTGAAGTTCAGTACTGTACAAACCCTGTTCAACACACACTTCTTTACTGGTAGTTTAATATACACATAACATAACCCTATATAATAAGGCAACTACCACACTAAACATAAATGGAAAGAAATCAAACCCAATCCAAATAATTAATGGCACAAGGCAGGGTTGTCCACTCTCACCTTACTTGTTTAACCTTTATCTAGAAGTCCTTCTCCTGAAATTAAGTCAAAAACATTTCAACATCCTGTCTACATCTCTAAAGTTCTAGTGAAATATACTACCTTTGCAGATGATTTAAATATTTACTTTGAATTTCCCTCGACTGACCTAGAAAAGATTTTAAGTACCATTGACAAGTTTTCATCAATCTCAAATTACGCCATTAATCCAAACAAAGCAATAATATACCCACTAAACCCTCTTGGAAACAAAGAATTCTTCATACCAGAAACAAAGATCAAAGTAAACCAAAGTAAGGCAAAAACGAGGTGATTAAAACCAAACAAGGAAGCAGAGAACTACCTCGCAAAGTGAAACAATAAAGCCTCGGAGGGAATTAATGCAGCAAAACTCTTTTATTGAAGTATAAAAAACACCATTAACGTAGTTAAAAATCCGTTTTCGTTTCAGCAACTTCATCAGATGTGGGCTGAAGCATAACTCATCATGTTAAATACTCAAAAATAAATGACATCATAAGTTCACACTTTAGTTTTTATTTATGTAGGTGATATGTTGTCTTATATAGGATGTTTTAAAACAGAAATGTTTTTAAGGATTAAATTATTACATTTTTAATTGTGCTTTGCTGCTGTTAACTTTATAGGTGCATTTTTACATTATGTGTCGTGTTTTCATAGGGTTGTGTCAGGTTCGATTCTTTGATACAAAAGGACTGATGGAAAATATTTGACTGAATTTTAATGGATCTTCATTGGATAATTAACTTATGATGTCATTCCTTTTTGAGTATTTAACATGATGAATTATGTTTCAGCCCACATCTGATGAAGTTGTTGAAACGAAAACAGATTTTTAACTACGTTAATGGTGTTTTTTATACTTCAATAAAAGTGTTTTGCTGCATTAATTCCCTCCGAGGCTTTATTGTTTCACTTTGCGAGGTAGTTCTCTGCTTCCTTGAAAGATCAAAGTAAATTATTCACTCAAATATTTGGATATTACTTTTACTCACCCCCAACAGGAAGTAATTAAAAATAACCTTCATAAAACATGATTCAAAGTCATGGAAGATCTTACAAGATGGAAAAACCTAAATTTCTCCCTACCTTCTAAGACAGCTATTATAAAAATTAACATCTTATCTAAAATTATTTTCCATTTTTATGCTATCAACCAGAATATTCCAAGTAGTTTCTTCTCGAAAATGGAAACTACACTAGGCAACTTTATCTGGTACCCCAAGAACACTAGGATCAGTTACTCCAGACTAACCCTCCCCAAAGAGAAAGGAGTCCTGAGCCTTTCTGATTTTCAAACATATTATAATATAATAAATGCCAGTCGTATTATATGCATAATTACCTTCGAACCTTCAAATAAAGTTTGGCACTCCCTGTGGATAAAAATCTACCATTATCACTTCATTGTATCCAATCTGAACCCAAAAATAATCCCTTTTCTTAATACTAAAACTCTTAAAGATTTTAAGATTCACCCTACATTAGTGAAAAATACTTTATGTTTACAAAAGCTCATAACATCCGTAAATTTAAAGAACTCTTTAATTATGGCTCAACCAATTTACTTAAATCCCAATTTCAAGTTAAACAACAGGTTAAATCTAGACAAATTTCTTGTCATGAAGAACTGTATGGTTTGGGACTTTTTTTAAATTAAAGACCTGCCATTTGAATCTATTATAACATCTTTAGCAGTCAATAAAAAATATTACATAATTGTTAAACAAATATTATACCTAGTAACTCTGTTTACAGATAAGGGCAAAGTAACACCATTAGATATACAACTTTATCAATAATTAATAGCTCTGCTTATGTCTAGGACTAAAATGTTATCAAACACTTATAGTTTAATAACAAAAATAAAACACCATGACAAAATCCTTTATTCCAAGTATTGGGAGAGCCAAAACAAGGAAATAACTGTTGACCAAAAGCTTGAGGCAAGTGACATAATGCTAAAACTTACCCCTTTTAAAAAAGTAATTTATACTCAGATTATGATAAATAATAATGCTTATCATACGCCTCTATTTCTGAGTAAAATTAATCCCAATATCTCACCTTTCTGCCCCACTTGTTCTAATTCAATAGCCGATACTTTACACATATTCTGGTCCTGCAAAAATATCTACAAACTGTGGTGTTCTCTGAGAGCACAACTCGAGAAAAAGGGCTACATGAAATCCACCCTTTCGTGGGAAATGGCAATTCTGAATATCTTTCCCAGCTCCTATAACTTTGAGTCCAAATATATTACTGTAACACTGTGTGCTATACTCAAAACCCACATAGCACTCAATTGGCTAGATAGAACAAAAACATCTTGGAAAGAGTTTGAAATCATTGCTACTAAATATGTTCTTGTGAGCAAATTAAGTAGAATAAGTCAAAAGAAAATAAAGTATTTCCAGAAATATTGGGATAGCCTTGTAGAAGCTCTTAGTTAGGCCCTTGTCTATCTATCATTTTTTTCTTTTTTTTTTTATTTCCTCCTCATTTAATAGCCTCCTACTTAATACTTTATCAGATGAGGATTGTAAATATCTAATTTCCCAAGGGATATACAAACCATGTACGAGCATACCTTCTGACTTTACTGTTATAATTAATACCTAGTAACTTTCTATAGGACTTCCTTTATAAGTGACAACTGAGTGTATAGAGTTAATCAAATAGGTCTAGACATATGGGTACATCCTTTTTGTGAGATAATTTAGCATATGTATCATTACCCTTACAAAAACATACGATCAGTCCTCTTTTTTGTTTCTTTTACTAGCCCTTAACTCAGTAGTACAAGAATCGTACTCCTTCAATGAATAATTTCATGCACTGCCTTATATGATCTTAAGATCAACTGTAATTGTTTTTCTAGCACTGCAATACATATGTTTTGAAGTTTTCAGTTGCCTGTATTTGATCCCATGTAACTAAGGTTAGTTGAAAGCCAATTTTCTGTCTATATCTGTACTGTTTATTGGAAATTGTAATAAAAATTATATTGGAAAAAAAATAGACACATAACATATAGTTCTAATACATTTGGTAACACAAGCAATTGCATCATGATGGTATTCACAAATGACATATAACTATTTACAAAATTCCAGCTAGCTGGGCTGGCAGTATTTCCCTTGTGTCACACTTCCTCCTCCCCCCTCCCCGAAAACTCAAGCTAGTTTTTCAAGTGACCCCTGAGAAATGTTGCTTGAGAGGGTTGACTCTCTGGGGATACCTTACCTCATTCCCTGTCTTGAGATTCCAGCTGCCTTGGCACTGCTGACCCCAGTACACTGCTGCACTGTCCCAGCATATGCTTCCAACCCTTGGCTCCACCATAATAATTTGGGATTTGGCTGGCTGACTCCCTGCAGCCATAGATTCCCCTCAGACTCCTCCTGCCTCGTACTGCAAATACAGTTTGTGCCCCTACCTCCTACCTAGTAGTTCTACCATGTAGTTAGCATCACTGACCTTCCTTACCACTTTGTAGGGTCCCTCTCAGGTTACCTGACACTTGTTGTACCTGACATGAATGAGAACCATTACCTGCTCCCCTACAGCATACTCTCTAACTTGAACATTCCTGTCATACCAGACCTTTTTCTGCTGTTGGGCTTCTGCCAGGTTCTCCTGGGCCAAGCCATGAGTTCCCTGAGCCTTGTCCTGAGGTTTAGGACATATGCCACAACAGACTCCTTGTGGGATTCCCACTCACTTTCCCACTCATCTCAAATCAAATCTAGAGGTCCCCTCACCATATGCCCATACAGCAACTCAAAGCGTGAAAAACCTGTGGATTCCTGGGGCACCTCTCTGTGAGCAAACAACAGATGGGGCAAATATTTGTCCCACTCCCTCTTAAACTGGACTGCAAATGCCCATAGCATTGTCTTTATTGTAGAGTTTAACCTCTCAACAAGACCATTAGTCTGGGGATGGTAGAGAGTGATCTTTAGGGGCTTCACCTCACAGTACTTCCACAGCCAAGCCAGCAGGTCTGAAATGAAATTGACACCTCTGTCAGTCAGTATTTCTTTTAGGAAACCTACCCTGCTGAAAATCTCTAACAAAGCATTTGCCACCTTTTCTGCCTCAGTGGAGGACAGAATCACCACGTCAGGGTATCTGGTATCATAATCTACTACCACTAGGATATACTTTTTCCCTGCGGAACTTGGGGTACTTAGAGGCCCCACAATATCCATAGCTACCCTTGGAAATGGCTCCTCAGTCACAGGCAAAGGCATCAAAGGAGCTTTCACCTCGTCTCCTACCTTGTCTACTTTTTAAAACTGCTCACAGGTCCTGCAATACTCTGCTACATCTCTGGAAATCCTAGGCCAATAAAAGTTCTGCATAATATGTCTCTTTGTAAGTTTTATGCCCATATGACCTGCAAAGGGAATATCATGGGCTATGGCTAGAAGTGCCAGACTGTTGGCTCTGGGCACTACCAACTGCTGTATTCTCTCACCCTCTAGCCCTACCTCAGTGGTCCACTCTCTATACAGTAACCCTTTGTCCCAGTATACAGATTCCCCCTTCCCTTCAGAATTAGGTGCCTCACTAGCTACCTCCCTCAGGCCTTGTAAATGTAGGGTCTGAAAGCTGAACCTGTCTCAACTTTCTCTTTGTAACCCTCCCCAGATTCCCTTCCACAGGAAGTCTATTATTCTCTGACAGCAGTGCCTCACTGTCAGCCTAGGTACTACTTCTCACCTTTGCACTTGCAGTCACTCTGTCCAAGGGAACATCATTACCCACAAGCAGCTGTAGCTCACCTTCAGTCTCACTGCTACAAGGTAGCTCCCTCCCTGATGTAACCACCTCACCTGTCCTGGCTTGAAGTCTGCAGTCTGTCTGGGTCTCCCCCAGGCTACCAGACCCACATGCTTGGATCCAAGCTTGACTGCATGTAACTGCATGCACACAGCGTACTGCATTATCAAAATCATTCTTTATCAGGACATCTGCTGGGATATCCTTAAACACACCTACTTGCTGGCTTCCTTTTCCACCCTCCCAGTCAAGATGAACCCTAGCCAAAGGTATTTGGAATGGGGTCCCTCCTAAAGCTCTGACTGGAGTAGACTGCCCAAGCAAGTAGTGCTCCTCTTTAACCATTGCAGGCTTCACAATGGTTAGGTCAGAGGCCATGTCTCTCTTAGCCATGGCCTCTTTCCCATCCACTAAGATAGGATATAACCTCTTGTGGTAATCTGGTACCCCTGTTGTCTCGAGACAACTTACTGCTGGCATTTTGTAATTCCCACTTACTGGCTCTCCCACCTTTTATTCCCCACCTTGCCACCATGGACATCTATATGCTACATGGACATGGCCCCACTGGTCGCATTTAAAACATTTAATGCTTGGTCCTGGACATGAACCTGGACTAGTGGCTTCCCCTGCTACTGGCAGACTCTGTTGGGGCAGTCTGGGCTGCTCATCATGGGTTCCCTTAGACCCATGAGTAGCACTGGGTGTCCTTTTCCTGTGCAGTGATGCCCTGTTTGCTAAATATAGGTCTCCCTTTTTCCCCAACTTATCTGCAGTACTACATTGTCTATCAGCTAACCAGATCCTCATGTTCTCAGGCAAAGTGCTAAGGGCTTGTTCCCTCACCAAAAGGTCTGCCAGCCCTTCAAAAGTGGAGACCTGACATCCACTCAATCACCTATGAAAATAAGTGCTTAGTTCAGCAATATATTCACACACATTTTCATCTGCCTTGCAAATATGCTCACAAAACTTTTTCCTATAAGCTTCAGGTGTTAACTTAAAGCATTCTAAAATACATTTTTTACAGTATTATAATTTAAGCAATCAGTATCAGGGAATTTAGAAATTGCAGTTACAGCTTTGCCATGGAGTAAGGGGGACAGGAACCATAATCAGTGCCTTTGGTCAACATTATACTTTCTACATACCATTTCAAAAATATGAATGAAACTATCAAAATTATCCCCCTCTGTAAATTGTGGAAGAAATTTACTGACCTTTGTTGCTTCTGGGGTTAGGTTACTCCCTTCTCCATTACCTCCATGACTCTGGTGAAGGGTCAGCATCTCCTTTTCATGTTGCCTCTGCCTCTCCTTCTCCTCAGCCTCTAGACGTCACAGTGTCTCATTTTCCTCAGCCTCTAGACATCTCAGTTTCTCATTTTCCTCAGCCTCTAGATGTCTCATTCTCTCTGCTGCTTCTATTACCAAATGCTTGGCCTGCAGCTCATGTCTGGTTAACTCCAGATGGATTTTTAAGTCCTCTGTGGAAAGGTTGAGCTGTCCATTTTCTGAGAGTTGTACATCTCCAAGGCCAGCCTGGTTGTCTTCCTGATTGCTGGTCTGTGATGCAGCTGTGCCCAAAGCTACAATCATTTCTGCCTTAGTCAGGTTGGCATGCACCAGTCTTTTAGCCTGGCACATCTCAGCCAACTGGCTCTTTGTCAGCTTGCCATACTCCTCTGCTGACATGCTTGCCTGCTCTCCCTGACTAACAAGAAAAAATAAATAAATAAAACAATTGTGATGTGAAACTCTGAATGTTCACTGCATGGCTGATTGAGACTACAAACACCTTCAGTGAACACTGTACACAGGGTACAGGAATTCAATAGTCACACCACTACAAGTCAATTAATATGTGATGTGGCTATCCTACCACTACCAACCAATTAATATGCGATGCCCCTGCAATGGCCCAGTAATCGAGGAGCCTCAATCATCACCACTGGTAACAGTGGGGGACATACACAAAGGGAGGATGATAAGTACACATACAGTAAAGTGCAATTTCCCTTAAGAGCACACAGAGACAAAGTCAGTCTGTGGCTGATTTCTGCCTCTTTTCAGTGATCCCCAGTAAGCCAGTAAGACTCCCCACTGGCATAGCTATAGAGATGAGACCTTAGTCAGGGTTCCAAGCCAAGTACTCTAACACTCTCTCTGTCCAACCAGTGCTTCATGTCCCTGCCCAAGTAGCTGACACACACACACACACACACACACACACACACACACACACACACACACACACACACACACACACACACACACACACACACACAAACACACACCTGGGGAAGGCTGGCACAGGTTTACTAACTATGCCCCATTCTGCCCAGACTATAATGTAGTTATCACTGCCACCAGAACCCCTACTTATTAGCTACTATAAGGCCCTTACAAAGGGTGTCCATCCTACTGTGTAATGTTACTATTAATCCAAATGTGAGTCTGACCAAGCAAGGCTATCAGAGTGGCCTGTACAGTGTCACCAAACAGATGTGCAAGTACTCTAAGAGTTTAAATATGTCTCACAAATATCAGCCACAATGGTAGGTTTAAATATATTTAATAATAAATAATGAAAGAACAAGTCAATACTCAGTAAATCAACACAGTTACTTCAGAGTTCAAAATCACAGGAAGCATTTAAAACAACAATGCAGGATAGTCTCAAATAAATACAGAAAACATCTAAACTAATCTTTACTATATTCTTAACTATATCTAAAGAGTTACTATGCACTAAAAAGTTACTTACAGAGCAAGTCAAGTGCAGATGTAGTGATGATGAGTGGTTGTTCCCAGGTCAAAGACAAAATACAAAATGCCCAGTCTCTCTCTCAGAGAGTTCTTAAATTAATATCAAATATTACTGCTGGGTTAGCTTGGATGACATCACTTTTTGTCACCTGAATTAAGTTCTCAAGCTAACCCCCCCCATTGTAGCATTTGACATCTCCTTGTGAAAAATACATAGCCTTCAGATGTTTGAAGTTGCTAGAAGACATAAAACAATAAAACAATTACAAAACAATACAGAAGGTACCCTAGTTCTAGACCTCTTGTCTCCTTGCTGCATTGAAACTAACTTTTATAACACAATTGTAAAACAATTTAATTTCAACTTATTTTCTTGAAGTTTTGCAAGTTAACTCTGTATGTTCCAATTTATGCTATTAAAACATACATTTGCACAGGTATATAGCTTATATACATTTCTGTTCTTTTCCAGTAAGGTACACTGTGGACACATCCTTGAAGCTCAGTACCTTACAAACCCTGTTCAATACACACTTCTGTACCAGTAGTTTAATATACACATAACACGTAGTTCTAATACATTTGGTAACACAAGCAATTGCATCATGCTGGTAATCACAAATGACACATAACTATTTACAAAATTCCAGATAGCTGGGCTGGCAGTGTCTCCTTTTGTTACATTTCTGTATAAATCATATTAATATTCTCAAATGACATATAATTATTTACAAAATTCCAGCTAGCTGGGCTAGCAGTATTTCCCTTGTGTCACAAGCTCACACAAATATTTCAAACCAGAATGGTAAACACCATACCGGGCCTTTTATTATCAGTTAGGCACCACCTAGGAAACCTCTTCCATTTGTGAACATAAGATTTTCTAGTTGCAGGTTTCTTTTGCCTCCTTCAAAACCTGCTGCACAGCCTCATGGAATAAGTGCCTAAAAGGTACCAAGACAGAATCATCCAGGCTATCAGTTGCAATTCCTCTAATTTGGGATGTACCAGTTGCTCATGACACTGTGTTACCACATCCAGAGTGTGAAGAAACTTGTGGTTATTGCCCTTGGCCAATTCCATTAAAAGGCAAAATCAACTTTTATTGGCCCCAAAGGGGTCACTGCAATGATCCTTGGTAATTCTTTAGGAATCTTCAGTAGTACCTTGGATATCAGTGGAAATGGTGAAAATGATGCACAAAGGAACATTCCCACCCAAGATAATGAGAATGCAGCTGTCCTCCAAGCATGGCTGTAAAAATATCTCAAGCAGAATTTTTGCAACAGACTATTTTGAAAGGAGGCAAAAAATCTATTTGAGGTGTTTCCCACATCTGGACCAAGTCCTGGAAGACCTTTATCCTGAGTGACATAAACAGAATGCACTGGCGGGATAGATATGAGTCACAAAGGATCACTATGAAACAGACTGTCCATCAATGTAAAACAGAGTTCATCCCTGAATCTGTCCAAATGAAACCTTGACAACTGGATGGGAAATTGTAAATTTACCCCCCCCCCAATCTGGCCCCTATGTTCCTTAGGTGAAAAGGCTGTCAATAAGAAAAGTTTTATGTTTTATCCTAACACCCTCCCCCAAAAAAGTTTTAGTTATCACACTACTAACATTCCCCCCAATATAGACTCCCATGATACTCGGGGACACAAATGGTTTAGGATGCAAGGCAAGGCTTGCAAGGACTTTAGTGATCATTAGCTTAGTAACAATCTATGAACATATACATTTCCACTTGTGAGGGTCCATCCAGGATCTGCTTAGTCTGTCTGCCACTGTTTTGCTCTGATGGTATGTATGAGGCCTGAAACATCAGAGAATGTTGTGAGGATAGCTTCCAGAGCATCACTGCCAACTGGCAAAGATGGTATGACCTTGTACCACATGACTGAGGTGTTGTCTGTGACCACTAAAAGGGGACCTGGAGACCATAAATGGTGAAAAACCTTTAAGGCCTGGTCACTGCTAATGTATGTTTATGTACTTCGTAGCATCCAAAGGACCCCATTCACTTTGCACTTGACCTCCCCTGGACACTATTCCCCATGCAAAATCTGATGAGCACATCTAGACTGATTTAACTGGGGTCTGAAAGGAGAAGGGTGGTCCTGGATTGAGAGACACCTGATCCCTCCACCATTAAAACTCTCATTTCCCAAATTCTAGAATTGGAACTTGGAACTCTAAGGGATGCAGGTGCTGGGACCAATGATTTTTTAAGTAAAATTGAATCTTTTTTAAAAGAAGTCTGGCCGATGGTATCTTGAGGATCATTGATAACATGAGACCCAGAATTTTGAGAAACCCTCTTCTGTAGGCAGCTTCTTGAAAGAAATACCTGAAAATGTTCTGCTAAGTCAGGACTTTGTGTGCTTGTAGAAAGGCTAATCTTTTTTCCATGTCTATCATACACTCTTGGAAAACAATTCTTGAGAGGGTTGAGAGAGGACTTTTGTAGGTTCAACATGAAGCTCATGTGAGCTAGAATGGTCGAGAAATTGTCAAATGATTCTAAACACCTGAAAACAGACACAAATCAGCATGTCATCTAAATAAAATGTGGATGCCCTGGATCCTGCAGTAAGCAAACACTAGAGCCAGGCACTTTGTGAATTCTTGAGGTACAATAGATAGCCCAAAGGTTAATGCAGAAAACTGATAATGTGAGCCAGACACAGCAAATCTAATATATTTCCTCAAGTTTGGAGCAATTGAAATGCGATAAGCATCTTTCAGACCTAAAGTCACCATGAAACAGTGGCCCGGAAGAAGGGGTAGAACCATCTGCAGGATGAGCGTTTTGAATTTGGGTACTTTCAAAAAAGCATTTAAATAAAACAAATTTAACAGTAGTCTCCACCTTTTGGGGTATCCAAAAGATTCTGGAGTAAAATCCTTTTCCTGTTTGTGGGGCAGGAGTTAGTTCTGTATAAGCCCTGCAACATGTTAAGGAGTACCAGAGAGAACAGATGTGTCTGGACTGGCAGTTTAAGGGATTACCCTGAAGGGAGGAGGACTTTAAGTTCACTTCCAAGAGCATGCTCTCTCAATTATTCTAAGCACCCATTTGTCTCAGACTATTTGTGGTCAGGCTCCTGGGTTGAGCAAAAGCATGGGAGAAAGGTGAACGCTTGCTTGGGTTTTTGAACCTGTTCATCTTCTGAACTATCAGACTGGATGGGGCTCAAAGTGTTGTTCACTATTGTCTGCGTCAGAGTCCCCATCAAAATATGCATCCATAGACTGTCTTTTAAAGAACGTAGTCCCATAGTCATTCTGAAGAGGAGCTCTCAGAGATTAGCTAACTGTAAAACACTCTTAGCTAAGGAAACCACATCAGCCCTTTATGTGATAATAACCTGATTGTCTGCAGTATGGTGAAGTTTCTGTTTCTTTCTGTTTTTTTAAACAAGAAACATCTTTATTAAATTGTCACTTATGACATAGGCAATCATACATTTATGTAAATGAAAACAAACCATATTGACAATCCCAGCTGCAAACATTTTACATCACAAACCATATTGACACAATCCTAGTTGCAAACATTATACATCACTTATAATCTATCCAATTATTGTCAGTCAAACATTACATAGCTCATTTATGTCCTGCCTTCTTTTAAACCTCATTCCTTCCCTGTATGTATTGTACACACACTTCCATTTTTTCCTATGTAATTTGCTCCAACCCTTTTTTAAAGATCCCAGTGCCAGTTGTTTTATCTCTCTTACTATATTCACTACTTCTAGTAAAGTTGGTTTAGACTTTGATTTCATTTTGTAGTAATTGCTTTTTTGGCAGCCACCATAATTAAACTCAGCACATCCCTATGTCTAAGCATTTCCGATTCTGTATCATTCATTTCTCGAAAAAATAATTTCCCTCATTACACCAATTTGCTCACCCAGTATCTACAAATGAGTAGTCTGCAGGGAATCTTTAAAGTCTGCCAACTCATTACACCCCCAGAAAATATGTTCACAATTGCCTCTTTCTTCCCCATCACACCTGCAGCATTTACAGTCTACCCAGCAAAAAATTCTCTGGACTCTACTTTGGGTATAAAAGTATCTATATAAATATTTCAAAGCAAAAATCCTACATTTTCTAGATTTTGTTGCATATTTGGTATACATACATATATCCACCAATTGTTTCTTTGTGAATTGCTTACCCAATCTCTCTTCCCAAGTCTTTTTAACCTCCTGTGACTGATTCTTATTGGTATCATGCAATATTTTATATGCTGTTCTAATTAAGCAATAACCCATGCCTGGGTGTGGGTAAATCCAGCATTACCCACACCCAGAAGTGGGTTATTGCTATTATACAATGACATTATTTAAGAAAAAAAAACGTACTTTTCTTAAATAATGGCATTGTATAATGCCTCCGTGCTGCCCTTCGGCAGCTGTCTGGTATTCTGCGGCAGTTCTGATGTACTGCACATGCATATGCTTACGCAGTACATCAGAGCTGTGGGTGGAAGCAATGGAGAAAGCAAGATCTCCATTGCTTTTTACAAAGTGTCTCACTATGTTAAAGGAGTTTAACATAGCGTGACAGCTTTAAAAAAAGCAACGGAGAAAGGAAGATCTCCTTTACTTTTTTTAAAGCTGTCTCGCTATGTTAAACTCCTTTAACATAGCGAGACAATTTCTAAAAAGCAACAGAGATCTTGCATTCTCTGTTGCTGTAAAAAAAAAAAGACATACTAATGGAAAAAGTCCTGGTGACCAGACCTTTTTCCATTAGTATAAGTCCTTGATTTATAACGTGCACACTGTCCAATCAGCGTGCACGTTTTGGAATATTAATGGGGGGGGGTCATTGTATAATTATTCCTTTTTTAACTGCAGCTTCTGTTCTAGATTCTAATAGAAATTCTGCCAGTGCTGGTCTTTTGTTTAGGACACCCCATATTTCTTTCTCCTTGCCTAATCTCTGATATCTATCCTTGATAGGGAAGGCGATCTCTAACCTGAAGTCCAAATAAATTCTTGGTGGCTTGCTATTCTATTACCTTTCCCTCTCTACTTATTTGCTCCAAATACATTGGTTCCCTTGCCAGCCTTCTTCAATAAATTCCCCTCTTGCCTATTGTCTGTATCCCCAATTGCCATCATCCCTATCGGAAGAATCTCCTTTCGACATTCCCATGTTGGGTTAGTTCTTAGTATACTTTCTGCTACTTTATGAATATAGTATTTTGTATGATTTTTGTTATTTTCCTTAAAGATCTGCATCTAAAATTCCAGCCTCTCCTTGTTTCTTGAGCTTTCCCCTTGTTTCATCATCATCCTTTTCCACTTTGAATTGTAGGTTTCTGCTTGTGTTATGTACAGAAGAATTAACTGTGTAGCTCTGAAATACCTCTTCAAATTGGGTAATCCCAGTTAGCCTTGTTCTATTGGAAGAATTTGCTTATCCCACCTGACTCTTGCCATCATCCCCTCCCACAAAAAAAATCCTTCAGCTCTTTATTAATTGCTATCCACAGCTTCCCCTCTGGTTGATAAAAATATGCCTGATCTGTGTATAACACAAAAGGGACTAAAACATTTTAACTGCTTGTATCTTACTATCCATATCCATATAACAGGGCTTCTAATTTCTCAGTTTCTGTATTATCTTTTGTTTAGCGTCTTTCCATATATCCTTAACTGTCACAAATGAATCACTTTTAATCCATATTTCTGAATACTTCATTTTATAATTTCCCCATAAATATGGATATTGCTGAACCAGTTCATGTGTGAGTACACAATTTACTGTTATTGCCCTTGTTTTAGCATAATTAATTTTGCATCATGAAAGATTTGAATCTGTCTCAAAATGTTCCACAACACTATAATGTCCTCTTCTGGTTTTGTCAGGTATAAAATAACATCATCTGCAAATAGAGCCAGCTTTTCTTGACAGCTATACCAATTATATCCTTGAATTTCTGATTCCCTTAATTTCTTTGCCAATGATTCTAAATATAATGCAAATAACAAAGGGGAAAGAGGACACCTCTGCCTGGTTCCTCTGCTCAAGCAGAAATTATAAGAGAGGACCCCACCCAATTTAGTTTTCACCTCCAATCCCTCATATATCCTCCTAATCAACCTTATAATTTTAGCAAGGAATGACAATGTTTCCATTGCCCTGCTCATCAAGTCCCAGCTTACTCTGTGACATGCTTTCTCTGCCTCAAGACCCACCAACAACAGTGTTATTTTCTTACATTCTGCTTCCCTCTGGATCAATGTTCTGTTAATGTTCTCAAATCTTTGCCTTCCCTTCAGAAAACCACATTGATCCATATCTATCAATTTTGGCATCACTTTTGCCATTATTTTAGCCATTATAGACATAAACACTTTATAATCATGGTTTAGTATTGAAAAGGACCTGTATGAAGCTAGATCTGATGACACTTTACCCTCTTTAGGTATTACAGTTACCACTCATTTTCTTCCATGATGTTGGTACTTCTCCTACTCTTAAAATACTGTTAAACAAAATCTTCCAGATTTTTATAATTTTTTTCCTCATTGTTTCCAAACTTCCACAGGAATACTGTCTATTCCTGGGGACTTTCCTGTGGATTGGTTATACATCACCATTTTTATCTTATCTCCTCCTATCCTGTTAGTAATTGAGCTTCATCTACCTCTAACCTTGGTGTATTTAATTCTTCCATAAAATCTCCATTTGTACCTTTTTTTTATTTCCATATTTCTCTGCTTTATACAGACTTTCATAGAATTTCAAAAATATTTCTAATACTTCTACAGGATCTCTTGTTACATTCCTTGTTATAGGCTCCCTAAGCTTAGTGACAGCCCTTTCTACTTTCTGTTGCCTGAGTCACTGTGCTAAAAGTTTTTGTGCTCTAGAGTTGTTTAACAGCAATCTTTCTAAACGTATGCATATTACTGAGGTAATCCCTTATTTTCTATTTAGCATTCTGCAATTGCTCCTCTTCTTGTTCTGTGACATTCCTCCTATTCTGTAATATTTTAACATTTGTCAGTCCCCTAAATAATTATTGTTACTTCTTAAGCATATCTCCCTTTCTTTTATTTACATCCTATTTTTAAACTATACTTTAATTTTATCCAACTCCCTAGATATATTTTCAGAAGAAATTTCTATCTTCGCTAATAGCTCCTGAATAATTTCTGCTACCCATTCCTTAAATTTTTCTCTTTTCAACAGATAGGTAGGAAAGCATCAGTGTCTCATTTTTATTTTATTACCCTGTGTTTTTATTTTAGTTATTATTGGCCCTTGATCTGAAATAGCAATTGGGTGCATATCAAGACCTTCAATTAAATGCATGTTTATATGAAATGTCAATTCTGTGTAGCCTAGCCCAGTTTTTGTATCTTGGGGAATAATATGTAAATTCACTCTGAACTCCTAGTAGTGAATTCATATCTTCCATGCCAAATATTTTCATAAATTTCTTCAAAAGTCTACCCTCCTTTGTTATACTTTCCCTTCTCCACCCAGACACATCTTCACTACTGCAAATCAAATTCCAATCCTTACCTATAAGTAATATTCTTTGCTGAAAACTGATTATTTCTCCCAGAATTTTCTTAAGCTCCATTATATCATTTTAGGTAGAATACAAATACATGCCAGTGTAATCCTCCTCCCTTGCCAGTAGCCCCTTAGTACTACAAATCTAACATTATTATATTTTTATCCTCTTCTGTCTCTGTTGGAGTTGCTCTTGCAATTAATATAAGTACTCCTCTACTCATTTGTCCCAGGTATTCTGCTGAATAACCATCCTGAAACCTTTCTTTATCAAATTCACATGTTCACTTCTTTTCAAGTGTGTCTCCTGTAGCATAGCTATTTTCATTCTACATTTTTAATATAGTTCACTACTGTGAGACCATTGACATTTAAAAACATTACAGGAGGCATTATTGCATTAAAACGTTATTATTCCTACCTTTTATGTATAATAGTTTTTTTGTTAAATGTCCAGTTCCATTTTTTGTGTTACATGCATACACTGTTTGGCAGGTAGAACTTTTATACAGTTGTTTCTTGTCATATCCATTTGAGCCTATGTCACATCTTACAAAACTTTTTGTTTCATTGAATGCCCTCAAAAAAAAAAAAACCCAATACCACCCAAAACTTATTAAATTAATACTAACACACAAAACTGTGTACATATTCAAATATTGAAGTTTTACTCTCCTAATAGGAACACATGTCCCAAACTGACAGCCACACTCACATACTTGAGTTACCCTAAAAGAAAGGTTATCCATGCTAAGATGCATGGTGCAGCCTGTGCTTCTACTAAGTGCTGCCTGGTTATGTCTTATCTTTATGAATGCTTTCAAAAAATATTATCTCCTAACCAATTTAGGTTCATAGGTGGGTACTAGGCTATCTGCCCAAAGGCATTTATAAGCCTAGCCAAAATGTGTTGGCTTTCGCTGCTCCCTTAGATTAGTTTCCCATGCCTCTGTCCAGCAGAGCCACTGAAGTGATCCCCGAGGTAAACTTTCTGTTTCCCATCCACTCGTCAAGGTTTCTTTTGAAGAGTGTTAGTGAGGAGCTCTGCCTAATGAAGATTGGGATCTTGTTCCAAAGCATGGGAAGTCTCTGGGACAGAAATCTATCCCTCCAGCACATCCTATTTATTGTTGTGGTGAGGTTTAGATCCCTAGAGCGTGTGACTCAAGGGGATAAGGTTTTCTTTAGGTGGAGCATGTCCATCAATTCTGGGTTGGACATGGCCTTGTATGTCAGGCAGAGATCACCTCTGAGTAGGCGGTATGCAACAGAGTACAACTGGAGTTTCTTCAGTTGAGCAGCATAGGGCATCTGTTTGAGGCCATTGATCCTCTTGGTGAGGTACTTCTGTGGTCTTTCCAGCTGTTGCAGGTGTCTTGTAAGGTATATCCCAAATGGGGCATTGTACTCTAAGATGGGTCTGATGAGTGATGAGTAGAGGGGCACAATGACCTCTCTTGATCTGGATGTGAACCCTTTTGTGATTAGGTGGGCCACGTAGAAGGATTTTCTAACCACTTTGGCAATGTGATTATCAAAGTTGAAGTTACTATCTACTTGGGTCTCCAGATCCCTTATTATGTCTTTCATATTTAGGGGACTACCACCTATTTGGTAGTTTGTGGGAACTTTGTTTTTTCCAAAGGGGGTGACTATGCACTTTTTGGCATTTAGCTTGAGGCCATGATTTTGGCACCAGGTATCCGTCTCAGTGAGACCCTTTTGGAGGATGTCTGTGTCAGCCGGAGAGTCAATTATAGCCCCTAGTTTGCAGATGTCTGCGAACATGGTCAGCCATAGTCCTCCTGTGCTTGCCTGTACCTCTGAGAAGTATATGCCGAACAGGAGGGGGTCCTAGGACTGAGCCCTGGGGAATGCCACTTGCAACTGGTTTAGAGTCGGACCTAGCTCCTGCAACTCTCACCATGTGGGTTCTGTCCATGAGCCAGTTGGCAACCCATCTTGTGACATAGGGGGTTATGTTCAGGCATTTCTATTTTTTTCTAGCCAACTATTCTTTATCAGACTGTACCCAATTTCTCTTTATCAGATTGTCTCCATTGAGATGTCAGGACCAGATACAGAATTGCTATTAATCATACATTTATTTGCTGGAAAAAAAAGCCTTATAATATTTAATATTGTTTTTCATTTACTTCTTTTCTCTTAAAACATGTTACGAGATCAAGCCAAGGGCCTTAACCCAGTCATTCTCCCCATTCAAGAATTAGAAAAAGCAAATATTTTTCTTTTGTCATGCACTTTTAACCAGACTTTTTTACATTGCAGTGCCTACATTTCTTAAAACTGGACAAGGAGAAAGGGAGAAGAAGGGAGAAAGAAAACAAGAAAAAAAACAGGAGCACCTGTTTACAATAGTATATCCATTAAAGTTAAAAACAACTGAGAAAACTTCACTTTATAGCATGGAAAGAAAATCTTACACTTCAAATAGTACTATTAAAAAAAGTAGCTTTATTTACAGTTAACTTTCTTCCTCCTCTTCCATTCCCCTAAGTTTTTTTCTGATCATTAATGACATGAAGTAGGGCTACAGTGGATATAAAAAGTTTACACACCCCTGTTAAAATGCCAGTTTTTTGTAGTATAAAAAAATGCGACCACAATAAATAATTTCAAAACATTTCCCACTTTTAATGTGACCTATAACCTGTACAATTCAATTGAAAAACAAAGAAATATGTTAGGGGAAAATATAAAAAATAAAAAATGTACAATACACTGGTTGCATAAGTGTGCACACCCTTAAACTAATATTTTGTTGTGTGTGTACATCCTTAAACTAATACTTTGTTGAAGCACCTTTTGATTTAATTACAGCATTCAGTCTTCTTGGGTACTCACCTGCCATCAATTAGAGACTCTGATTAACACCAAATAAAGTTCAGCTCTCCTAGTAGGATTTTCCTGACATTTACTCAGTTGTCTGCTACAGCAAAAGCAATGGTTCACAGAGAGCTTACAAAGCATTAAAGAAATCTCATTGTTGAAAGGTATCAGTCAGGAGAAGGGTACAAAAAAATTTCCACAGCATTGGATATACCAAGGAACAACAGTGAAGACAGTTATCAAAAAGTGGAGAAATATGGGACAACAGTGACGTTGTAAAGAACTGGATGTCCCTCCAAAATTGATGAAAAGACAAGACAAAAACTGGTCAGGGAGGCTTCCAAGATACCTACAGCAACACTGAAGGAGCTACATGAATTTCCGGGAAGTACTGGTTGTGTGCTGCACAATATCTGAGTGGTTTGGCTGGCTACAATCAACAGTATTAGAAGCTGAAGTTAAGTAAAAACATGCAGTTTTAAAGATAGTACTGTATTTTATTTTTCTGTCTATTTAATTGTTTAACTTAATTTTGCCTGACTGAAATATTTTTTTTTGCCTGACAATTATTTTATATATTTTCTGGCATTGCTTTCTGTTCTCATCTGTCTTGAAAACTGTTTTGTCTGTCTGTTTAATTGTTGTACTGAATATTGTGGTTGTCTGTCCCTCTGCACTTAGAGGGGGTTATTGCTGTTCTCACCTCTTTGTTATTTGATATTTAATTTTTAGACTAGAGGGTTTCTCTCTGCTTTAAGTGTTAGCCACATAGCTGGTAATTTATTTTCTGTTCAATATCTGAGTGGTTTGGCTGGCTACAATTAACTGTATTAGAAGTTAAGTACAAACTTGCAGTTTTAAAGATAGTACTGTATTTTATTTTTCTGTCTATTTAATTGTTTAACTTAATTTTGCCTGACTGAAATTTTTTTTTGCCTGACTGAATTATTTTATGTATATTTCTGGCATTGCTTTCTGCAATCATCTGTCCTGAAACTGTTTTTTCCACCTCCCTCCCACCCTATTCTTGTGGTGTTGTTATAGTTAGTGGCTTTGCAGTTGCCTGTCCCTACTGTAAATTTGATCTGGGACACTCCTCCCAGTCTAGTGTTCACTTTACTTGATACAGAGAGAACAATTGATAAGGGCAACTCACTTCCTCTCTCCTTGCACTTTACTAAAAAAAAAAAAAAAAAAAAAAAAAAAAAATTTGCACTTTATTCATCTTTTACTGTATTTATGTTTCTTCCTCCTTATTACCTTATTTTGCTTTTGCCTATTCTTAAAATTACTCAATTATATTATTTTACTACATTTATTACTGCTTGGTAGTAGCCTGATTAAATTGTAACTGTGATTCTAAGCCTGTTGGTTGAAGCACTTGGGCTTCAGACCATTTGTTTTACATTAAGAAGGTTTGTGGTCTGCACTGTTGTGGGAGGAAAGGTAGCTTACATGCTTCTAAGTTGGGAATTGCTGATTGAAGACTCAGTGTCTGTTATTCTAAAAGTGTATTAGTTCTGCTTTAAGCACTTGGGTTTCAGGCTAGTTAATTTACATTAAGAAGGTTTGTGGTCTGCACTCTTGTGGGAGGAGAGACTAGATTCTGCCCTTCTGAGCTGGGAATTTCTGGATAAAGGCTTATTGTGCCTGCTTATTTGAACTGTTTCTTTCTGAAATCGGTGCACCTTGTTTGCTGTAGCATAGACTATATTCAGGCCTGCTGAATCTAGCTTTGTTTGTATAACTTGAGCACTAATCCATGCCAACTTTTTTTGGAGAAGGTTCCCCTGCACCCTAGTGGCAGGAGTGTGTAGTTAGAACTTGTCTGAAGACTGCTGGAACAGGGCTCAGTTTTGAGCTTTTTTACGGGTTAATTGGGTAATTTGTTTAAATCAATTTGCTCATTTTTTATTGTTATATAAACAATGCACTTTATTCATCTGCTTTTACTGCATTTGTATAGCTTCCTACTTTATTACTTTATTTTCCTTTTGCTGCCTGTTCTTAAAAGTACTTAATTGCATTTATTCTGCTGCATTTATTATTGCTTGTTAGTAGCCTGATTACATTGTAACTGTTATTCTAAGCTTTTGGTTTAAACACTTGGGCTTCAGACCAGCTGTTTTACATTAAGAAGGTTTGTGGTCTTCACTGTTGTGGCAGAACAGGTAGCTTACATCTTTCTAAGTTGGGAGTTGCTGATTGAAGGCTTAGTGTCTGTTATTCTAAAAGTGTATTAGTTCTGGTATAAGCACTTGGGCTTAGGGACAGTTATTTTACATTAAGAAGGTGTGGTTTGCACTCTTGTGGGAGGAGAGGATAGATTTTGCCCTTCTGAGCTGGGAGTTTCTGGCTAAAGGCTTATTGTGCCTGCTTATTTGAACTGTTTCTTTCTGAAATTGGTATGCCTTGTTTGCCATAGCACAAGACTAGATTCAGACCTGCTGAATCTAGCTTTGTTTGTATAACTTGAGCACTAATAGGCCATCTTTTTCTGGAGAAGGTTTCTCTGCTCCCTAGTGGTAGGAGTGTGCAGTTAGAAATTGTCTGATCGAAGACTGTTGGAATGTGGCTCAGTTTTTAGCTTTTTATTGGTTAATTGGTTTAAATCAGTTTGCTCATTTGCTACTGTTATATTTAAAAAAAATACACTTTATGCATCGCTGCTTAGCTAGGATTAAAATATTCCCGGCGCTATAAAGTCTGCTCTTCAAATTTTCCCTTAGAACTAGCCAGTTTTTTAGTTTTGGCACTCAAATCTGTTTCTTTGAGCTTAGCACTTGTTCAGAACTCATTGTAATCATTGTAAGCACTAAAGCTGCAAATTACTACAGCAATCAACTTTCCTCACTTGTCTAGAGGAAAACAGTTTTTAGTACTTAATAAATAAGCACCTATCCAGGCATGTCTATGGGTCAGCTCCCGGTGTTTTCTCCTGTTTACCTGATGAATCTGGGCATCTTGGGGCAATGCAGCAATTGCCTCATGTACACAGACAACCCTCTCCTCCTACCACCCAACACTACAACCTGTGAGAGATGCACTTATATAGCCAAACTGGAAGCAAATCTCTCTTCACACAAGACTGGACTGGACTAGACAGTCAAGAGGAGAGGGTAAACACTTGCACCACACCACACTCATCACATAGTCCCTCAAAACCTACACCACCAGAACACACACACATAGAAATACAAAACACACACCTACATTCATGGAGGCTCTCAATAAAACTTTGCACAAGCAACAGAGACCATCAAAGCAGAAATGCAAGCAACCTCCACCCCCCCAACACAACCCAAATGACACATAGCCCACAAATACAGTGTGCCACCCAACCACAGCCCATAAGGCATAACAACATGCCCAAGACTCTAGTCATAGGTGACTCTATAGTCAGGCACACTGATATTCCACTCACCAAGCTAAACAAGGAGAAAGTTACTGTCAGCTGCCTGTTGGGTGCCAGGATCCCCCACATAATGCACACACTCTGGTCACTCCACAAAAAGTACAAATATGACTCTGTCATTGTCCATGTTGGCGTGAATGACCTGAGATGTACCACCCTGGACTACATGAAAAGAGACATGGAGGATCTCTCTGATCTTGTAGCCCAGACAGGTATGTCGCATCCTGCCATCACCCAGAATGACACCACAGTACAAGAACAAAATAATTGACTTCAACAATTAGCTAAGCTTCTGGTGTCATTCTAAGGGGATCCAGTATCTGTGTGCCTGGGATGACATGATCAACAGACCACAATGTTTTTCCAGAGATGGCCTGCACCTGTCGCCCGTGGGATTCTGGATACTGGCTAAGGCTCTTGCCACCCCTATAGTGCCTCTTTTAGGCAAGGTTCAAATGACAAATTCACCACCGTAACAGGTACAAGCAAGCAAAACCTGGGGGTAATGCTACTCAATGCTAGACGTCTAAACCTCAAAATGCACTCACTCGAGGCACTCCTTAAAATGGAGAACATCGACATCTATGCAGTGACAGAGACCTGGTTCCAGGCTCCAGAGAGCACCCCTGCATTACCAGGCTATAATTCATACCACACCTTTCGGCCACCTAACCTGGACCAAAACACTAAAGCCGGAGGCGTGTCCATATTCATTAAGGATATCCACACCTCCAGGCTAGTTGCTCAGCATAATACATCCGTGATTATCCAAGTGCAACTAACTCTGGGCAAGACCGCAATGCTACAGATCCCCCACCATGCCCCAGGATTCCCATTCCTCATTTCTTGATACACTGGAAAATATTAGGGTACAACCTAACACCTTAATAATGGGTGATTTCAACTACCCCACCATTAACTGGGAAAACTACTCATGTACCAGCTTTTTTGCTCAACGTTTTCTGGAATTCATAAATTCCAATGCCTTGGATCAACTTATCCACACCTCCACCAGGGGCAGCAATATCCTAGACCTGGTCATTACCAACACAGGTGACTGGTGTTTCACACCAGAGGTCAAATTATCATTGATCAGATCCAACCACAATCTAATCACCCTAGACATCCACATCCCGCCCCCTCCCCACATTAGGGAAACCACCGTAAAAAATTTCTCCAAAGCCAGCTTCAGTCTTCTTGAGACAGAAGTGGCAAACTTCATGACACCCCTGCAGATGGACAAATAGAGGTATGACTGCTGAATCCTACACAAATGCACTTTATAAGCACTTACACAAGTACATGGATTGTGCTATCCATAACAGAACCAAGATGCTATCCTCCAAAAAAGGAAGCCAATCTGGTGATCCCCTGCCATAAACAAACTCTACAACAGAAGAAAGAAACTGCTGAAAAAAAAAAGAGTAAAATCCCATAATTAGAGGAACTCCCTGGTCAGCCTCAGTACGAAGCTGAGATCCCTCATAAAATCCTCCAAAGCTAGTTATGAAAACAAAATCGGCACTGTTTCTAAAGACAACCACAAAGCATTCTATAGCTATGTCAAGGATCCCAATGGCAACACTCAGATCTGCTCTGAGTTACAAAACAATGGAACTAAATATACAGAACCAACTGATATTGCCAACATCCTGGCAGATAGGTTCAGTGTTAACTTTACCCCCCTCTCACCCCTTAAAGGGCCCATTTCTATACCGGAAGAATGCAACGTTCTCTCCAAAGCCAAGAGCACAGCATCCATGAGACCTGACAACATCCCAGGCTGCGTTCTACATGAACTACAGAGCGAACTGGCACCCCACCTAAGTACCATGTTCATTCATACCCTCACCTCAGGCTTTGTTCCCACTGAATGGCGCACAGCGACGGTTATCCCACTCCACAAAGGGGGATCCATCACGGACCCTAGGAACTACCACCCCATTAGCCTGACGAGCCTGGTCTGCAAGGCCATGGAACATATCATCATGGAACTTATAAAGAAAGACATTGGTAATCTCCAGACTCTGGACCCCACCGAGTTCGGGTTTGTAAAAGGCAAATCATGTCTCCTAACCTGATAGACTTCTTTGAAGTAGTCTCCAAAGCCATAGATGAGGGTAAGGTGGTTCACACTGCCTGTCTAGATCTCGCCAAGGCTTTCAACACCATCCCCCACTCTGGAATTATAGATAAACTATAAAACTCTATGTCATAAGATAGGTTGCTTATTTGTGCTTTCATAAAATTAATACATTCTGTTCCTTCCAGTTTGTCTGGTACAGTTGAAAATCTCAGGTTTTCCCTACCTGCTCTGTCTTTTAATTCTAATATTTTGTGAAACATCTCTTCTTGTGCATTCTTATATTCAGCCAGCCTTTTCTTCATTTTGACCTCTGATTTTAGCAGTTTTATCACCTCATCTGAATGTCTGTTTAAAGCTTCATTCATTTGTCCAGTCTTTTGTTGTCTGAGTTGATATATTTTATCAGTGTTTTGTTTATTTTAGCCAAGTCTGTGTGCAGTTGTCTTATGATTTCCTCTAGGTTACTGGAAATCATGACTGGAGCTTGCACTGCCTTTTTGCTGAACAGCTGCAGTACTTTTCCCAGTCAATGTTTTTGCCTCACCTTTTGTAGCGGATTTTCCTTCAGGTCCTCTGTATTTTTTTTTTCCTGGCATCCAGACAGTGCACTTATTAGCCAGTTACTGAAATTTACCCAGAAACAACAAAAATCCATTGGCCTTTTCTGCTGAGTTTCTGTTTTCACACTGGGATATCTAGAATTAAGCTGTTACTCAATATGCAGCCATCTTGGCAGACCTCCAAGTTTTTGTTTCTTTTTCCTGAGAACTATACTAACAGTAAAATATCTGGGGATGGAATGTTATGTATGGCAAGGCAGTCTCTTACCCCAGACCACACCTATAACTTAGAGGATTTGGATTTTCTATAAATGAACCAGAACACCCCTGGATGATGTATCTGACCCTTCTTACCACAGAAGGCTATGGGAGCACACCAGAGGGTTGTTGTTGTCTTTCAGCTTTTCCCGGTTAGGGGTCGCCACAGCAGAACTGCGGTCCACTAATGATTGGCAGTAGATTTTCATGAACGCCGAGGTGCCAGCTCGACGTTCAACCTTCAACGAAGTCAAGCCCATTTACGCATGTCTTTCTAACGCCCACCCAACTGCGGGGAGGACATGCAGACTCCACACAGAAGGCACTCCCCACACTCCAGCCGAGAATCGAACGGGAGAACCTCTTGCTGTGAGGCAACAATGCTACCGCTGCACCACCGCGTTAAATCTGATGGGGAAAAATTAAGTGGTCTGCAGAGCAGCTTAAGACAATAACAGGTTGACAAACCATAGGCTGAGAGATGTTTTGTTTTCTTTTTAGGTGCAACTGGATTGTATGGGGTGGGGGCAGCTGTATCAGGATCCATCAAGTCAGAGGGAAAACACCAGCCAGAATAATACACTGATACTATCAAGGACTGATTAATGGCAGCAGTAAAAGAAAATATTCACTTTGTCCCCTCACAGAAAAAAGGGCTAAACTGCAAAACATATACTAGAAACAGTTTAAAATGTGTTAAGGCTTAGTCTACAACCTGCACAGTATAATAAAGAACAACACACATAACAGTCATAGTACAAGTAAAACTCACTTGTTCAAAAAGTGCCAATAAATCAAATAGATGCTCTTAACTCAAATAGAAGCATTTAAAAACAACATAAACAAGTATTTATTTTAGAGATTCCCTTGTTAGAAATGAAAAAAAAAAATCCACAGAAAAGGGAAATAAAATAATTTGTAAATCTTGATTTTATGATAAAAACAGTTTTAGCAGTGTTAAATAGGTAGGTACTAGGCTACTGGTCCTAGGGCCTATATAAGCCTAGCCAAAGGTACCCTGGCTTTCGCCAACCAAGAAAATTATGTCGAGCAGAGCCACAGAAGTGATCCCCGGGGTGAATTTCCTATCTCCCATGCAATCATCAAGATTTTTCTTGAACAGTGCTAATGAGGAGCTTTGTTTGATATAGATAGGTAGTTTGTTCCAGAGTATGGGAAGTCTCTGGGACAGGAATCTATCCCTCCAGCATGTTCTGTTTATTGTGGTGACGAGGTTTAGGTCCCTAGAGCGTGTAGCTCACAGGGATTGGGATTTCTTTAAGTGGAGCATGTCTAAAAGCTCTGGGTTTGACATAGCTTTGTGTGTTAGGCAGAGATCACCTCTGAGTAGACAATATGCAATGGAGTAAAGCTGCAGTTTTCTGAGACGGTCTGCATAGGGCATCTCTTTGAGGCTGGTAATCCTCTTTGTGAGGTACTTGTGTGGCCTTTCCAGTTGTTGTAGATGTCTTGTGAGGTACATACCAAAAGGGGCATTGTACTCTATAATGGGTCTAATGAGTGACGAGTAGATGGGAACAATGACCTCTTTTTTCCTGGACGAGAAACCTTTTGTGATGAGGTGCGCCACATAGAAGGATTTCCTGACTACTGTGGCGATTTTATTATCA
This sequence comes from Protopterus annectens, assembly GCF_019279795.1. Classification (NCBI taxonomy): domain Eukaryota; kingdom Metazoa; phylum Chordata; order Ceratodontiformes; family Protopteridae; genus Protopterus; species Protopterus annectens. Next base: position 514,008,745 of record NC_056733.1, on the reverse strand, counting down.
AAGGAGAGACTACTGTCCACCTGTGTCCCAAGGTCTCTTATCACACTTTCAGTGTTAAGTAGACTACCACCTATGTGGTAGTTCATGGGTACTGAGTATTTACCAAAAGGAATGACAATGCACCTTTTGGCATTGGGCTTGAGGCCATGACTTTGACACCAGGCATCTGCCTCAGCAAGGCCCTTTTGTAGGATGTCTACATCTTTTGGAGTTTTGATTATAGCTCCTAGTTTGCAGTCATCTGTGAACTTCATTAGCCAAAGACCTTCTGTGTTGGCCTGTACTTCAGAGAAGTAGATACCAAACAGGAGAGGACCCAGGACTGAACCCTGTGGTACTCCACTTGTCACTGGTCTGAAGCTGGATTTGGGTCTGCTACTTTCACAGTGTGGGTTCTGTCAGTGAGCCAGTTGGCAACCCATCTTGTGACATAGCGATTTATACCTAGTTTAGTGAGTTTATCTATAATTCCAGAGTGGGGTCCAGAGTGGGGGATGGTGTCAAAAGCCTTGGCGAGATCTAGATAGGCTGTGTGAACCACCTTACCCTCATCTACGGCTTTGGTGACTGCTTCAAAGAAGTCTATCAGGTTTAGGAGACATGATCTGCCTTTTACAAACCTGAACTGGGTGGGGTCCCGAGTTTGGAGATTACCAATGTCATTGTTTATAAGTTCCATGATGATACGCTCCATAGCTTGCAGACCAGGCTCATTAGGCTAATGGGGCGGTAGTTTCCGGGGTCTGTGGTGGCTCCCCCTTTATGGAGTGGGATAACTGTCGCTGTGCGCCATTCAGTGGGCACATAGCCTGAGGTGAGGCTATGATTGAACATGATACTTAGGTGGGGTGCCAGTTCGTTCTGTAGTTCATGTAGAACACAGCCTGGGATGTCGTCAGGTCCCATGGATGCTGTGTTCTTGGCTTTGGATAGTGTGTTTTTTACCTGTGCAGCCATGATTACAGGAACTTTGCATTCTTCTGGTATAGAGATGGGCCCTTTAGGGGATGACAGAGGGGTAAAGTTAGCACTGAACCTATCTGCCAGGATGTTGGCAATATCCATTGGTTCTGTATATTTAGTTCCATTGTTTTGTAACTCAGAGCAGATCTGAGTGTTGCCATTGAGATTCTTGACATAGCTATAGAATGCTTTGTGGTTGTCTTTAGAGTCAGTGGCGATTTTGTTTTCATAACTAGCTTTGGAGGATTTTATGAGGGATCTCAGCTTCTTACTGAAGCTGACCAGAGAGTTTCTCCAATCGTGGGATTTTACTCTTTTTTGCAACAGTTTCTTTCTTCTGTTGTAGAGTTTGTTTATGGCAGGGGACCACCAGATTGGCTTCCTTTTTTGGAGGATAGCATCTTGGTTCTGTTAGGGATTGCACGATCCATGCACTCATGTAAGTGCTTATAAAGTGCATTTGTGTAGGATTCAGCAATCATACCTCTATTGTCCATCAGCATGGGTGTCGTGAAGTTTGCCACTTCTGTCTTACGAAGAGTGAAGTTGGCTTTGGAGAATTTTTTTACTGTGATTTCCCTAATGGGGGGTGGGGGAGGGATGTGGATGTCTAGGGTGATTAGCTTATGTTCGGATCTGACCAACGAGGAATTGACCTCTGGTGTGGAGCACCGGTTGCCCATGTTGGTAATAACCAGATCTAGGATATTGCTGCCCCTGGTGGGGGTGTGGATAAGTTGATTGATGGTATTGGAATTTATGAATTCCAGAAAACGTTGAGCACAACAGTTGGTACATGAGTAGTTTTCCCAGGCAATGGTAGGGTAGTTGAAATCACCCATTATTAGGGTGTTAGGTTGTACCCTAATATTTTCCAGTGTATTAAGAAATGAGGAGTGGGAATCCTGGGGCATGGTGGGGGATCTGTAGCAAGCTACAATTTGGATTGTGGTCTTGCCCAGAGTTAGTTGCACTTGGATAATCTCGGATGCATTATGCTGAGCAACTAGCATGGAGGTGTGGATATCCTTAATGAATATGGACACGCCTCCACCTTTAGTGTTTCGGTCCAGGTTAGGTGGCCGAAAGGTGTGGTATGAATTATAGCCTGGTAATGCAGGGGCACTCTCTGGAGCCTTGAACCAGGTCTCTGTCACTGCACAGATGTCGATGTTCTCCATTTTAAGCAGTGCCTCTAGAGAGTGCATTTTAAGGTTTAGACGTCTAGCATTGAGTAGCAATACCCTCAGATTCTTCTTGCCTGTACCTGTTAGGGTGGTGAATTTGTCATTTGAACCTTGCCTAAAAAAGGCACTATAGGGGTGGCTAGAGCCTTAGCCAGTATCCGGAATCCCAAGGGCGACAGGTGCAGGCCATCTCTGGCAAAGCATCGTGGCTTGTCGATCATGTCATCCCAGGCAGACAGATACTGGATCCCCTTAGAATGACACCAGAAGCTTAGCCAACTGTTGAAGTCAATAATTTTGTCCTTGTACTGTGGTATCATTCTGGGTGATGGTAGGATGCTACTCAGGGCTAGGGTCATACCTGCCTGGGCTACAAGATCGGACAGCTCCTCCATGTCCCTTTTCATGTAGTCCAAGGAGGTACGTCTCAGGTCATTCACACCAACATGGACAATGACAGTCATATCTGTACTTGTTGTGGAGTGACTTGAGTGCATGCATTATGTGGCGGATCCTGGCACCCGACAGGCAGCTGACAGTAACTTTCTCCTTGTTTAGCCTGGTGAATGGAACATCAGTGTGCCTGACTACAGAGTCACCTATGACTAGAGTGTTGGGTACGTTGTTATGCCTTATGGGCTGTGGTTGAGTGGCACACTGAGTTTTTGGGCTATGTGTCATTTGGGTTGTGTTAGGGGGTGGAGGTTGCTTGTGTTTCTGCTTTGGAGGTCCCTGTTGCTTGGGCAGGTTTTTACTGAGAGCCTCAGTGAATGTAGGTGTGTGTTTTGTGTTTCTATGTGTGTGTTTTGGTGGTGTAGGTTTTGAGGGACTATGTGCTGAGTGTGGTGTGGTGCAAGTGTTTACCTTCTCCTCTTGACTGTCTAGTCCAGTCTTGGGTAAAGAGAGCTTTGCTTCCAGTTTGGTTATATAAGTGCATCTCTCACAGGTTGTCGTGTTGGGTGGTAGGAGGAGAGGGTTGTCTGTGTACATGAGGCAATTACTGCATTGCCCCAAGATGCCCAGATTCATCAGGTAGACAGGAGAAAACACCAGGGCTGACTCTTAGACATGCCTGGATAGGTGCTTATTTCTTAAATACTAGAAACTGTTTTCCTCTAGACAGTGAGGGAAGTTGAGTGCTGTAGTAATTTGTAGCTTATTTAGTGCTTACAATAAGTTCTGAACAAGTGCTGAAACAAAAAACTGGCTAGTTCTAAGAAACAAAATTAAGCTAGAAGGCTTCCCTCCAACACAGAAAGGCTTGGGCCCTAGAAGCCTACAAATAGTCCTGGACACAGCAAATCTATATCCAGGCTAGACTACCCACGGGAAAGGCAGGAAACAAGCTTAGAAAACTAGGGGCAGGCAACTGCAAAGCCACCAACTATAAAAACACTATACCAACAGGGAGAGAGGGTGGGAAACAAACTGTAGAAATGTTTCTCACAGCTGAAAAGCAGCAGTGAGCCTTTAAATGACAATTTTAAACAGCTAAAGGAGCCTCTAGAAAAAAGAGTTTAACTGCAACAAGTTATCAGAAACAAACAACCCACTAGTAAAAGTCATAAACAAAGAGAAAAGTAGAACAATCCAATATTTTCCTGTCAGAACTTCCAATGAAGCAGGTAAAACAACAGAAACTTGGGGCCTAGTGTTCAACTGACACCACAGAACTTCAGTTTCCTAGTACAAGTCATAAAGTACTTTAGAAAAGACCCATATCTGCTTAAAAGCAGCATTAAGCACACAAATAACACCACAGTAAATTAGAATTCCCAGAGGAATTAACAGTAGTAGCAAATAAGTATATTAAAATAAAATATTAACAAGTCTCATTAAGCATACAAATAACACCACAGTAAATTAAAATTCCCAGAGGAATTAACAGTAGTAATAAATAACAAGTACATTAAAATAAAATATTAACAAACATATTCCTTTCTCTCTCTCTCTCTCTCTCTCGATATATATATATATATATATATATATATATATATATATATATATTTAAATATAACAGAAAAATCAATATTATGTAATAATAAAGAGGGAGGGAATCTCCCAAAGGAATAATATTTGTGTCTGGAAGGTCTCTACCAATACAGGCTGGTGAGGAGATTCAACTGCATGATTCCCACAGCTGGCACTAAAAGACTGAACAACTGGCTTCCTGTGACAGGGATTAGGCTTCCCCTGATGAGAGGGGCTTAGCCAATCCCCTGTCACATGGAGTCAGAGGAGGGAATTATGAGCTCTGGAAAGCTGTCAGTGTGGGTTTGTGCAGGCACGCAACCCATATGCCCGCTGAGGGGGTCTATATCAGAAGCACAAACTTTCAAAAGGTCGAGTCTCATATGGTTGACACCATATGACCGAACGTTTGAAAGCTCGCAAGTTTCAACGGAGATCACCATAGGGAATATTTCCCTTTACTTCACTGTAGTGCGATCTCGGAGTTGGTAGTCGCGAGGGGTGGGGGGTGCACGCAGCCCCCCACATGCAGGGTGCAGGGAGCTTGCCCCCCGGCTCAGAGAGTTCAAGCAGGTTTTTTTTTGTTTTTATTTTTATTATATGTTTGATGTTTTAAAACTTCACTCATATGGTGTCGATCATATTAGTGTTGAAGTTTTAAAACTTCGAGCATATAATATAGACACCCGCTGAGGCAGTGTAAATGATGAACATCAGTAAAATTAGCAGAGTACCTGCTTTCCAACAAGAAAGAGAAGTTTAAAGTCTCACTGTGCAAATGAAAACTCACTATAAAAGGAAACCAGATATTAATTCTACTTTGTAATAATAACCAAGTAGTCAGATTTCATAATTTAACCATAAAAGATACATTTCTAATTATGAAAGACATATATAACAGAACAACACAGCAGCCAAATGCTACAAACTGTACCCAACATAACAGGACAAAGTATGGCGCTGTGAATGCTGCACACAATAGTATGTTTTTTTAATAACAAACAAGAAATAATAGCAAAAACATAGGTACAAAAAAAAAAAAAAAAACCAGAACAACCAACTGGCCAACATAATTTATGGAGGAGTTTCCAGAAGCCATCAAAGTCGTCAACTGATAATGTTAAGTAGTAAGCAAAAAATTCTTCCCACAGGAAAAAAGGAGACTGACTTCTGATTTTTTAATGCTTTTCTTGGTCCTAACAAAAGACAAAAGCACTCAAATAAAGGAGAACTCTTAGACATGTCTATGCAAACTATCCATTCATGTCAAGCAAAGCTCCTCATTGGCCCTCTTTAAGAAGAATCTTGACGACTGGATGGGAAATAGAAAGTTCACCCTGCGGATCACTTCTGCGGCACTACCCGACAGGGGTACAGGAAAATAATTTTCTTGGGTGGCAAAAGCCAGGGAACCTTTTTGGATAGGCTTATATAGGCCCCAGGGCTGATAGCCTAGTACCAACTATTGAACCTATGTTGATTTATTGGAGAGACACAAATTTTATTGAAGCCTGAACTTCTGCTGTAGAATGTTCCCAGTGAATCTTCTGACAATAGATGTTAAACAGAAACTTTCTATATGAAGGATGTAATGCATCCCCAAGAGTATACAATGATGGTGGGAGGGAGACTTACTGATAAAGTGACCTCTTTTTGAAGATCTACTGTTATGGCAAGTATACTTATGTATAACTGTGCTATCTTGGTCTAATTTCTCCAAGTCATTTGGATTTCTAATACCATGATGGAATGGACTCCATTCCCAGGTCAGGGTATGATTAAAGTTCATGAAATTAGGATTGTTTCAACCTTTAATGTTAGCCAAAAGTGGTCTTTGCAGCACCTGCAGTGTGCCCAGAACTTGAATCCTTCTATAATTCACATGGAGTTACATGTATCTGTAGTATAGCTAAATATGATTGTAATATTTTTTTATGAGACTCATTGCTTTTACTACTGTTGGAACTGTCTTGGTATCTTTCTTCCTCATTTCTATCTGCAAATCCTAGTATTTTATGACTTTGTGTCTCTCTGTACATAAGACACTGTAATCACTGGATATAGTAATTTCAATGATCAATGCTGCCCTTGTCTTTTTTTCATAGCCTAGCATATCTGTTTTTCTCGCATTTGTTTTCTGAACTGTTGATAATGGGTGATCCCATGTGGCATAAACTTCATCATCGTTTATAATGCTTTGTGGCTCATGTTTTCCAATGCCTTTCAGCTACTTCAATATTGTAGTGTTTGCACAATCATCAATGCAACAGTCTTGCCATATTATTAATGCCTTTCAGTATACAGGTCCTCTGCCATTTATGTGTCACACCTAGCAACAAGATGTATGACTGTTTCCAGTTCTGTTTTACAGAACCTGCATTTGTCTGTTTCTCCAACATGTTCGATAGACTTTATAAACCAAAATGTATGTAATCCGCTATCCCAGGCAACCAATATTAACCTTTCATCTTTTGGTTTAAATTCACCTTTCCTTAACCATTCCTGTGTCAAATCCTAATCAATATGAGTTTGTTCCAGGAGTTTTCTGTACTCAGCACTAAATTTATTGGCTTTTCCACATTTCTTTTCTTCTCATCTGATCCTTCTCTTTATATTCTTTTTTTTTTTTTAGCACATTCATTTGCTGTCTGATTTTGTCTACTTCTGGTTTGATTTCCATTCCTGCTTGACACCTGAATGCTTCTGCTAAAATATGCAGAGAGGTCATCTTAGACTTCTTCTCCTCAAATTTTAAAACTTTCACTATGTTTGGATCTGATGAGGTCAGCAGATAAGTATGTAGTCCCATGACTGCAGATCTATACATATAATCAATTTCAAGGAGGTCCATACCTCCTTCAGAGTGAGGGATATATAATCTTGGTAGACACTGATTTTTACATATCATTTGATAAGTCCAAAGCTTTTTTCTTGTTTTTCTGTCCAACTGATCCAATACTTTTTTGGGGCCAGTCAATCACACCAAACTCTAAGTTAAAACAGGAAAAGCAAATTGGTTTATAGCTTGGAATTTATTCCTAGATGTCCAGGCTGTTTTCAGTTTTAGTTTTAGACTTCTGAAGTTTTATTTGCATTTCTTCATGTTTTATTCCTGATTTCTCATCAATTCCCATATGTTTATATACTCCTTTCTGCTCAAGTTTCTTTATATCACATTCCTGCCCCAGACCGATATTTTCTTGTGACTGCAACTTTCACCCACAAGGGCATTACTGTGGTTTGAAAGTGGGATGCCTGTGAATAGGTTTTCATAGTTTTTATCATTAAAATTATTTATTTATTATTTTATTTTTTATTTGACATTTATTGTCCAGGGTAGTTCAACTGAGCTATTGCCCTTTTTCAGTGGAGGTCCGAGGAGAATATTTCCAGAATTTTACATAAAAATTGAAAATGCTGTAATAACTCCTATAGTCCATAATCATACTACAAACAATAAGAAATAAAGTAAGTAGAGTAGTAGTAAGGAGAGTAAAACTAGAGTGGAGTAAAATAAATACTATGTGTACAATTTTGATGTAAACTACTTCCTCTGAGAGAGTCCTTTTAATCAGGTTGTATCTCAGTAGATATGCAGTGAAATTTCATAATTTTGTATTTACTGCCATTTCCTCCATTGCTTGTTTCACACAGGCTTTCTTTCTGTCTGTCTGATTATTTATCTTTCTCATTCTCTGTTGCCCACACAAACACACGCATGCGCACACACACACACACACACACACACACACACACACACACACACACACACACACACACACAGACACACACAGTTTATGTTTAAAGGTGTCTTAATTGTCTAAAATGAGTGTTGTTTTGTATTAAAATATTAACACAGTGGAAACTGTGGGTATTTAATTGCTTCAGGCTCAACATAAATAATATGCAGAGCACAAAGAGATATACAGCCTTTTTCATGATTTCTCAGTGAGAAGCGAGCAGTAATAAGAAAAGCATCTTCCCCATAAAGTGCACTCAAATGGCACTTTGTCTTAATGAAAACTGTTGCTTCCATACTGTTAGCAAGTGAAAGAAATAGCAAAACCTATCTTGCTTTCACACTGATTTCATGCAGTGAGCAGATGGTCTTGTTTTATACTTCATTCTCCCCCCTGTATATCGATTTACCCCTTTGAAACTCTGATTGACCAATGGGGCTTTATTACTTTAGAATTCCCTTTAATAAATAAAGAAACTACAGTTGTGTAAGTTGCACCTGTAACAGCAGAAATTCTAATTCCTCACTGCTGCAGTAGCCTTTAGGCTGTATGGGTTTTGTATTTCCCAGGAAACAGCAACCATCCAGCTTGGCTTCACGACACACTTCCACTCTGATTGTTGATTTGTCAGCCCAGAGGAGGGAAAAGTGACAGTCAGAGTGGAAAATCTTCAGGACTTCCTTGCCTAGTAGTTAAGAAGTACCATACTTATTCTGAACTAAACAAACAAGAAATAACCCTATACACCATTAGGGGGGTGGTAGGAGGGTGCAGCTACTGTAACAGAGACGAATTCAAACATCTATTGTTCAGGAATGTCGGGAAGTGTACTTTATGTTCAATATAACATACGCGTTGCCATTCAGGGGGTAGCAAACACAGCAAAAAAATGTTCTTTTAAAAAAATTTGTTTTATTTAATCCTGCCTTCCACAAATAGGAATGCCATCCACTGTAGCAGCTCAGCAAGCTCCTGCCTGGTGCCCTGCAGAGTTCTACAGCAGCAGAGAGACAAAAGAGAGACTTTGGAGTGATTAAGTATCATTTTTCTGCATTTTCTTGCTGCCTTTAGCTAATTCCGCCTAAAACGCCGATTTTCTAGAGTTTCTGTGATTTAAAAAGCTTGTTTCAGCTATATATTGTACTTATTTTACTGCCTACACTTTAACAAAGTAGTTTTTGTGTTTAAATTACCTGTTTAACTGTTGTAGGCTACACACTCAAGTGTGATAGCCATTTCTGTGCATTTAAAGTGTTTTTGATTGTATCTGCTTTATTTTTTGAAAAAAACAAAACAAAATATATATATATATATATATATATATATATATATATATATATATATATATATACTTGTTTTCCCACCTTTCTAAGCTAGTTTAGTCCAGTTTTCAGGTTAGTGCTGAATTCAGGGCTGTGTTACAAGTTTCTGTGTTTGCCCATACCTTACTTGGATAGAAGGAAGTTTCTCTGTTCATTGTGAGAGAGGGAGCTTTAAGCAGCCTATCTGTCCCTGGAGGAGTGGTTTCAGCCCAGAAATTAGTAGTTTATTGGCTATTTTGGACTAATTTCTATCTCTTTCATTTCCCTGCTATAAAACCCACATTTGCAAGGTTTTTGTGCTAGTATACATCTCAGCAAGTTCCTGCCTGGTGCCCTGCAGAGTTCTACAGCAGCAGAGAGACAAAAGAGAGACTTTGGAGTGGTTAAGTATAATTATTCTGCATTTTCTTGCTGCCTTTAGCTAATTCTGCCTAAAACGCCAATTTTCTAGAGTTTCTGTGATTTAAAAAGCTTGTTTCAGCTACATATTGTACTTATTTTACTGCCTGCATTTTAACAAAGTCATTTTTGTGTTTAAATTACCTGTTTAACTGTTGTAGGCCACACACTCAAGTGTGATAGGCATTTCTGTGCATTTAAAGTGTTTTTATGATTGTATCTGCTTTATTTTCTGAAAAAAAAAATATATATACTTGTTTTCTCACCTTTCTAAGCTAGTTTAGTCCAGTTTTCAGGTTAGTGCTGAATTCAGGTCTGTGTTACAAGTTTCTGTGTTTGCACATACCTTACTTGGATAGAAGGAAGTTTCTCTGCTCACTGTGAGAAAGGGAGCTTTGAGCAGCCTATCTGTACCTGGAGGAGTGGTTTCAGCCCAGAAATTAGTAGTTTATTGGCCATTTTGGGCTAATTTCTATCACTTTCATTTCCCTGCTATAAAACCCGCAGTTGTGCGGTATTGCACACCGGGCAGTGCCGGTTAGCTAGGATATAATGATTCCCGGCTCCACAAAGTCTACTCTTCAATTTTTCCCTTGGAACTAGACAAACTTTCAACTTAAGCACTCAAATTATTCATTTCTCATCCCAGCACTTGCCCAAACCTCATAGCAAGCACTAATAAACCTTAGCACTAGACCCCCCTATACTGTAGAGAAGGACAAGGCTCTCTATTTGACCTTATCAGCCAATCAGTAAAACAGTTCACTGTACCTATCCAGGCATGTCCAAAGGGCAGTTTCAGGTGTACTCTCCAGTCAAACTGGTAAATCTGGGCATTTTGAGGCAATGTTACAATTGCCTCATGCACACAGACAAACCTTTCCTCCTTCCACCAAACACTAATGCATGCGAGAGATGCAATTATACAGCCAAACTGGAGGCTAAGCTCTCTCAACCCAAGACTGGACCAGGCAGTCAAGAGGAGAAGTGAATTACATGCATCACACCACCAGTCTCACATAGACCAATGAAACCAGCACTGGCAAAAAACACACATAAATACACAAAAACATACTCGGAGGCTCTAAATAAAAATCTGCAAAAGCAACAGAGACCTCCAAAGCAGACATCCAAGCAACCTCCACCCACCCCCAACACAAACCATGAAACACATACTTCACAAAACCAGTGTGCCACATAATCGCAGCCCTTAAGGTAAAATAACATACCCAACACACTAGTAATAGGTGACTCTATAGTTAGTCACACTGACGTCCCACTCACTAGGCTGAACAAGGAGAAGGTTACTGTTAGTTGCCTGTCAGGTGCCAGGATCCGCCACATAACACAAGCACTCAGGTCACTCCAGAACAAGTAGAAATATGACTCTGTTATTGTCCATGTTGATGTGAATGACCTGAGCCGTACCTCCCTGGACTAAATGAAAAGAGACATGGAGGAGCTCTCTAATCACATAGCCCAGGCCGGTATGACCCTGACCCTGAGTAGCATCCTACCCTCACCAAGAATGATACCACGGTATAGAGAAAAAAAATTATCAATTTCAACAATTGGCTAAGCTTCTGGTGGCATTCAAAGGGGATCCAGTGTCTGTCAGCATGGGATGACATGCTCGACAAGCCACGCTGCTTTACTAGAGACTGCTTGCACCTGTCACCCTTAGGCTTTCGAATACAGGCCAAGGCTCTTGCCACCCCATAGTGCTTTTTTTAGGCAAGGCTGAAAGGACAAACCCACCGCCATAAATAGCACATGTAACAAAAAACTGAGGGTAATGCTGCTCAATGCCAGACGTCTAAACCTCAAAATGCACGCACTCGAGGCACTCCTCAGTATGGAGAAAATCAATATATGTGCAGTAACAGAAACCTGGTTTAAGGCTCCAGAGAGCACCCCAGCACTACCAGGCTACAACTCATACCATGCATTTTGGCCACAAAACCCAGACCGAAATACAAAAGGTGGGGGAGTATCCATATTCATCAAGGATACCCACACCTCCAGGTTAGTGGCACAGCACGATGCTTCAGAGATCATCCACGTGCAACTAACAATGGGCAAAACTGCTATTCAAATTATAGCTTACTACAGATCACCCACTATGTCCCAGGACCCCCACTCCACATTCCTGGAATCACTGGGAAACAAAGGTCCTACCAAACACCCTGATATTGGGTGATTTCAATTACCCAAACATTAACTGGGAGAACTACTCAAGTATGAACTCCCTTGCCCAACATTTCCTAGAATTTATAAACTCAAACGCCCTGGATCAACTGGTCAACACCCCCACCAGAGGTTACAACATATTGGACCTGGTCATCACCAGCATGGGCGACCGGTGTTCCACACCAGAGGTCAACCCCTCACTGGTTAGATCTGACCATAAACTAATCACTCTGGATATCCACATTTTTCCACCACCCCCGGTCAAACAAACCACCGTGAAAAACTTTTCAAAGCAAACTTCACATTACTTAAGACCGAGGTGGGAAGTTTCAAAGCCCCCATGCTAAAGGATAACGCTGTCCAAGCTGCAAAATCCTTTACTAATGCACTCTACGGGCTCCTACAAAAATGCATGGATCATGCTATTCCAAATAAAACCAAGACTCACTCCTCCAAGAAAAGGAAACCAGTGGACCCCTGCCATAAACAAGCTATACAATAGAAGGAGGAAACTAGTACAGAAAAGAGTAAATTCCCAAGAAGGGAAGACATCCCTGATCAGTATCAGCAAGAAACTACGTTCCCTCATAAAATCATCCAAGGCTAGCTTCGAAAAAAAAATTTCCATGGACTCCAAAGATAACCACAAGGCATTCTTTAGCTATGTCAGGAATCTAAGTGGCAATTCTCAGATCTGCTCGGAGTTAGTGAAGAATGGCACAAAATACACTGAACTGACCAATATAGCCAACATCCTGGCAGACAGGTTCAGTGCAAACTTCACCCCTTTTCTCACCCCCAAAAGGCCCCATAACTATACCAGAAGAATGCAGTGCCCCTGAAATCACAGACACTCAGGTTAAAACAGCCCTCTCCAAAGCCAAAAACACAGCATCAATGGGACCGTATGGTGTCCCAGGCTGTGTCCTGCACGAGCTCAAAGATGAACTAACCCCTCACCTAAACACACTGTTTAAACTCAGCCTCTCCACAGGCTACGTGCCCACAGAGTGGCACACAGCAACGGTTATTCCACTCCATAAAGGTGGAGCCACGACGGACCCCGGGAACTATCTCCCTATAAGCCTGACTAGCTTGGTCTGCAAAGCTGCGGAGTGCATCATCATGGATCTCATAAACAGAGACATTGGAAACCTACAAACACTGGACCCTACCCAGTTTGGCTTTGTTAAGGGCAGATCAAGCCTCCTAAACCTGGTGGACTTCTTTGAGACAGTTACCAAGGCTATAGACGAGGGAAAGGTGGTCCACACAGCCTACCTAGACCTCGCAAAGGCCTTCGACACCATTCTCCATTCAGGTATTATAGACAAGCTCACCAGCCTGAACATAAACCCCTACGTCATGAGATGGGTTGCCACCTGGCTCATGGACAGAACCCACATGGTAAGAGTTGCAGGAGCTAGGTCTGACTCTAAACCGGTTACAAGTGGCATTCCCTAGGGCTCAGTCCTAGGACCCCTCCTGTTCAGCATATACTTCTCAGAGGTACAGGTAATCACAGGAGGACTATGGCTGACCATGTTTGCAGATGACTGCAAACTAGGGGCTATAATTGACTCTCCAGCTGACACAGACATCCTCCAAAAGGGTCTCACTGAGGCAGATACCTGGTGTCAAAACCATGGCCTCAAGCTAAATGCCAAAAAGTGCATAGTCATCCCCTTTGGAAAAAACAAAGTACCCACAAACTACCACATAGGTGGTAGCCCCCTAAATATGGAAGACGTAATAAGGGATCTGGGGTCCAAGTAGATAGTAACCTCTCCTTTGATAATCACATTGCCAAAGTGGTTAGAAAATCCTTCTATGTGGCCCATTTAATCACAAAAGGGTTTGCATCCAGATCGAAAGAGGTCATTGGGCTCTACGCATCACTCATCAGATCCATCATAGAGTACAATGCCCCATTTGGGATGTACCTTACAAGGCACCAGCAACAACTGGAAATACCACAGACATTCCTCACCAAGAGGATCACTGGCTTCAAGCAGATGCCCTATGCAGCTCGACTGAAGAAACTCCAGCTGTACTTGGTTGCATGCCACCTACTCAGGGGTGATCTCTGCCTGACATACAAGGCCATGTCCAACCCAGAATTGATGGACATGCTCCACCTAAAGAAAACCATATCTCCTTGAGCCACATGCTCTAGGGATCTAAACCTCACCACAACAATAAATAGGACGTGCTGGAGGGATAGATTCCTGTCCCAGAGACTTCCCATGCTCTGGAACAAGATTCCAATCTACATTAGGCAGAGCTCTTCACTAACCCTCTTCAAGAGAAACCTTGACGAGTGGATGGGAAACAGAAAGTTGACCCCAGGGATCACTTCAATGGCTCTGCTGGACAGAGGTACAGAGAACTAAACTAAGGGGGCGGCGAAAGCCAACACATTCTGGCTAGGCTTATAAATGTCTTCGGGCAGATAGCCTAGTACCTACCTATGAACTTACCTATGAACCTATGCCTGAAGTGTTAAATGGCACCTACTCACAACTCAGACAGGCAATTAACATTTCTTTTATTTCTTAAGGGGAAAAAAATGAAACAGGTTGTAAGCCCAGTGGTCATGATTTCATGCTTTGGTGGCGGGAGACTCTGTATAACAATGACAGAGACCTACTGTGTGTGTGTGTGTGTGTGTGTGTGTGTGTGTGTGTGTGTGTGTGTGTGTAATGTGGGGGAGGACAAGTGGCAAAAAAGTCTACCGACTTCATGGAACTCCACTGTGAACAAAGCGTTGCAGGATTTGGGGGACTAGCAAGATTTAGAAGTTTAGAACTATATGTTTTTATTTATTTATTTTACATTTGTTTACTGGGGATGTCCGACTGGACAGATTTTGTCCTTTTTCAATGGAGACCCAGGGAGAAAAGCTCCAGTAAAAGTCATAATACTGTATAACAGAATATAACAGAGAAGTGATTCAGTATACATAACAGTGACACTAGTAATAGTGATAACATGTAAGACAATCCAGTGTGGTTACTAATAGTATAAAAATCAAAATACCATCATAATGATTTAGACAAAGTACAGTTAAGACAGTACAAAAAAAATCCAGGAAGTACAAAATTGGACATTAAGACTCCCCTGCAGATCAATGTTACATCAAAACAGCATGACACAAACACCAGAGAAATTATCATTTGCCTGTGGCAGTTCACCTTAATCCAGCGGAATAAGGAATTTCCAATAACATGTAATTGGAGTCGCATTCCTTGTAATGAAGCATAGAGAAGAGCAGGGAGCTGTTTGTGGATGTAATAATACAATTTCAGAAGTAGTTGCAGCTAATAAACTTCTTATTGCCAGCAACCTTCTAAATACAAAGCTGGCATTTTCCCTCTTCTGTGTGTTGTTGTGGAAAGAAAACACCTAATACACTCCACTCCTCACTCTCTCTCTCTCTCTCTTTAAAAACACCCTTTTCATCTCTCCCCCTGGTTCCTACTCTCTTGCTTCCTTTAACAATTACCCTCCATATTAGTTGCAGGTGTAGGGTGTGTGTGGTGTCTAGCCTGGATCTGAACATTTACAGATTCGTGCACTACTTAGATGGGATTTGAAAACATTTTTAAAGGTGTTTTTGTTGGTTGTGGACCTAATGTTAAGTGGCATAGTGTTCCAGATTTTTGCGACATAGCTGGAGCATTGTTCCAGCTTCTGGTGATGTTAATTATTGATTTGTTACTGGATCTTAGTAAAAGATTGTTTGAATACTGGCTTAATGCATCTTGTAAGGCTGGTGTTTGTTCTGGATGATAAAGTATCTGATGGGCAATTGTAGGTTGGTTAAGGGTAAGCAGGTTGGGTAATTCTAGCGAGGATAGATGTTTAAGGGCATGGCAGTGATGAAATTGATGGTTTGAATCAGTTGCGAATGTTGCTATTTTGCTGAGGTTGGTGGATATTGGGGATGCATAGAGTAAGGTGGAGACTAGGTGGGTTCTAGCAGTAGTGATCTTAGTATTGTTAGTAAGGAATGTTTTACATCTGTAGAGGGACTCGAGTTTTTTATGTACTTTTTTTACTGTTTGGGCAATGTGTAAGTCAAACTTCATGTTTTGATCTGTGGTGACACCTAGAAGTTTGGTTTGGGTGATGGGTGTAATGTGGGTGTTGTTACTTGATGTGATTAAGAATTGGGGGTGGGATCAGTGTTTTTTGTGGGGTAAAACAGCATTATCTTAGTCTTGCTTGGGTTGAGAATAAGCTGAGCATTTCATAGCCCGGATTCCACTGAAATAAAAGATTCCTGTGTAATTTTTTGAAGTTGCTGAAGCATTGGGGCTGAGCAGATGAGGGTAGAGTCATCTGCATATTGTACTAAGGTAGCATGGAGGGTGGCTTTATGTAGCTTGCTGGTGAATATGGTAAACAAAAGTGGGCCAAGTATAGATCCTTGCAGGACCCCTAAGTAACAGGAAGGAGGTGAGATAGTTTGTTTTGCCATTTAATTGCCTGACTGCTGCCTGATAAAGAGTTCTGAAATCAAGCAAGAGTGGAGTGAGTTAGCTTTAGTTCGGAAAGTGAAGATAGAAGTTTATTATGTGAAACCGTGTCAAATGCTTTGGCGAGATCCAGAAAAATGGAAGAAACTAAGTTGCCTTCATTTCTATGCTGATTAATGGTGTTAGTAAAGCTGATAAGGCTGTAGTGGTACTATGATTAGGGCAAAAACTGTGTTGTGTATTGGCAAGGAGTTTGTTCTCTAGGAGATAGTTTAGAATTTGAATGTATACATCTTTCCAGTATTTTTGATAAAGGTGATAGGATGGCAATAGGTTGGTAGTTTGAAAGTTCTGTAGAGTTCCCTCCTTTGTGGAGTGGAACTATATAAGATATTTTCCAGAGGGTAGAATGTGATTTTCAGAGATGGCTCGGTTGATAAGTATAGAGACTGGGTGTGAATAGCTTCAGCTGCAATTTTAAGAAATTCGGCTGGAAGTTTATCTACTGCAAGGTTTGTGGGTTTGAGTTTATTTAGGTATTTTTTATGTTTTTTGTTGGGACTGCAGCTATATTGGCAGTCTGCTTTGATCTTTTATAAAGTACAGCTACATTTGCCACAGATGACTTCTGACACTTGTTTGCAGTGTTGTACAGATCTGTTTTTGTTACAGAGCAGTATTGCTGCCCAGTTCTTCCTTATCTATGAGCTCAACTGACCTCTTCATATATGTTTTGTGTCTTGGAATTTGCTGGTTGTCTGCTCAGCGTGTTGCAGTTTTTTTTCTGTGCAGAAATTACTCCAGTGCATAGATTGAAGCACTCATCCCTCTCATCTGTCCAGATTTTCATAGAATGTCCAGATTTCTGCCTCATTTTTGGTCTGCTTCTCATAAAATTGTGGTTTTCTGGCAAATCACTGGCAAATTGATGAGGATTATGTCAGAATATAATGGCAGACATTTGAGTTTTAGATTTCATATCCTTCACAAAAATGCTAATGCCAAAGCTGTTATTTTACCAACTGTTCAAGTTTGTAAAAGCAATATTTAAAAAGTGTCCCTATTTTTGGTCCTTTGTTCCCCCACTATCTGTGGCTTTGTCCAGATTTCTTGCTCTAAGAGGTTGGGAGGTATGGTGGCACTTTAGCTTTAGTAAAGTAAGTACGTAGTACAGTAATTTGCTGGTTGCATGTATACCACAGAGAGCTGAATAAAATTTAATCTTTCTGTCCTCTTTACTGTCCTTGATTTTGGCTCAAATAATTGCTCTGTCCCTTCTAATCCATCCTAAAACTATGGATTTTGGGAGGAAGGTTATTAGATTACACTATAATTAGAGTTACAGACTTCTTTTTACTTCAGAAAATGCATGTTAATTTATATTCTCTTATTCTGTCAACTCATCTATTGAAAAGTACTTAACTTATTTTAAAAAGTTCCCTGATTCTGGAAGCAAGAGGTTGATGGCTATGCTTTCCATCTGTCTTTGCTTTATGTTATTATTTCTGAGAGTTGTTTTGCAAAGCCAACAGCTGGCTTTGCTCCTGCACAACTTCAGGGTGACCATACTATGCTTTCTCTACTATTTCCATGCTATGCTTTCTATCTCTTTTCTCAATGACTACCTCTACTAACCACCTCTTATCTCCTAAATTTATGCAACGAGATTTCCAAGTAAACTGTTGACTTGATATGTTTCCTGTTTAGACAAAATTCACTGCTATACGTTGTCTCTCCAAATATTCCACACCTGGCCTACTTCTTCAGCTTTTAGTGTTGTGTACTCTTTTGAATGTATTAATTTTGTCTTAGAACCATATGTCTCAAATTGTTACTTTGCAACTACTATTGTAAATGTTAAATTCTTGTAGTGGAGCTTTCCTCCCTGGGCCTCCACTGAAAATGGGTTTTTGGCACAGTCGGACTTTCCTGGTAAACAAATGTAAAATAAGTACAAATAAAATAAAATAAATGTACTAGTCTAGTTCCTTCTGAAAAATTATTTACGATGCTGCTGCTGAAACCAAAGTCTAATTAAGACACTGAGCCTTGCACTGTACTTTATTAACTTATGCACAGTTACTAATAAAATTATTTATTTTTATAACAGACGACACGTACTATACTGTTACAGCTACAGCTTTAATGTTCCAGGTTTGCTTCTCACTGCAAGTACAGATGATAACTTTCCATTCTCCATTTACCTCAGAACAAATATGTTCCTACAAATACGAGATCTAACAAAAAATCAGATCTTAACACCCTTCAGTTTCACTTTCCTTTTTATACACTTTTTTTTCCTGTTCATGAAAGCAGTCTTTTGATGTTAATTTGTTTGTGTCTTTTGGCTTTTCCCGGTTAGGGGTCGCCACAGCAGAACTCCGGTCCGCTAATGATTGGCAGTAGAGTTTTACGTGCTGGCTTGCTGGGCCTAACGCACAACCTTCAACGAAGGAACGCCCGTTCACGCATGTCGCCACACAGAAGACGCTCTAACTGAGAATCGAACGGGCAACGTCTAACTGTGAGGCGACAACGCTACCGCAGCACCACCACCGCATACTGTTGGAATTTGCTTGATGTCATGTAGTCTGTATTTGTGTTCTGTTTCAAGGTAAACTTAGGGAGTTGTTCCTGTCTCCAGTTATCTCTGCACCTGGATTTCTTATCTGTAGTTCTCCTTGAAGCTGTACCAGTCACAGAACATTTTGTATCACACACAGTAGGTTGCCAAAACATGTGTAATAACTGTCCTACTGTATTATTGTTATTATTTTCCTACAACTTTTCAACTAAAAAAGTTTAACCCTTTAATGTATGTATATATGCATATTCTAACAAGCAGAAGTGTACATGCACTATTATAAGTGTTTAAATGCATACATTCTAACACCTTTAGTTGCTTATTTTGCTTCAGCACAAAATAAAGTAAATAAATTCTAGCTTGTTAAGTGCTGGCTGCATACATTAAACAGGGATCAGGATAAAAGTTATTCTTCCCCTATATGGTTGAGTTAAATAATTATTTGTGAGCATTTCTTCTAATTCTGTTCTTAATAGAAGAGATTGGATATATGATATGTTTTATTTGTGAAGCTTTCTGTTGACTACATTTTTATGAAAAAATGGCATGCACAATTTGTTTTATTTGTTTAAAATTCTGGTTTCTTTTGTATTTAATATTAGGAATTGGGATGTATATTCTATTTGTGAGTGTTTCCGGCTACTTTTTAAATTGGTTTGTGCAGCATATGTCTATTATATATCAGTTAGTGATTTGGATAATGAGAATGAGATTGTGTGTGTGTGTGTGTGTGTGTGTGTGTGTGTTTGTGTGTGTGTGTGTGTGTGTGTGTGTGTGTGTGTGTGAAAAAGAGAGAGAGAGAATGAGAGATGGAGAGAGTCCATTCTGCACATAAGATTATTCATGATATAGTCCCTCCATGTAAGACCATACAGGATATATGTTTACTCATCTTATATGTGTGTGTGTGTGTGTGTGTGTGTGTGTGTGTGTGTGTGTGTGTGTGTGTGTGTGTGTGCGTGTGTGTGTGCGTGCGTGTGTATGTGCGTGTGCGTGTGCGTGTGTGTGTGTGTGTGTGTGTGTGTGTGTGTGTGTGTGTGTGTGGTGGGGGTTCTACTGGCACACCGTAACAGGTAAATAAGGACAAATTATGGAAAGGAACTTTATTCAGCACACAGTCATCAAACAGAGAAACCAATAAATGCTGAAAAGGGTAAATTGTGATGTAACAGACAGTATTTATTTGAAGCACCACCTAAAGTCCAGACAGAAACAAAGTGAGACAGAGAGGCAAGATAAGGCAGTGAGAATGTTAGAAGTTGTACTGCAATAAAATATCTGAGCTTCTTCAAGCTGGGTAAACACATGATTCGGGCTCATATTTTTGCTCTGTGTTTAGTCATTGACTTTTTTGAGAAAATATGTGGATGTGGACTATAAATAACTAATCATGGTCCTTATATTTACTTTTTTAACTTCAGAAAATGATTTTGTATTTTCCTAGTTTGTAAGTGTTTTGAGTCTTAGCACTAGTATTTAAACCATGTCCTTGATTTCTGGTTTTGTCCCATTTTATGGTGGTGGTGGAGGTTGAAATCTATGGTTGGCTGTCCCTGTGTAAATTAATCTTTATTTTCAGTGGTTTGCTTTTATAAAACAGTAAAGAATAAGAATGACTGACTGCACATGTAGAGACAGGGAAATGAATGTATGAAAAAAAAACCCAAAAAGGATTGGGAGGATGTCAAATGGATGAAACAAATTATTTGCTTCTATCATTCAGTTTTTATGCTGTACTATACTGGGTGCTCTGGCTTGTTGAAACAGTCTTCCATCAGTAAAATCATTGCACCTGTAAACACAAGGAATCTATAAAAAGCATTGTTATGTAATGTGCATTTCATGTATATGAGGATATGTGCAGTTTCTGTAATAGTACAGCAAAGGTAACACATTTTTGGGATGGACTGTATTAGAAACTTCAGTACATGGACTATGTCTGAAATTTTTATATAATAAACATGCTACACCAAGCAGTATTTGCCACTTTGTATAGTTCATGGTGATAATGGCTAAGTTTACTTAATTTCCTGACTCTGGCCTTGCTTATGGGGGGAAGGGGCTGTGGTCACATCACCTTTAACAAGCTTGTTAAATAATTACTGTCCTACCCCCTGTTTTGCACAGATACAGGTTTTTATGTTATGCTGAAAGTGTTGTAGGGGGAGTTGATCCTGATGTAGTTTCATAGCAAACACAAGTTTAATAGGACTTGCACAGGTAGGTTTATTAGAATGTGTTAGATACAGGGCGGCCACAGTGGTGCAGCGGTTAGCATTGTCACCTCACACCAAGAGGTTCTCAGGTTCGATCCTCAGCTGGGGTGCCTTCTGTGCGGAGTCTGTATGTTCTCCCTGTGGTCACGTGGGTTTCCTCTGGGTGCTCTGGTTTCCTCCCACATCCCAAAGACATGCTGTAGGTGGATTGGACACTCTACATTGGCCCTAGGTGTGAGTGTGTGCCTTCCGTGGAAGGTTGGGTGCCAGTCTGGCAACTCGACACTGTAAAACTCCACTGCCAGTCATGAGCGGACAGGTGATCTGCTGTGGCGACCCCTAACTGGGAAAAGCCGAAAGAAGAAGAAGCTAGATACAGGCATGTTTGATTTTCAGTTGTCATTCTCCTCATGGTGCATTTACCTATGGATGTAAAGATTCTCATGGCCTGAATGGTGATAATCTCTGGAAAGTACAATGGCTCAGTGGTCAAAATCATTGTCTCACTGTACAGGTTTTAAAATTTTGATCCTAATATCTGGTCAGTGTCTTTTGGGGTAGAGCTTATATATTCTTTCTATATCTGCATGTTTTACTCTGCCAGTTAGCAGAGAGGATTAAGGCTGTGCAGAACTGTAGCCAAGTTGTCTGGCATACTGGGAAGTTCTCTAGCCTCAACCCAAACTTTGAGGTCCTACAAAAAAGGCTTTCCAAAGTTGAAAAAAAAATAATGGTAGCGAGATGCTTACTACAACTGTAACAAGCACCTTGTTACAGTTACTAGCACACACTTTGCTTCTAATTGCTACCACAAATGCAGAATCTTTATTAATTTATGAAGTCACAATATCCTTGTGGTGTCATTAATGAATGCCAGTACTGCACACGAGCCCTATCAGTACTTGTCAATTGTCTCCACTAACAGGTTGTCCTTGGGGGAAGCCAGTCCCTTTGGACCATCTTGGTTACAGCTATGAGCTGCTTCCTGGAGTCCTGGATTTGAGTCCCTGTGTGCTCTGTCTCAGACCACCAGCTGATCTTCCTTTAGATATGAATAGGTGACTTAGGCAAAACGATAAACTTGTGTACATGAGGTTTTGTGATAGGTTGTGTATAGTAATTGTGATTTAGAGTGGAAATGTGGTGAATGGTTTAGATTGTTATGGTTCTGTTTTGAGTGACTGAGAGTTTTCTGTTGCAATGGTTTAGGCTGGCTTCCAGTCAGACTGAAAGTGGTTGCTTGCTGTGATTGATTCATGCTGTTATTAAGTTAAACAATACCAGAGCACTAACTATACAGCCCCCCCTCCAGTGAAAGGAAGTCAGTAAATGAACTGTGGTGTCTGTGATATTTGGTGTGAGTGGACCTCTACAGTGGGACTGGCTAGCTTGATGTAGAAAAGCATCTGTTGCAGTGTATCATTGCTATAAAATGTGTTAAGATTGAGTTTGACATCGATGGGCCTTTGCTATAATTTTGGGGAGCAGGCCAGAATGGTTGATGGGGTTAGCAGTACTAGATATTAGAGTACAAACTTAAAAATCCGTGCCACACCCCTGCTACTGTTACGGGTAAGTACAAATTGAACAACCGTATTTTATTCATCATTCTCACTGCTGCAGTAACCTTTAGGCTGTATGGGTTGATTACCAAAGTGTATCCAACCTGGGAAGAGGAAGGATATGAATCCAGAAACCCCTGAAGAATGATCTTAGCAAAGCCAGCCCTGGATTTAGACCAAGGAATCCAGTATAAAATGCCTTATACAGCTATATACAGAGGACTATGTGACTGTCTCTAGAAAACTTCTAGAGTTCAGTTCTTTTCAATATGCAATCAAAGAATACAAAGCCCTTGGATAGCGTGCCTTAATACTGCCTGGAACTAGTTTACCATCGTAGTATAACAAAAGGCAATAGTCATGGGTAACTACCTGTAACTCATCTGTTTGACTCTTATTGTCCTTTTTAGTCTCAACATAAGAAATAAATAGCCATTTGGCTTTTCTAAAGGATTTGGTTCTGTCAAGTTAATGTCTGAGCTACCTATGCAAGTTTAAGAATGTGAAGTCCTTTCTCTATGGTTCCAAGGGATAGGATACAGCCCAGAGAGATTGAATGCCTGATTTAAAAAAACTCTGAAACAACTTTGGGCACAATGAGGGATTTGTTCTTGCAGATACCCTATCCCAAACAAACAGCATATAGGGTTTACCCTCTAAGACAGCTTGCAACTCAGGCACTGACTTTGCAGAATTCAGAGAAAATAGAAGACCTGTTTTCCATGTAATGAACCTTAAATACACCTGATGTGCATGTTCAGATGGAAATGTGGCTAACTTTTCCAGCAGAAAGTTAAGTTCTCAGGGAGGTGCAACCAGTTTGCAAGGTGATCTACAGTGAGACACTCCTAACAGAAAGTGTTTTATTTAGAAAACATTGAAAAAAGTGAAGGACCAATGGGCAAACATACTGAAGTGGCCACAAGATGTGCCTTGATAAAGTACAAAGGACAGAGGCTAGTAACTCACGCAAATATTTAAGCACTAGTACTTGCAAAGATAAGTAAGTCATCCAAAAAGGAAGAAAAACTCTGTTTTGAAGTGAGGAGAGAACTTCAATGAAAGGAGGTTTTTGCATCCCTCCTGAACCACCTTTAACAACCAAGAATCTGTCACAATATGTTGCCCAAAAGGAATGAACAGAGCTAGTTGTCGTACCAGATTTTAAGACATTAAGGCAGGAGGCTGGGGGGAAGGAAGGAGGCATGATAACTACCCTTCCTGAAATTGTATACTGTCCTTTTTTGGAAAGGTTTCTGTTTGTTATTCCCTTCCTGCCATCTTTATTGATTCTTAGGCATGAAAGCAGATCTGGAAGAAATGATGGGGGTAGGGGTGGGAAAATCTTAGAATCTCCCTAAATTAATTTCCCTCTTTCATGAAAATGTTGGTGGAACTGAGAAGCAGATGGATACAACAAAACTTTTTAATCTAAAACTGAATTTAACAATTCAGACAACTTTTTAGCAGAAAACTTCTGAATTCATACACAGGCATACTACATTGTACAGTAGCACTAGACACAGTATAAAAACAATCATACCTACCTTTAAGGCATGCTTATTTATTAGAGGCATTTCAAGAACAATATAATACAGATTGGCAAAAACCTGTAGATAACGGACTGACTAGTAGAGGAATCTGCATTCCTACAAGAGGTCTCTTCCCTTGGACATACCCAGTATTATCCTCCAGAAAAATTGTGTCCCAGTAAAGATGGTTCTCCCTTGCCCAATCTGGATACTGGAACAACTAAAGAGAATGTGGCTGTTCCTCGGTTCATGGTGGCCTAAAAGACTAGATCAGAGGACACCAGAGAAGTAAGTGAATGGTCTGAGGAACAGAAAATGGCCACTGCAGGTTCACCCACCATTGGCTGAACTGTAGACTAAGCCTCCTTAGTCAACAAGAGCTATTAGGTAAGTTGTTTTTTTTTCTTTCTAGGAACCGTGGAAGTCAGATTAGAAGGAGCAGGAAAGTATCCATGCTATGTCTGAGGAGGATGCATTGGATGCAGCTAGGATTGCTGGAATGAGTCAGTCATAGGGTGAGTTGCCAAAAGTCGACACAAGCACCACACTTACCCCTAAACAGAAAAGTCCCTAAAACACAGTAATGCAGAAGCAGTAGACTAAAATCCTGTAAGAAACCCTTTAGAAATAAAATTAGTCTGACAGAAAAAATAGCAGATATGTTATCACAGTTAATACAAGTGTTGCATGCCCTGTAAAAGCACAAACAGTACACTAAAATCCTGTCAGAAAGTCTTCAAAAGTAAGAGTTAATCTGACAGAATAAATTTCAGGTAAATTGTCACAACATTAACACAAGCACTACATGCCCTGTAAAAGCACACACTGCACACTAAATTCTTGTCAGAACCCTTTAGAAGTAAAATTAGTCTAAAAGAAAAAAATGGCAGGTAAGTTTTAACAGCATTAACACAAGCAATGTATGCCCTGTAAAAGTGCAAACACTACACAAAAATCCTGTCAGAAACATTTTAAGATTTAATCTGACAGAATAAATGGCAGGTAAATTGTCACAGCATGAACACAAACCATACCACTCAAATGAAACACTGCCCATTTAAAGTTTTCAAAACATTAAAAGTTTGCATAAGAACTACATTTCTATATCAAATAAGCCCTCATAGCCAAAGCTAAAAATAAAGGTCCCAGACAGTAGTTAAGAAATACCAGATTTAAGGGACCAGATGCATACACAAAAAGTAAAAAAAAATGTTTTTACACACACACACACACACACACACACACACACACACACACACACACACACACACACACACACGCGTATATATATACGTATACATATATATGTAAGGTTTACTACTGACATTTTGAATCCACTTCGGTCGTTTAGAATGTCGACCCGAAATGTGGAATGCAGAATGCCGAAAAGTAAACCAAAGCAAAAATGAATACATCGACAACCATGGTTCGATGTATTCGACATAGCAGGAGGTGACATCACTCACCTCCTGCTATGCACATTAACATACCATTAAACTGTACAGTCAATGGTATATTTGCACCCACACACACACACACACACCCTGAACATTAAATATACCAACTCCAAGATCACACTTCAGTGAGGAAATGGGCTAATTCCCAGTTACTCACTGAACCGCGATCCCCCTGCACAATGTCGAACCCAAATGCTCGACTTGCACTACCCATTCGCTGTAGTGTAGCTGATTCATTTGGGTTTGACATTCTGCTGACTTGAAAACTGCAAGTCGACCACATACAAGTCGACCAATGTAGTTTCAAGGTTCTCAGTGTAAGCCTATATATATATATATATATATATATATATATATATATATATATATATATATATATATATTAAAAATAAATATTTTTGAGTGGAAGTGTTTCCTGAAAGCC
The DNA here is from genome assembly GCF_019279795.1 of Protopterus annectens. Classification (NCBI taxonomy): domain Eukaryota; kingdom Metazoa; phylum Chordata; order Ceratodontiformes; family Protopteridae; genus Protopterus; species Protopterus annectens. The sequence continues at coordinate 513,982,717 of NC_056733.1, read as the reverse complement.
TGTAAGCTGCTTCTTCATGAGGTGACAAGAAAGTACTGAAGATTTTTCACTCTGACTGCTGATTTTCTGTCTTCAGGGCTGACCAATTAGCACTCAGAGTGGAAGTGTAGGAAAGAGCCAGAGCTTTCCATAGGACCATAGGAGGCTACCAGGTTAATGAACCTAAAGCCTTTTTAAGCCTAGCCATTCATGCCTCAATCTTCTCATTTGTCAATGCCATGGACTAGAATGGCTTTGGTATATGCCTGTGCCTTAGGGCATCTAGTAGCTGCCCCTGTCCATAAGGGACACAGGCGACAAGCCAGGGATGAATTTGCGATATCTCATCCATTGGTCCAAATTGTGTTTGTATAGGCTTAGGGAAGAGCTCTGCTTCACAGTAATGGGGAGTCTGTTCCAGACAAGGGTAATCTCTGAGACACATACCAGTCCCCCTCTAACATGTTTTCTTTTATGTCACAGATGAGGTTAATTCTGCAAATGTGTAGCAGAATCATCAGGGCTGGATCAGAAAATGTCTTATAGGTTAGTCATAGATCACTCCTCAATAGTCTGTAGGGGACCGATTACAGGGACAGGGCTTTGAGGTGGTCCACATAGGGCATGTTATTTACATCCTGTATTCTTTTAGTGAGGAACCTCTGAGGCCACTTTAGCTGTTGCAAATGCCTGGTCAAGTACATGCCAAAATGTGCATTGTACTTGATCACTGGTCTAATTAGGACAAGTGTAGTGGGACTATGATCTCCTTAGATCTGGATACAATATCCTTACTTATAAATTTTGACATGTAGAAGGATTTTCTCACCACTATAGACACATGGTGATCAAAGTTCAGGTTACTGGCAACCTGAGTCCCCAAGTCCTTACCATTGGGTGTACTGTTAGGGCAGTGTTATCAGTGTTGTAATTTATAGGCATGGACATCTTCCCAAAGGATATAATTATGCATTTTCTGCATTGAGGTGGCCATAGTTCTGGAACCAGTTATTGTCTGTTTCAGACCATCCTGAAGGATATCTACATCTTTCGGGGATTCAGTGATTGCACCAAGCTTGCAGTCATCAGCAAATTTGGTCAGCCAAAGGCACTCTACATTTGCCTTGAATTCAGAAAAGTATATGCTGAACAGGAGTGGTCCCAGCATAGATCCCTGTGGGACAACCTAACTTCATGTGTCCTATCAGTGATCCATTTTGGCTATCTATTGGGTAACATATGGATTTGTGCCTAAATCTGTGAGTCTATAATACCCAAGTGAGTTATTGCGTCAAATGCCTTTGCCACGTTAAGGTAGGCAGTATGCACTGTTTTGCCCTCATTCATGGCTCTAGTGACCTTCTCGAAGACGTCCACTGGGTTTAGTAGGCATGACCTGCCCTTGACAAAACTGAACTGGGATGGGTCCAGTGTTTGGGGATTACTTATGTCTTTGTTTATCAGGTCCATGATAATACTTTCCATGGCTTGAGTAGAGGGATGACAATTGCAGTCCTCCATTCTCTAGGGATAAAGCCTGTCTAGAGGCTGAGGTTAAACAGAGATTCTAGTAGGCCAGAGAGGTTGTGTTTCAAGCTATTTAGGATGCAGCCTGAGATATTATCAGGACCTACTGATAGTGTTTTTATCTTATAACGTGAAGTGAGGATCTGTTCTTTAGTGATACTTTGGGAGAAATGGTAGAGAGAGTTTCCTGTGGGGATAACTGGAAGTGATAGGGGGGTGAAATTGGAGTCAGATTTATCTGCCAACATATTTGCTATATCCTCCAGTTCGGTATAGGAAGCTACATTTACTATTAGTTTACCACACTGTTGGGTGTTCCCCTTAAGGTTGCATACAAAACTAAAAATGCCTTATGATTATCATTAGACTGGGAGGCTATTTTGCCGCAAGGTTGGCTTTGGAGGACTTGATTAGTCTCCTGAGTTGCTGGCAAGAACTGATGGGGGAATTTTTGTTTGTTGGACATAGCCATTCCTACTTCTGGACAAGATTTTCATTCTTTCTTTCTTTCTTTCCATTGTTATACAACCTATTTATACTGGGGTTTGCCAAGGGGGCTTGTTTTTGGAGTTTGTCCTAAGTTTATTTCAGTTTGGTACTGCTGATTCTATGTAGTTATTTACATATCTGTACAGAGTTTACATAAACGCTTCTACAGTGTTCTCTGAGTTTGGATGGCTTAGAATTTAGCTATGGCATTACTTAATAGGAGGCAATTGGCCTTGGAAAAGTTTTTTTAAAGGTTATGAGGTTTGGTGGGAGTTTAGACTTTATATTTATTTCAAAGGTGACCACTTTGTGATCTGATCTGACCAGTGAGAAAATTACGCTAAGGGGTGTGCAACATTGCCTCATATTTGTGAGTACCAGATCCAGGATATTTGCACTCCTAGTAGGTGTGCAGACTAGCTGTTCCAGGGCATTTCCATTTTCAAAATCCAGGAATCTTTGAGTCTGCATGTTAGTGGATATATATGTATTCCAGTTTATGGTGAGATAGCTGAAATCACTCATGAATATGATGTTGGGTTGAATGGTGAGTGACTCCAGAACATTAAAGTACACGGTATGGTTATCCTAGGGCATAGGCAGGGACATATAGCTAGCAAGGATATACTATGGGACTTTACCTAATGTTAGTTGGACATGAAGTGGCTCAAAAAAAAAAAAAAAAACATGAAGTAGCTCAAAAAAAAAAAAATAATATATTAGGTATAACTTCACTCTATTATTATTTTTGTTGATAATTTTACTGTTTGTAAACTATACCTTGCTATGTCTTGTATGTTATGTAATGTAAATCTCTGTAACATGTATTCTTGTTGGAGCTTTTCTCCCCAGGACTCCATTGGTTCACTTGGCCCAATGGACCATCCTGGTTAACCAACAGCAAATAAATAAATAAATAAATAAATAAATAAATAAATAAATAAATAAAGCATGTCATATTGTTTGATCAATCTTATGGTGTGCTTACTTTTTAACTAGATTGACATAACTCCATCTCTTCTGCCTTTCTGTGGTAACTAGTCTTAATGTGTGGAAGGCATTATAGCCTTGCACTGCTGGGGTGCCTTTCATGGCTTTAAACCATGTCTCAGTAACTTTACAGATGTCAACACTCTCCAGGTTGAAGAGTGCTCTTAGGGAGTTGTGCTTTTTGTTGAGATTCCTACTACTGAGCCTTTAGTTTATCTTGAGTAGAATTTATTATTTGAGAAGATTTATCAGATTGGCATTCCCTAAAAAAGGCACTATAGGGGTGACTATCCAAAATCCTACTGGGTACAGATGCAGACCATCTCCTGCAATGCAGTTTGGTCTGTTTATTATGTACTCCTAAGATTACAAATAATGGACCCCATTTGAATGACACCAGTAACTAAGCCAATTGTTAACATCAATCATCTTCTGGCCAGTTGCTATGTCTTGGGCAAGGCACAACCCACAGAGCCTAAAGACTACTGTAGCAGTGGGAATGATGTCCATTAACATTTTCACCATAAAATTATCTTACTAAGATTAGATAATATAAGTCTGTAAATTATGCCAATGTACTGATTATTGCAGTATATGGAAGTATTTCCATGAGAAACTTAACCATTCTACAGAGCACAACAAAAAACAATCAAATGAGAGAGATCATTTAGGCTTCTATGCAGGACAACTACAGATACCTGCATCACTAAATGAGTTTGTTTATATACAGACAATGGTATGTAGAAACATATGTATGTAGCACGTCTCTGCTCTTTTTTTCCAGTTGAAGGCAATAAGAATAAAGACTATGCTCAGTACAGAAGATTATACATAAAATATCCATTATCCCACCTGGCTCCATGGCACTAAGGGATCAAGTCCTAATTGTGCATCATATGACCTATGTTAGACTAGCATCAAGAGTATTGGAAGAACTGGCAAGGGAGGATGGGAGTGAGCAGCCAAAGCCAGCTTGCCCATCCTGGAGTGGGGGTTGGGGAGGGAGTAGCCTGGCCCACTACAGTGGCGACATATGAAGGACATAGCATACCTGCACTGAAAAGTGGTGTGATGCATTTTTCAGGAGGTTGCACATGCCTGAAAGTAAGTATTCATCACCCACAAGCAGCAGCAGTAGAGCTCGTAAGCTGCATAAAGGGTGGAAATAGGACAGTCTGCAGGATCTGCAAACTGGCCCACTCCCTAGCACTGGAATCTCCCCTCAACAAGGAAGGAATGTGCTGCAGGGCTATTGCCCCAAGGGAGGAATGAATGTGCTAGTTGGATGCATGAAGGGGAGCCACTGTGCTGATCCTGTGAAAGGGAAAAATAATTATATAAATGACCCAAAAAGATAGAAGAATCCAGGCAACAAAGTAAACTGGCACAAAATAAAAAGTGAAATATACTATTGCTCTTAAGGAGGTAACAGTCATATATCTAAAGGTAGTCCTCTGAACTAATATTAGGCCATTACCACAAAAATAAATAAATAAAAATCACAAGCCTTAGTTCAAGGAATGGATCCTGTTTGCACAACACTGTTAAAATAAACATCTTTTCTGTGAATGATATGAAATAAATAAATATGTAAATGGATACATATATAAATAAGGCCCACTACCTTACTCACCTCTCAATAGATTGTCAGATTTAAGCTGCTTTCTATGCAGGCACTTTTTTAGAAACTTTGGTAGTTCTTGTGAAACAGTGGAATTGCTGGTTGATAAGCCTCGCAGTGGAGTTCAGTAATTTTTCTTTGCTTATATAATGAGTTAATAAGGTTAGCGGTAAAGCTGCCCAACAAAAAACTGCCTGTAACTGAATTTTTCACATCTTTGCATAGGCTTTTTGACCTCAGTCAGGCGTATCTTGAAACAGCAGCCAGTCACTGCTGCTCTAGACATAGCGCGTCCACTGCATCAAAAGGGCATTATAAAATTTGGAAGACTACAGATTCAGCAGTTCCAGCCAAGTCAAACGTTTTATCTTTCTTTAGAGTCTGTACACACTATAAAGGTCTAATCTACAGTAGTAATGAATTTTGGCAGGACAATACACACACACACACACACACACACACACATATATATATATATATATATATATATATATATATATATATATATATATATATATATATATATATATATATATATATATACCCCAAGTAGTTTTTGGTCCCATCTGCTAATACACTGAAGTAGAAATCTATTTATTTTTTTAAGCTATCCAAAAATCTCCCCTCTCTGCAAAATGTGCTCTTGTAAGCACTGGAGATTTGTCAGAAAACAAGAGAAGGAAGATGATGTAACTATCGATTTGTGTAAATAACATTCAGGTGAAAAACGCAACTGTAGCAGTTTTTGAAGTGTAAACTTAAATTATAATGTAGCCTTAATATAAATGTTGTTTTGAAAAGTTGTTAATGCTTCTTGGTCCAGGCTATGGCAAAAAACAGTCTTTGTACCAATAGACTTACCCAGTTAAGTAAGTAAATAAACAAACAAGGTTTGCTGACTAATACATCAATTTGTAGAACATATATGAGTTGTCTTTATTATATTTGTATAAGGGATTTGCTGATGTGTGTGCCGATGGCAAAGTATCTGGATGAATAGTATTGCAGCCATAAATCTTGGAAGGTCTTAAATCCTCCCTAGTCCATAATTTTACGTATTTGTAAATACCTTCTTTATGAGATGACGCTCAGTTATAGACCAATTTAAACTTTCACTGATGTATTAACAGAACTAAGGAAACTAAAATAAATCCTTAGGAGGTGATTCTGAGGACTGATAAGAAGACTTCTCATAATAAGAGTGAATACAACAGGGAGAGAAATGCTAACCAGAACAAGAAAATTCCTCTTTCCCCAAAGGAAGTAAAAGATGGACTTATGGCTCATTTTTTTCTAATTTCGCTGGACCTCTGCTGTTACTGACAGAGGTCCACTTAGTGGGAGCCTGACCTCAGACCTATGTCAGTCTCCAAAATGAACTAATGTCAGTCTTGAGTATTTCTGGGTAAAGACCTAAGCAAGTTTATCTGCCAGTCTTTTATAACCAGATGATGGTACAGAAGGTACAAGGAAGCTAGCCCTTTTTATTTGAGAAAAATAAGTCTTAGTAATCAGGGAAACCATAGGTACCTCTGCCAAGGAACCCTATGACCCACCTACCTCCTTTACTTCCAAAATAATTTTCTGAATCTCTGAAATTGAGGGGATGTCCTTATCAATGAAGGGGCATGCTTTTCTGTGTAATTAAACGGCAGAGATACTGTCATTAGCAGAGGCTGCAATGGCACCAGAATAAAATATTTGGGCAACATTAAAATAACAACGGCAGCGTGAGCATCACCAGTACTGGTAGATGGCTGAAGAAATCTGCAGCCTACAGGAAATGAAAGTGTTTTTGTCTTAAAGAACTGTGCCATTTTCTGAATTGTTTGTTTTACTTAGCCTGTATTTTTTTCTTTTCTTGGGGCCTACAGCATTTTTCAGTTAAAAATTAATTTAATAGCTTTTGTTTCCTTAATGTGGTGAGTTCTTTGAATTTACTGCAATGGTCACAAGCACCCATACTGAAGTCTGGGCCGTGGCAACACAGCCACTGTGTGCAGAGATCTTCAGGAGCTATTTTCCTACTATGAGCAGATTGACTTATGCTTTTCATCCTTATCAATTAAGAAACTGATAACTGTTGGGGATAATCATGGATGATGAAACTGAAGAAAAGTATCACTAAAACTATTAGGAAAAATGAAATGGCAAACCACTATAAATCTGAAATTAATTTTGGTGCAAAACAGGAATTTGTGACAGTTTACTATCAAAATGTTGAAATTCGTATGGTCGATGTTCACAACGTTGAAAGTCATTACACTGAATGTCCAAAATACTGAAAAAAAATGTCTAAATTTAAATGGTCGAAAAACACCTGCAAACTAACACTAGTGTTTTTTCAGGGGGGGCTGCCCCCCCACACCCTGCTACTTATATATTACAACTCCGAGATTGTACAACAGTGCAGACAAGGGGAAAATCCTTGCCCTGTTGTGAACATAATGTCGACAGGTAATTTTCATGCACTTTCTGTCGACCAAATGAACTACTTAATATTTATGTGTTGATCATATGGGTCGATAATATAAACGTTAGACCAAATGAATTTCAACATTTTGTTAGTAAACCATTTGTGACACTCAGAATGACAGGAAGAACAGAAGACTACATGGAAGAACATGGAAAATACAAGGCAAACTGGCAATATTGTATGTCAGTACCTAGCATGTATGCGATCTCTGGAATTCACAGCAAATCCTCAGTGAAACTGTAGATGAATCCCAAAAAAATGAAACAAAAAAAGATGACATCAAAAAACACTAAATATACCACCACTGATATCATGCAAATTTGAGGTTAAGGAGAACTTTCTTCTCCCACATTTCCACAATGTTTCTGTAAACAGTGGCTGATATTCAGTGCATCCAGGATTTACTACATCACTGTGCCAAACTGCAGCTCATTTGGGTATCCCAATATGTAATGATTCCTTCCAGTGAAGATTACTATTCTTCCCTCCTTTAATATCATCATCATCATCAACCCCCTTCTTCCCATGTTTCTACATGGGGTCAAAGTTTCATGTTAACTGTCACCATCTTTCTCAATTCAATGCCACACTCCTGCCTTCTACACTTATCCCTGACTGTTGCAGATCTTGTCTCACACAGTCCATCCACCTCTTTGCTTGATGCCCTCGTTTCCGCATTAGTTCTTCCTGTCTGACCCCAGTCTACTACAGCAGATTGTCTTCTGCTTTTCTGCACATGTGCCCGAACCACCATAATCTGTTCTTTTTCATCTTCTGCAATTAGAGCTACTTTGGCTTCTGACCTTATGCCCTCATTTCTTCATCTGTCCCACAGTGTGCATCCCTTCTCAGGCACTTCATTTTTATCACCTCTACCTTTCTCATCCGCTCTGCCTTAACTACCCAGGTTTCTGTGATGTACAGTAGTACTGGTCGCACCACTGCTTTGTACACCTTACATTTCAGCTTCTTTGGCATTCTTCTGTCATATACTACACCTGATACTCTATGCCAGTGGGCTGCAGCCCCTCTGATTCTAGCTTTGACCTCATCATTCAGACTTCCCTTCTCCACAACCACCCCACCCAGATATTGGAAACTGTTAACCTGTTCCACTATCGCCCTTTCTATCTCAATTCTAGGATTCTTCTGATTTCCCAATTTGCTGCCATTACAACTGTCTTATCTGTACTTAGTTTCATCCCATGTGCCTTCAGTTTTGCATTCCATTCTCCTATCCTTTGCTGAATTCTAGCTCAGAGTCTGCTTGTAATGCCACATCATCTGCATACAGCAACTTTGTTGATCTGTCCCCTTCAGCCTGTTTGCTAATGTAATCCATCACCATCATGAACAGCAAATGGCTCAGAGCTGAACCCTGATGTACACCCATTCCCACTGGGAACCCTTCTATGGGACTGAACACTGTTCAAACTTGGGTCACTGGGTCCTAGTACATAGCCTGCACTTATTCAACCAGTGTTTCCGGAACTTCAAACCACCGCAGCACTGCCCAAATCAGCTTTCTTGGGACCTTGTCATATGCTTTCTTGAAGTCTAGGAATGCCCAGTTGGACTCTTTCCTCATCTCTAGCTTCTCAGCTATCTGTCTCACTGCAAAAATCATGTCACTTGTGCTGCATCTTGATCCGAATCTGAACTGCTCATCTTCTATCTTACTTTCTGCTATTCTGCATATGTTTATCAATCACCCTCTCCAAAACTTTCATGTAGTATGGCAGGATTTTGATACCTCTGTACTGCCCACAGTCATGGATGTCCCTTTTGCTCTTGTACACTGGCACTAGTATGCTTATTTTCCAGTCACCTGGGATACTCCTTTCTCTCCATACTGCTGTGAGTCCCCTCAGGAGCCATTTTTCCTCTATCTCACCCAGCATCTTTATCATATCTGCTGTGACCTCATCAGAACCTGCTGCTTTCTCTGGCTTCATTTTCTTTAGGGCTGTTCTTACTTCTTCTAGGGGGGCTCCTCTTCTTCTCTCATTGTAGGCAATGTCTATGCAGTACAGTTTCTGTTGGGTTTTCTTCATTCAGAAGCTGCTGGAAGTCATCCTTCCATCTGCCTTTGATATCCTGTAGACTGGAGAGCAGGTTGTTGCTGGCATCCCTTATGAATGGTGTCTGACTATCTTCTTTATCTTTCTGACTATTGTTTTCACAAATTCTGGGCAGGAAAAAGTACACAGAATGTAAAGTTGTGTAAGTAAACATATCATAACAGTAGATGTTTGAATGATCACTACTGCAGTAGCCTAAGCTACATGCATTATATCCTGCTAAAGATATGACAGACAAACAGCTCCCAAAGCTTCAGGGCACCTTCAACATGCTCGAGTTGAATTTACTAAAAGACAGGTTTGGGTGCCAAACCCTTCAGTGCTTTCATGACAAGTGATAGAGGGGAGGCTAAGCCCTGAAGGGACATTGCTAGGAAAAACAAAAACACATGTCCTCACCCTAAAATAAAAAGCACAAAAAACAAAACAAAACAAAAAAAAAACAAGAGGGATGGAGGGAGGTAGTGGCTACTGCAGCAGTGATCATTCAAACATGTACTACTATGATGAAGTTTAGTTATACAACTGTACTATGTTCATCATAGTGATCACTGCTGCAGTAGCCTAAGCTATATGGGTATATTAACCTAGCTTACAACATCTACAAGGTGGAAGGAGAGGTGTCCAGGATCTCCCAGAGAATGATTCTAGCAAAGCCTGAACTAGACCTGGAAAAGGAATATAGCTTGTAGTACCTTGTAAAAATATGTACAGAGGACCAAGTTGCTGCTTCTAGAATCTAGAGTTCAGTCCTTTCCAAAAAAGTGATAGATGAAGCCAAGACCCTGGTGGAGTGCACCTTGACACTGCCTAGAATAGTTTTGTTGTGATAAGAATAGCAAAAGGTAATAGCCTGAAACAACCATTTGAAAATAGGTTCATATCATAGGAGGTTATGAGGCTATTGGCACTAGGGCCTTTATAAGCCTAGCCATGTTATACCTCTGTTCCCTTACTGACCAAGTTGTATGCTGTATAGTTGCAGCATGAGTTTGTGATCAGCATTGACTGGCCTTATCCAAGAGGGACATAAGTGACATCCCTGGGGTAAATTTATGGTCTCCCATCCAGTTGTCTAAGTTGTGCTTAAATAGGGTCATTCAGACGTCTGTTTTACGTGACTTGGGAGTTTGTTCCAGAGGAGTGGCAATCTCTGGGAGACATATCTGTCTCTCCAGCATGACCTGTTAATGTCGCAAGCTAGATTAAGATCTGTAGAGCGAGTGACTCTTGTCCCATTTGACTTGTGGATTTGCAGCATTTCCATTAAAGCAGGGTCCAAGCCTGCTCTGTAGGCCAGGCATAATTTGCTTCTCAGCAGTCTATAAGATATAGAGTACAGTGACAGGGCCTTTAGTCTATCCATGTAGGTCATGTGTTAAAGGTTCTGAATTTTTTTAGTGAGAAACCTCTGAGGTCTCTCCAGCTGTTGCAGGTGTCTGGTGAGGTACATACAGAAAGGGGTGTTGTACTCTGTTAGTGGTTTGATGAGAGATGAATACAGGGAAGTTATAAAATCCTTAGCTCTGGATGCAATGCCTTCACTTATGAGATGTGCAACATAGAGGGCCTTCCTTACCACTGTGGACACTTGGCGATCAAAGTTAAGGTTGCTGTCAACCTGTGTTCCCAAATCTCTCATCATAGCGTATGAGCTAAGGGAGAGTATTGTTAATATTGTAATTTGCAGGGACTCCCCCTTTGCCAAAAGGGATGATAATGCATTTTTTTTTGTTTAGTTTAAGTCCGTGGCTTTGGTACCAATCATCTGTCTGTATAAGCCCTTTTTGTAGTATGTCAACATTGTTGAGGGACTCAATGATTGCACCCAGTTTGCAGTCATTAGCGAACTTGGTAAGCCACAGGCCATCTATTATTACCCAAACTTCTGAGAAATAGATTCCAAACAGTAGGGGGCCCAGCACATATTTTTGTGGTACACCACTGGTAACTGGTCTGCTGGTAGAGGTGGAATCCCCAACTCTGACTGTATGCCCTCTGTCAGTGAGCCAGTTAGCTACCCATCTAGTGACATATGGGTTAATTCCCAGTTTTTCGATTTCTCCAAGTCTTTTGGGTCTCTAATACCATGACGGGAATGGACCCCATTCCTAAGTCAAAGTACGATTAAAGTCCATGAAATTAGCATTGCTTCAATCTTTGATGTTAGCCAAAAGTGCTCTTCGCAGCACCCGCAATGTGCCCAGTAATGACTCCTACTACTACTGGAATTGTCTGGGTATCCTTCTTCCACATTGCCCTCGTTTCTGCCTGCAAATCCTGGTATTTTTTTTACTTTGTGTCTCTCTGTAGTCACTGGGTGTAGCAATTTCAATAATCAATGCTACATTTCTCTTATTTTCATGGACTACTATATCTGGTTTTCTCACATCTATTTTTTGAACTGTTGGTAGTGGGTGATTCCATGTGATATAAACTTCATCATTTTCTATGATGCTTTGTGGCTCATGTTTCCAATGTTTTTCAGCCACTTCAGTACCATAATGTTTGCACAATCCCCAATGCAACAGTCTTGCCACATTATTATGCCTTTCAGTATACAGTCCTTCTGCCATTAGTATATCACAACCAGCTACACGATGTGTGACTGTTTCCAGTTCTGTTTTACAAAATGTTTGCTTCTCCCACATGTTCAGTGGACTTTGTAAACCAATGTGTACGTAGTCCACTATCTTGGGCCACCAATATTAACCTTTCATCTTTTGCTTTAAATTCACCTCTCCTTAACCATTCCTTCATTTGATCCTGATCAACACAAGGTTGTTCCAAGAGTTTCCTATACTTGCAGCTATATTTATGCATTTTCCACATTTCTTGCCTTCTCATCTGATCCTTCACCTAATCTTCTTTCTTTTGTTTTTTGGCACATTCAGTTGCTGTCTGATTTTTATCTACTTCTGGTTTGATTTCCATTCCTGCTTGACGCCCATATGCTTCTGCTAAACTAAATAGGGAAGTCATCTTAGACTTTTTCTCCTCATGTTTAAGAACTTTGACTACATTTGGGTCTTGTGAAGTCAACAGATACGTGTCCAGTTCCACGATTACAGATCTTTACATGTTATCAATTTTGAAGAGGCCCATACCTCCTTCAGAATGTGTGATATATAATCTTAGTATGCACTGATTTTTATAAATAACTTGGTGAGCATGAAGCATCCTTCTTGTTTTTCTGTCTAATATGTCTAACACGTCTTGGGGCCAATCAATCACTCCAAAGCTGTAAGTTAAGACAGGAAAAACAAATTGATTCATAGCTTGGACTTTATTCCTAGATGTCAATGCTGTTTTTAGTATTAATTTAAGCCTTCTAAAATGTACCTTCTGAGTTTTATTCGCATTTGTTCATGTTTTATTGTTGATCCTTCATCAACTCCCAAATATTTATACATTCCCTCTTGCTCAACTTCTTTTATATCACATTCCTGTCCCAAACTGATGCTTTGTTGGTGCTGCAGGTTTCCTGCTTTAAAGGTTGCTTTTGCATATTTATCAAAACCAAATGACATTCTTATATCATCTGAAAAAGTTTTAACCACTTGCAGTTGTGCTTTCAGTTCCTCATCTAATAAACAATACAGTTTTAAATCATCCACAAAAAGAAGATGAGAGGTCTTTCAACTTGGTTGTTTTCTAGGAGCTAAATTATAGCCATGGCCTAATGTGTTAAGTAGACAGCTTAAAGGGTTAAGGGCAAGACATAACAGCAGCGGTGAGAGGGAGTTACCCTGAAATATCCCCCTTTGAATTTTTATCCCTGGAATAATACTTTGTCCTTTATCATGGCTTAAGTGCAAAGTGGTCTGCCACTGTTTCATGGTTGCTGCAATGTAATTGATTAGTGTAGGATGTATCTTATACATTTTTAAGCTCTCTTTTATCCATGAATGTGGGATACTGTCAAATGATTTTTTGAAGTCAATCCATGCCATGCTTAGATTCTTCCCCTTTTTACAGTTCTACATTATGACTTTGTTTAATAGCAAATGGATCCTTTGTTCCACGTGACGTTTTATTTTATTACTCTTATTCTATTGCCATGACTGAGTTTTCTTCTAAATGAGTATAAACTCTGTTGGCTTCAATTCCAGTATATAGTTTATATGTTGTTGGAAGGGAAGTTACTGGTCTATAATTTCTGGGATAACTTGCAATTTCACTCTTAAGTAGGAGCATTGTTTTTCCTGTTGTTAACCAGCCTGTTGTCTGTTCGGGGTGTGCATACAAATAGTTCTTACTCATGGCTAAATCTTCATACAAAGTTGTTAGTACTTTTAGCCAGAAGTTAGGTGCTGCATCTGGGCCTGGGGGTTTCCAGTTGGATGCTTTTCTTAACTTTATTTCAATCTCTATGACCGTTACTTCATCCCATTTCATATCCTGTACATTTGAACTTCGTATTCATTCTTTTACTTCTTCTATCCATTTTTCATCTTTCTTATGTTCCACAGGATCTTCATAGATATTTCTCCAAAATGTATCTATTTCTTCTTTTTTTGGGTGGTTTTCAATTCGTTTTGCCTTGTTTCCCAAATCTCTATAGAACATTTTGGGGTCAACAATAAATTGCTTATTTTGTACTTTTCCTTTATATTTATCTGCATATCTTCTAAATTTTTCTGCCTGTGCTGAGATTTTTAGTTTGTTATTTGCAACAGTGCATAGGATGATAGATCCTGATCTGTTCTGATGCTGTACGTTACTTTATCACATCTATCTTTCTGAGTACTTTTGTTTATTTGCTTCCTCTTCTATACTCTTCTAACAGTGAGACTTCTTGTGTTAATTGCTTAATAGTTTTCTCTGTTCGATACTTCCATGATGGTATTTGATTTCTCCCCTTTCTTTCCCTTAATATCTTGTGTTCTAGTGATAGAATTTTATCTGTTATTAATTTAGCTGCACAGTAATATATCCTGTTTACTTCTGTTATATTGCATGGATCTGTATTGACAGTCCTAATTGCTGTGTTCATTTGTTTTATCAAACTTCTAACTTTTTGGGTTTTACTGACCTCCTGCAGTCTTATTTCTTTCATTGATCTTAATATGTCTATCTTTCTCTATTAAATCAAGCAACTCTTCTCTTAGCTCATTTTCTTTTAAACTGAGGGCACATTTTTGTTCTCCATTTCCTGTGGGCATTCTATATAAAATTCTGTAGCATCTTCCTGTGGCATATTCTCTTCAATTTCATCCTGTGTCATCTATTGCTTTGTCATATGCGAACTCCCTGACCTATAACTCCTCAGCATTGATTGCATCAGAGTTGCCACAGTTTCCTGTTTCTTCCCTTGATTTCCAGCTTCAAGTGAAAATTTATACTGGTTTCCTGTGGAAGGCTCCAAAATATCTTCATATGGCAACTGACCAGTTGCTTCCCGTTCCACTGGTTTCTCCTTAATTTGGATGTCCATTGTTCTATCCTCCTATGGTGTTTTCTGAGTTAGATTTTCTACATTGAATACATCACCTCGCATAACCTCAGTTTCTATTTCGTTAACTTCTCCATTACTAATCATTTTTTCCTCTTTGTCTTCTTATTTTTTGAATTGTAAAGTTTTCCATGTCTGGATTCATTTGCCTGTATTTCTCTTCAAATATCTTGCTCTTTTTGTATTGATTAGTTTTGTTTTCCCCTTTGCATAACTATTACACCATATTAAATCTCTGTTTCTTTCTCATGTCCATATTTCTTCTTCAGATGTCTCCTGATTTTCCTGTTTCTCCTTACTTTGGGGACTCGTTCCATCATGCTGTGATGTAACCAGTGTTAGACCTTCTACACAAAATCCTTCACTTCGCAGGCAGTACATAACTTCAACTTCTATTTTTTTTTTACTTCTGCTTTACTAATCTTCTTTTCTACATTCTGTCTTTGTGATATTCCCAGGAGGGTGTGTTTCTCAATGATGCCTGACTGGGAGATTGTGTCAAAAGCCTTGGCAACTGGAAAGACCCCAAAAGTACCTCACCAAGAGGATCAAAGGGCTCAAACAGATGCCATATGCTGCCCGGTTAAAGAAACTCCAGCTCTACTCAGTGGCATACCGCCTGTTCAGAGGCGATCTGTGCCTGACGTATAAAGCCATGTCCAACCCAGAATTAATGGACATGCTGCACCTCAGAAAATCCAAATCCCATCGAGCTACGCGCTTGAGAGACTTGAACCTCAGCACTGAAATAAATAGGACATGCTGGAGGGACAGATTCATAACCCAGAGGCTCCCTTCACTCTGGAATAAAATCCCAGTCCAGGTTAGGCAGAGTCCCTCATTGACTCTCTTCAAGAGGAATCTTGATGAGTGGATGGGAGATCGTAGGTTTACCCCGGGTATCACTTCTGTGTCACTGTTAGACAGAGGCACAGTATACTAACCTTGAAAAAGGGCATAGCAAAATAAATTTAAAATGGGTGGCGAAAGCCAAACACATTCTGGCTAGGCTTATAAATGCCCTAGGGCAGATAGCCTAGTATGAACCTATAAGATAAGCTGTATGTATGGTTTTGCCTTCATCCAGGGCTTTGTTGACATTCTCAATGAAGTCCACCAGGTTTAATAAGCATGATTTTTCCTTAACAAAGCCAAATTGGGTTGGGTCAAGAGTTTGAAGGTCACTTATGTCTTTGCTGATAAGGTCCATGATGATTCTTTCCATTAGCTTGCAGATAAGGCTAGTTAGGCTTATGGATCTATAGTTCCCAGGGTCGGTTGATGGACCCCCTTTGTGCAAGGGAATTAATATTGCTGTTTTCCACTCTGCTGGGACAAAGCCAGTACTCAGACTGTGGTTGAAGATAGTGCCAAGTGGTTCCACTAGGTCCTGTTTTAGACCATTTAGTAGACAGCCTGAGATGTTATCCAGTCCCATAGAGGCTGTGTTTTTGGCCATGGAGAGTATGGTTATGACCTGCTCTTTGGAGATACTAGGTAGAGGACTGGTGACAGGTATTCTTTGGGGTATGTCTGGTGGGGAAAGGGGTACAATTTGTGCCAAATCTGTCTGCTAGCAGGTTGGCGATGTCCTCAGGGTCAGTACTATTACAATACTAGTTCAGCACAAAGCAGGGCCTTCCTTTTTAGATTTCTGACATAGCTAAAGAACGCCTTGTGATTATATTTAGCTAGGGATGCTAGTTTAACTTTGTAATTGGCTTTAGAGGACTTTACAAGATATCTTATTTTCTTGTTCAAGCTGTGGAGGGTGTACTTCCTCTGCTGGGTCAGTTCCGTCTTGTTCTTAGACATTAGTTTCTTCCTGTTGTTGTATAACCTATTTATGCTTGATGTCCACCAGGGTGGCTTGTTTTTTTGTGAGGCCTTGTTTTGATCTATTCAAGTACAGCCAAGTCTTTACATTTGTATAGGTGTTTATACAGGGCATTTGTCTACACCTCTGTATAGGAGTCATTGTTGACAGTGTAAGCAGGGGTTTGAAACTATTTATGCCATCGCTTAGGAGGCTATAGTTTGCGTTGGAGAAATTTTTCATCCTTTTTGCTCTTTGACACCGGTTGCTTTGACACATATTGACCCTTCTACTTACCTTTTCAGGAAATAAACACCTGATCCAAAGATCTGAAAGATTTTGTTCTGTCAATATAGTATCAAGTTGTTTGTGGGCATCCAAGTATGAAGTATCCTTTCTCCCTCATTTTTGGGTTCAGGGAAGAATATGGAGATGTATAATTTGGCTTAAAGTAAACTCGGATACCACTTTAAACATAAAAGAAGGATTAGTTTTCAAAGAAACCATGTCTGTATGGAAAATGAAATAAGGTTGACCCACCATAAGAGCTTTCAACTCAGATACTCTTTTTGCAGAGGTCAGAGTGATCGGTAAATCTGTTTTTCATGTTAAACACCTCAAGTCGGTTAGATGAACTGGTTCAGCTGGAGCAAGTGTAAGTTTCTCTAACACAAAATTAAAACCCCCAAGGGGAGCCACTGTTTTTCTTGAAGGTCTCTTATGTAATACCCCTTTCAAAAACATTTTCACATGAGAATGCATTGAAATATATGGATCCATGGGCAGATATGCTGAAATGTCCAAGAATAAACCTTGACAGCTAAGCAAGGTAGGCCATAGGATAGTAACTCACACAAATATTGCAAAGCCAGATATGCACTAGTCCTGAATGAGTGCTGGTTATATTGTTGGCACCAGCTAGAAAACCTTTTCCATTTACTTATATATGGTTTTCTAATAGCAAGCTTTTTTTCCTCTATTAGTACCTGCTGCACACACTCAGTGACCAGGTGTGTAAAATGTATTAAGACTGTATCATCCAGGTAGTCCTGTTCTTGTGTGAGTAGATCCAGTCTGCGAGGAAGCTTGTGGTAACTGCCCTTGGCCAATTCCAAAAGAAGAGAGAATCACTGTTGTCTGGGCCATAAGGGAGTCATCACAAAGATATTTGGGGATTCTTTGTGAATCTTCAGAAGTACCTCGGATATCAGTGGAGAGAGGGGAAAAGTATACAGAAACATTCCTGTCCAAGTAAAAAGAAAAGACTTCTGTCTTCCATGCCTTCATGCATGGAGTCCTGGAGCAGAATTTTGCCAGATGATTGTTCAGAAAGGAGGCAAAAAGATCAACCTGAGGTACTCCCCAGAGATGGATCAAATCTTGGAAGCCCCCCTGATCTAGCTTCCGTTAGTGAGGGTCTGCTTTTGTCCCACTCAGCTTGTCTGCCGAAGTTTTGCTCTGACGGAATGTAAGATACCTGTGGAGTGAGACTGTGCTGTAAAGCTATATCCCATGTTAACATGACTTGTCTGCACAGAGGGTAAGATCTGGCTCCCTGTTGCTTGTTTATGTACCACACCACTGTGGTATTGTCTGTAACAACCTGAAAAGGTCCTGGGGACCACAGATGATTCACGGAGTAGAAAACTTTGATAAGAGCTGGCATCTATTACATATTCATATGATTTGGTTTAGCTTTCCTGTCCCAGAGATCTTACACTTCTATACCCTTTGGCACTGCTCCCCAAGCAAAGTCCATGGCATCTGTGGTGGCCTACTGCTTTGGAGTCATTAAAAAGAAGAGGAGACCTGGATTCAGGGATATTTGCTCTCTCTACCAAGTAATTTCTCTTTCCACTAATCACATAACTGCAATCTGAAAAGATAATGGATGGTGGTGCTGGGATCAAGGAGCCTTCAGATAACATTGTATCTTTCTCTTGTGGAGTTTTGCAAGAGATATCACGAGAGTCATAGATGCCATGAGACTCAGAGTCTTGAAATATTCCCTTGCAATGTCCAAAGTCTGTGGAAAACCCCTGGAATAGATATAAATATAGATCTAATTTTTCCTGTGGAAGAAAATCTTTTTGTACTGAGGTGTCTAACAAATACCACAGGAACACAGTCTTATGTGAAGGAGTCAAAAAAGGCATTTGAATGTTTTCTTTGAATCCCAGTTTGTATAGGAAATCTCTCACCCAAAGGAGAGATTCATGACACTTTGAAAAAAACTCTGCAAAGATAAGCAGGTCATTTAAATGTTGAAAAATCTGTATATCCTGTAGTCTGCAGTGAACTATGACAGGATCTAGACAGTTTGTGAACACTCTTGAAGCAATAGATAGCCTAAAGGATAAGGCAGAGAGTTGATAGTGTGATCCAGACACATAAATCCTTAAACGCCTGAAATCTAGATGAATAGGAATTAGATGATTTGCATATTTTAAATCTAAAGTTACTAAGAAACTCAGATAAGAAAGAAGAAACCAAAAACCAGAACGGCAACCAAACTGGAAATAAAGGAAACAAACGTAAACCAGCGACCTTAACCAAAGATAGATCTTGCCTTCTTCAAGGGATATCCCTTGAAGAAGGCAAGCATTGGGCTTGTTCGTAAAGATCTATCTTTGGTTAAGGTCGCTGGTTTACGTTTGTTTCCTTTAAGAAAGAAGAAACAACAGGTTGTGAAAGGAAAGCATTTTGAACTTGGGCACTCTCACAAACTGGTTTATAGATTCATAGATTCATAGATTCATAGATTATTACTAGGCTAATTGCCCTTGCAAGCCATTTTAAGCCTAGCCAGTTATCCCTTGTGAGACTCAAACCCTGCATCTTGTGTTTGTAAGGCAAACACCTTAACCATTAGGCCATCCTCCCATAGGAAAGAAAGATCCAGAAGTATCTCAGGGCAGACTCAGGCATTTTCTTTTTTGGCACTAAAAACATTCATAAATAAAATCCTTTTCACAGCTGGGAAGGAGGAACCAGTTTTATTACCCCCTTGAGACAGCATCTGATGAAGGAAAGGAGGAAATAGAAGGGTTTGGTCTGGTGGATGTGGAAGAATATATGGAAGAGAAAAATTCTTCCTACTGCCATTTGTATCCCTGCTCTATTTGCCTCAGAGCTTATTTGTATGAAACAATCTGTTGCCAAATGGAGAAGTGGAGATACTGATAAGGGACTGCCCTGGTGCGGGGAGGTCCCTCATACAGGCATTTTGCCTCATTTGACTACCCTTCATTCCTTGGGGTTCCTGCTTTCTTTTTGGACTCCCCTCACCATTGCTTTTTAAACATCTGCTTACCAACATTGGAAGAGAGGGTAGAAGACCCTTTGGAAAATTTTGTTAAGGGTGGCTGAAAAACCTGAGAGATTTTCTGAACCAGCTTGCCTCTCTCATCACATTGTTTAATAACATCTGCAGTACAGTTTCCAGAAACTAAATTTGCATCCAAAGAAAAATTCATTTTTTTGCATCCTGCCCTTAACACAGTACCAATGACCAGAGACAGATAGTAGTCAAATCTTGGAGTTGATATATTTAAGTAGCAGGGGGTGTGGGGGGGGCTTGCCCCCTTCTTATATTTGGTGGAATGTAATCTGGTTTGTGTTTTCTATAGTCAGTATATGCATCCTTTGTGTTTTCAGTCTTCTGGGATTCAGGATTTTGAGTTTTCAGGATTTTGAATTTTCAGGATTTTGGACTTCCAGATTATAAAGTTGTCTGAAATTTAGGATTGCAAAACCATATCTATATATATATATATATATATATATATATATATATATATATATATATATATACACACACACACACACACACACACACACACACACACACACACACACACACACACACACACACACACACACACACATGTGGGCAGTCCTGAAAAAACAGAAGGAGATGCATCGGTACCTTGAACCGTTTGGAGGAAAATGACTGCCCAAAAAGAAATTACGTTACTCTCTAATTGAATTAAGCAAACCTGCAAAGGATAAAATTGTTCATGAGTGGCTACAGATCACAGAGAATTCTAGTTATGCAATCAACTTTCTAAGTTAAGTTTATGTAAAAAAATATCTTTTTATTTTTGCCAATTTCTTCCCAACAATTTTACTCTTCGTCCAGACTTCCTGCACATTTTCCCGGGACGTTGAGAAGTACTACAGAATAATGCCACTCAAGGACACAATTTAAACACTGAGAAATTCCACTGGGGAATTACTGATTCCTGGAACAACAATGTTTCCAAAGTGGGTGAGCATAAACTCAATGCATCCACCTTTAAGAAAACAAACAATGCTGGGATTGTGAGGTTGATGCCATGGGTGAGATTATTGAAACATCGCAAAAAGGGAGGGATTACATCTTGGATGTTGAGGCTTTGGTCTGAGGCAAGAACTGAATTTGCAGAAGGGTATAGCGCCCCTTTAACAGTGAACTTCTCTACCCTTGAAACTCACATTAATTGAAACGGCATTGAAACCCATATTGAAAGAAAATGCATCTGGCCATTGATGAATAAAGTTTAGCTTTGGGCTGTTTTCATACTATAGGCCCCTTGCACACAGTTTTTGGGCCAGACGTTTGCAGAATGTCCAGATTTCTGCCATATATTTTTGTTGTGTTCTTCCTAAAATCTGAGGCTTTCAGGCAAATCACTGAGGACTGAAGTCACTAAATAATGACATACATTTGAGTTTCAGACTTCACAGCTTTCAGAAAATGCATGCCAATACAAAACCTTCTATTCTAGCAACTTTCTAAGTTTAAAAGGGCAATATTTAATACCTGTCCCTATTTTTGGGCCTTTGTCACCGCATTATTTCAGGCTTTGTCCAGATTATTTGAGCTAAGAAATCTAGTGGCATGAACCAAGCATGCATACATGCATGTGTTCTTTGATTCATCTTCCTGATTATATTAAGTTATATTGTTTGCATAACACAGCCCCACTTGTGTTTTAAATTTGTAGTTTTGAACATTTTTTTCCAGTAAGCAATGAAACAAAACCTATGAACCAATAATGACAAAACTGTACATTTCAGAACATTTACTCCAGAAAAGGCCACTCAGACATCTGTTATTATGATCCACCAGTATCAGTCAATATGCATAATCTCTGCAGAAGTAAAAGTCATATAAATAATTCCACATTAAAGAGATCTGTAACTAATGAAGGGGTTGCTGCTAGCAAACAACTTTATATTTCAGTGTTTCATCTACAAATTCATTTCCTGCTGCCCTTGAAAAATAAATTGCCAATGTTACATTAAAGAAATGGTAAGCTGGTAGTATTGCAATAGGGAATCAATGGCAAACTGACAACAGGTTCATAGTTACTAGGCATCTCATCCAAAGGAGGAAACACTTAGGACTACAGCACACCCACTCCCCCATTTACATGCTGAGGTATTAGAACCCACAACCTTCTGCATCAAAGGGAAGTATGGTACCTGCTGTGCTACTAACACTGCTTTCTAATTATATACACAAACAGTAAAGACCATTTACTAAACAAAGCAGTTGCACATTGAAAATAGACTCAGCATGAGCAGCAGTAATCTTTTCTTCCCTTGAAGCTCACAATTCCATGAAAATGCACTGAAGCTCACAATTCCTTGAAAATGAACTGAAACTCAATTCCTTGAAAATGCACTGAAACTCATACTTTTTTGAGTTGTCCAGTAGTTGGTGTAGAGGAGTCAGACTCTTGTCTCCTATAACTGTGGGATGGGATTTGAACCTGAGCAAATTAACTAACCTGTCATCCCATCACTAGGGGCATTACACACACACACACACACACACACACACACACACACACACACACACACACACACACACACACACACACACACACACACACACACACACACACCATTTTCATTCCCACCCACAATGTCATTTTACTTTTAAATATCCTGTAAATCATGTTCTTCTCTGATTTACATTGGATTGGGGAACTATGCCTCCAGCTCCTGGCTCATATTTAAAATAAAGAAAGCTGTGCCAGGGAAAAGGGACATTAGCGTATACTAATTTTTAAATTTTGCATCACTCATGCTTATACAGATGCACAAGCAGCCTGCTCATAAAAATAGTGCATTTCTATAGTAGTATTCGGAAATCAGCACATATCAAACTAGAAGCTGAAAAAGGAACAGAAGAGTGTGTCTTCTAATGCTCCAACCTTCTGTCACACACTTGCTTTCTATGGAATTACTAGCAAGTCAGAAAGTCACTACATCAGGCTAGTATTCAAAAATCAGAATATAGTAAAACATGAAAGAAAGAGAAATATAGTTTCCACTGCTGTTTGCCTGACTCATATGCTTTCTAGAGGTAGAAGTCATGTCATAAAGTTGTTGTAGATGGCCAGGACTCACAATCACCATGGAATAAAGTATGAAATGCAAGAAACAAAAAATGCTGTTTACTAATGTTTTAAAAGCATTGCATTACTGATGTGCTTTCTACAGTAGCAGCAGCAGTCAGATCATAAAATGCCTGCGAGGCTACTTTTCTCAATGTGTAAAATGCACATATTAAACTAATGAATGATACGGAATATGAAGGATAACGTGTATGTCATACTGATGGAAGGGCGCTTGGAACAAGAACTTTATGATTTTTTTGATACCCCACATCCCACTATATCCTCCATAAGCGGACTTCCCAAAATACACAAAGATGCCAAAGATTCTCCTCTATGCCCTATTGTGGCAAGAAGAGGGTGGGTGACTGAGCCCCTGTTGGTTTTTGTGGAAAAAGAACTTGGATATGATTTCACAAGCAACAAAGGTGCTACATGATCCAGGGAATTTTCTTACTAACCTGAAATTGGAAATGGACAAGATAGATGATTATTCTGACATATTATTGATAACCATAGACATTTGCAGTTTATGAGGATTACCGGCCTCAAACAGATGCCCTACGCAGACAGTCTCAAAAAACTCCAGCTTTACTCCGTTGCATATCACCTACACAGAGATGATCTCTGCCTAACATACAAAGCTATGTCAAACCCAGAACTGTTGGACATGCTCCACTTAAAGAAATCCCAATCCCTCCGAGCTACACGCTCTAGGGACCTAAACCTTGTCACCACAATAAACAGAACATGCCGGAGGGATAGATTCCTGTCCCAGAGACTTCCCATACTCTGGAATAAACTGCCTATCTATATCAAACAAAGCTCCTCATTAGCACTCTTCAAGAAAAATCTTGATGATTGGATGGGAAATAGGAAATTCACCCCAGGGATCACCTCTGTGGCTCTGCTCGACAGTGGCACAAGAAAATGATTCCCTTGGGTGGCAAAAGCCAGGGTACCTTTTTGGCTGGGCTTGTATAGACCCCAGGGCCGATAGCCTAGTACCTACCTATGAACCTATGAACACACACTGACCCCACAGAGATAGTTAACCTGCTAGCAAATAGGTTTGGTGAAAATATCACTCCCTTATCCCCTCCTAACTTACAACAAACCCTCCCCAAACTCCCCCCACCTTATATATCTGAACACCAGGTCCTCAAAGCCCTGTTCAAGGCAAAAAACATAGCTGCTATGGGACCACATGACATCCCAGGCTGTCTTCTCAACAGGCTAAAACATGAAATAGCATCACCACTAAATACCCTTTTCAATCATAGTCTAACCACAGGCTTTGTTCTGGCAAAATACAGAACAGCTACAGTTATTCCCCTCCACAAAGGTGGCATAACAACAGACCTGGGGAATTACAGACCCATAAGCCTGACCATCCTCATCTGTAAGGCTATGCAACGTATTACTATGGACCTCATAAATAAAGACATAGGAGCCCTCCAAACCCAGGATCCTACCCAATTTGGCTTTGTGAAGGGCAGGTCCTGCCTGTTAAATCTGGTGGATTTCTTTGAAAGTGTGACCAAGGTCATTGATGAGGGCAAATCTGTACAGATAGCATACCTCAACTTGGCAAAGGATTTTGACACAATCCCACACTCTGGCATTACCAATAAACTTAGCAAACTGAATGTAAACCCTTTCGTTGTAAGATGGGTTGTCAACTGGCTCACAAACTGGACACACACTATCAAAGTGGGTGACTCCACATCAACCAGCAGACCTGTTACCAGCAGGGTGCCACAGGGGTCAGTGCTGGCCCCCTACTGTTTGGTATATACTTCACAGCAGTTCATATTAAACTAAAGGGTTGTGGCCTACCAAGTCTGCAGATGACTGCAAACTAAGTGCAATCATTGAATCTCCAAATGAAGTCAGTGGACTCCAGGATGGTCTCACACAGGCCAACAACTGGTGTATTAATCATGGTCTCAAACTGAATGCAAAGAAATGCATCATCATTCCCTTCAGCACAAACAATGTCCCTTCACAAACAATACCCTAAGTACCCATGAAGTGGTAAGGGACCTGGGATCACAGGTTGACGCAGACCTCAACTTCGACCACCACATGTCTACCATTGTAAGGAAAGCTTTCCATATAGCTCACGTAATTAGTAAAGGCATTGCTTCAAGAGCAAAAGAAGTTACAACCCACCTATATTCAGCACTTATCTGGCCCATAATTGAGTACAACCCATAACTGAGTACAACACCCCATTTGGTATGCACCTACAGCAATTAGAGAGATCTCAGAGGTTTCTAACAAAGTAAATCAAGGTCCTCCAGCATGTGCCTTACATGGACCGACTAAAATCCTTGTCACTATACTCTGTATCATATAGACTTCTTAAGGAAGAAATATGCTTGACCTACAGAGCAGCCCAAGACCCAAACCTTAATGAACTTACTGCATATCCATAAATCAAATGGGTCTATGGCTATCTGTTCCAGGGACTTAAATATGGCCTGCAACTTAAATAGGACATGCTTGAAGGGCAGATTTATCTTCCAGTGACTGCCACATCTTTGCAAAAGGCTACTAATTCATGTGAAACAGAGCACCTCTATGACACTGTTCAAGAGGAACCAGGATGAGTGGATGGGGCACTGTAAATTCTTACTGGTGATAGTGCCCACAACCCTCCTGGACATGGGCAGTCATCACTAAATGCAATATTGGGTATTGACTAGTACAGTATTACATTAGGTTGAAATGACTAGGCCTAAAATGACCTCTGGGTTGATAGCCTAGTAATCTCCTATGATCCTATGATTCACATGCATTCCCAATGATTATGGGCTTGAGGCCATCAGGATGATTGGAGTTAGAGAAACTACGAATAAGAGAATAGATCTAATTTGTTCTCTACTTGAAATGATTTTAGAGACCAATGTCTTTGTATACGGCAATGAAATATATTGACAGAGGTGGGGGTAGCCATGGGCACCCCCTGTGCCAATAGTTATTCCAATTTAGTCCTATCAGAGTGGGAAAAGGAAAATGTGTTTCATACCGTCAATCCATGGCAATGAAATATTGCCTACTATGCATGTTTCATGAATGCTGTTTTCCTCCTATGGACAGGTGGAGAAGATCAACTCCAACAGTTTGTAAGATATTTGAATCAAACCACGAATTTTCTTACCTTTACAGTCCAGTACTCTAGAGAGAGTATAGATTTCCTGGATGTAAAGCTTTCTTTAAGTAAAGGTACAGGAATGGATACTGTGATCCATAGAAAAAAATACATGGAGGAACCATTACCTCCATAAAAGTAGTATGGATTCCAGGCATATTACTAAGAATATTATGTAAACTGAGGTAACATGCATATCTAGACTGTGTACTCGAGACTTGGATTTTGAGGAAAAGAGAGAGCATTTGCAGAAATATCTACAAGATAGAGGCTACACCAAGAAAGAAACATCTCTGAATACAGCTGCCATATTAGGGAGACCAAAGGACGACAGTATTACAGCAATAATGTATCTATGCCAGGAGGATAGAAAAAGATGACACTCCTAGAAAGGATACTATCTGTTTTACACTTACATTCACCAATGATAGCACAGATATTTGCAACATTGTTAAAAAGTTTTGGCCCATTTTAACTCAGGATGAAAAGCTACGTCAGATAGTAAGGGAAGAACCTAGATTCACATTCAAAAATAAGAAGAATCTAAAAAGATTATTGTGTTCTAAAGATGGATTTCCAAGGGCAAAGAAACTATTTAAGATAGGAACTTTTATGTGCAGAAATTGCACTGCTAGTAGCACCATATATACCAGTAATTTTTTTTATCATCCTATATCAGGGTTAGAATATAGTTTCTCATGCAGTGCAAATTGTAACACACAACATGTTGTGTTAGGATCATAGTTTAGTACTAGGCTAACTGCGTACATGGGCCATTTTTAAGCCTAGCCAATTACCCCATGTGAGAATTAAACTCTGCACCTTGTGTTTGCAAGGTAAACACCTTAACCATTATGCCAGTCTCCCATGTATCTTGCTACATGGAAGTATCTTGCTACATGGAAGTTTTGCACTGCATATTACATGGGAAAAACTGATCAATTGTTTAAAAATAGGATTCAGAGGCATTTAAGAGATATACGTAACAAGGATCCAGGGATTGCTTTAGCGAACCACGTCTTGATGTTTCCAACTCATGGCTTTAACTTTAAGGTTTTAGAATGCACACCTGTAGGGATGAAAAGAGGTGATATCACTAATTTCACTGAAATGAATGAAGTAAAATGGATAATAAACTTGCGAGCTTACCATCCACCAGGATTAAACACAGTAGTCCCATTGAGACCTATTTTGAAGGGAAGACAAATTATGATTGGGTAAGCCAGAGGTGTGGACCCAATTTTGATCTCTGATAGGACCAAGGTTTGCAGCAAGGAAAAGAGGGTGTTGGTGTGATAAGCATGACTTGATTGGTAAATGATAACTTATTAATGAAAAGGAATTCTAAATCCCTTACAATCTGATGAAGGTATAACCGAAAGCTCTTATCATTTACTAAGGGATTTATTTGTGCTTCTTATCCAGTTTTTGCTTTTAATTCTTGTTTTATTACAGTAATATTTTAAAACAGTCGTGGTGGAGAAGTTCAGCCTATAGCTCAGACTGTTGTGGTTCTTATCCGTCTCACCTTTAGTAGTTACAAGGCATTTGATTTGAATTGTGACCTTTCTCAATGGGTAAAATGCAAAGACTAAACTAATGAATGTCTTACAGAGAGAGCTGTTGTCAGTGCAACTGTAATTTGAGATAGAATTTGGCTAACATGTTTGAAACTTCCTTCAGGCACTCTTCCCCCACCCCCTCAGCCAAAAATGAGCATGCTCAGAAAGGCAAACCTGAAATGTAAACAAAGGCTGAATCAAAACATCCCTGGGACTGTCCTTTTAAAGAACAATACCCTTAAAGAACACTTGTATTTTTTTTTTTAAATTAAAAAGTAAATGTCGTGGCAGCTCCCGGCCAGCAGGCCCTAGGCAACTGCCTAGGTTGCCTAGTGCTGGATCCAACTCTGCCAAGAACAGCCCTGGATGCATATCTACAGAGTCATAAACATACTTTAAACAATGAGTAGTGACCTGTGAAATGGAAGAAACTAAATCAAACAAAGCAGATTGGAACTGCAGATACAATGTTCCTCCTGCTTTCACAGTTAGAATAATCTTTAACACATGAACCTGACAATTTAAAATTTTAAAAATCAAAGTTGCAGAAGAAGGTTTGACCAAGGGACCATAGTTTGTTCTAAGTATAAATACAGTAAAATGCACTTTAATACACATTACCAGTCCCCAAATACTTTATCAGGAAAGTAACTTTAAACAATAAAAAGTAAATGTGAAAGGTATTTCCACAAAGGGAACTTATTTGTCTAGCAATGGAACAGTGTTAGTCAACTATCAATCCTCAAAAGCCCACAGAGAAGCACCCTGTTCATTGGCAGGAAAACTCTTCGTCCCCAAACCTGTCTGTTAGTCAACTCATCTCGAGCTGTTTAATGCTATGGGCACATGGAATGTGTCCTGAAGCGTTGGGAGCTGGCCAACTGTTATATCCTTAGCAGGATAAAAGCCAAATAGCTTTGGCTACTACAGCACTTATCAATATGATAAACATCATGGGTAAACCCAAATGTTATCACTTATGGTTAGAATGACACAACCAAAAGATCATCAACTTGTCAAAAAATATTGATACAACTGTTAAGAAGTAAATGTATATGTATATGTCATTCATCTTTTGAAAATTCTCTGGAATATGGTCCCTCTCTGTTTATATACAAATTTTTGTGCAATTTGGCCATTTCTGGATAACTCATCTGAGCAATACGAATACAACATTTTCTGTACAGCATGTAGCAACTTCAGAAGTATTGTGTCTTGAGTATTTTATTTGTTCTTATGAATCCACAATTTAGTCCCTTTATCTAAAAATACCAGGCTTAAACAGTTAGGCACAGAGTTACTAATGTGATTATTAAGGTTTATGTAGTGTACAGCAATGAAGAAAATCTGATGGCCTTCTGAAGGAGTGCATCTTCTTTCAGGCCTCTAGAGAGTTACAACATTATCAAGGCAGCCTGAGATGGGCTACTCCTTATCCTGTAGTTATCCCTGTTATCAGTTGGGATCAAATGTAGACAGGTATTAAGGACTGGTCTCTTGTATGGCAGAGTTAGAAAGTTTTTTGCTCTGACTTTTTCTCCATCCTCACAGTGGCTGTCAGGCACACCACCAAAATGTAGTTTAAAATTCTGTCTGTCTCTGGTGTAAATAGCCTTCATCCTGTGCATTGCACCCAGCTATAGACATCAGCATCTCTTTGCAAGCCATTTTGCTAGACCTCAGCTACCCTTGGCTGTACTATTCAGCTACATGCACTCCTGCAGCTTCACAGCAGGTAAGACATTTCTTCTTCACCTACTTCCTTCAGGATGGATAAGCTGATATCAGCTACTCAATCTCATAATAGCCGCCACCTCCTTTACTACATCAACCAATCAAAGAACTACTTTCACAGTTCCATCTCTCAATACCACATGGCCATCTTTCACAAAATCCTTTGATGCTGAAAGTTTACTTACTCTGAAACTCTAAGCCTGAGTACAATGAAACACACGATAATGATGGGAAGGGGGGAATCATATGTTGATCTTGCTCGATTATTAATACTGGCAGCCTTTTTCTACATCTCACAGTAGTTTTACTGAAACTGAGACAGTTCAGAGATATGGCTGTCATGATCTGGATCTAAACAACAAAAACAGGTCTTGAGTGTGTATGCTGGAATAACAAAATAAAGAGATTGACAAGTACTTGAGCTATAGAATCCAAGATTAGGAAATATAAAATGTCCAATAAGGATCTGAAAACGGAGATAATGGTAGAACAAATGGTGAGGTAGAGAAGAAGGGACTGCTCAGATATAATGCTAATAAGGACAACAGAAGACTACAGCAAAGAGGCAAACATTTGCCAGAATACAGTTGCCTTGTAGATGGAATGGTCTACTAAGTAAACAGAAATCATAACAGAGGGAAAGAATCTTTATAATTTAAAACAGTACATTAAGGTAATGATAAAATTATTATCCAAAATAGAAAGCAATGAAATAGCAGTTCATTTCAAGTAAGCCTCCAGAAGATTTTTTTTCTTGCACATTCGAAACAATCTTCTGCAGCTTAGATTTTATTGCCCCATGCAAGTCATGTTCTGCTGGTCTCCTTCTCTCTGACAAGCCTTTATGTTCATTTATTTCTGACAAAGAGAAAAGAGGGACCAGTGGTGATCTAGATTTGATACTTATTACTGACTGTTGAGAGTGTGCATGCACTTCCACTATGTCCAGTGTAGCATGTTTTGTAGGTTCATTTTTTGAGCTCTCCACAGGATCAGTAAAGGAGATAATATCATAAGTACGGATGTCTATTTCTGATAATGCAATTACATTGAATGCCAAGATACTGATGGGCAGCATTAGCCAGACAGTGCTATTCTCTGCTAAAAGTGTAGTCCCCATCACCTGAGTCTGAGGAGATGTCACACCTGCAATGTCTTGTTCCTTAGCAACATAATCTTAAGGGGATACAGGGCTCAAAGGAGAACTTGGGTCATTGTTCTCATGTTTAGCTTTCTTACCCATAACTTCCTTCCTCAACATTAGTAAATACGTCTGCAGGAGTGCTGCTGCTCCATCTGCTCAAGTTGTACAAGACATAATTTATAGAAGAAGAAAACAAATTAAATTGCAGTTCCCTCTTTTTCACAACAGCAACGCTTGCACAAGGCAATGAAACAGTTCAGCTGTCACCTTTGTACTGAAAAGTATGTCTGTCCTGGAATATCTATTTATTTGTTCATTCTTTCACTCATTTATTTATTCTTTCATTGATCCATTAAATGACTGGGTAAATGAACTAATCTTTGCAAACCCTTTTAGCCACAACTGGGAAAAAGTGCAAAGTCTACTGCAGTACACACAAAAGATATTTAAAACTTATATAACTGGAAAGCTGCAATAAATGAACAAAATGTTTACAGATTATAGACAAAAAGATTAAACAGTAAGACAATATCAGTTTGTTGCTAACAGACACAGCTGCATATGAACACAAAAGTCTGACTGGTTGTTAACTTGTAGCTTTATACTGTACAACAATATGTACAGTTGTGTAACTAAACTTACCATAGCAGTAGATGTTTGAATAGATCCCTGCTGCAGTAACCTAAACTGTATGAGGTCTCCTGCTTAGGATTGGACCAGCCAGCCAGACTTCCAAAGCATTAAGGCTCCCTCCACATTCCTGGCCACCTGTAAACAAAAAAGACTGAGGACAAAACCAGTGGCTAGGGTGCCAAATACCTCAGAACTTTCTTGCCTCAGACGATAAGGAAGCTAAAGCCCTGCCAAATAGGAACATACGAATAAATCCCAGTCTTGCAAAAAATAACAAAAATAAACATATGATGGGACAGTGTGGCTCCTGCAGCAGTGTTCTATTTGAACATCTACTGTTATGGTAAGTTTAATTACCATAACAACTACCCTGCCATTAATTGGGAAAACTACTTGGGTACCAACACCGTTGCCCAATGGTTTTTGGAATTCATAAATTCCAAAGACCTGGATCAACTAATCCATAGTCCCACCAGGGGCTCAAATATCCTAGACCTGGTCATTACCAACATGGGAGACTGATGCTCCACACCAGTGGTCACCCCCTCATTGGTCAGGTCTGACCATAAACTAATCACCCTTGACATCCACATCCCACCCCCACCCCCAGTAGGGAAACCTTCATAAAAAACTTCTCCAAAGCCAACTTCATGCTACTCAAGTTAGAAGTGACAAACTTCATGACACCCATGCAGACAGGAACTGAAAGTTCGACTGCTGAATCCTACACTAAGACACTGTACGAGCACATCCACTCGTGCATGAATCATGCTATTCCAAACAAAACCAAGATGGACTCCTCCAAAAAAAGGAACCTAATCTGGTGGTCCCCTGCCATAAACAAACTATACAACAGAAGGAAGAAACTGTTGCAGAAAAGAGGAAAATCCCAGGATGCAAAAAACTCCCTTACCAGCCCCAGTAAGAAGCTGAAATCCCTCATAAAATCCTCCAAAGCTAGTTATGAAAATAAAATTGCCAAAGATTCCAAGGACAACCACAAGGCATTCTATAGTTATGTCAAGAATCTAAATGGCAATGCTCAGATCTGCTCTGAGCTACAACAGAATGGCATTAAATATACTGATCCCAAGGATATTGCCAATATCTTGGCAGATCGATTCAGTGCCAACGTTACCCCCCTCTCACCCCCTAAAGGGCCCATGTCAGTACCAAAAGATTGCCAAATTCCAGTAATCATGGCCACACAGGTAAAAAATCCACTCTCCAAAGCTAAGAATACAGCATCCATGGGACCAGATGACATCCTGGGCTGTGTATTACATGAACTACAAAATGACCTGGCATCACCTAAGTGTCACGTTTAATCATAGCCTCACCTCAGGCTTCGTGCCCAATGAGTGGTGCACAGCTACAGTTATCCCACTCCACAAGGGGGGATCCACCTTGGATCCTGGGAACTATCATCCCATCAGTCTGACGAGCCTGATCTGCAAAACCATGGAATGCATTATCATGGAACTTATAAACAAAGACATTGGCAACCTTCAAACACTGGACCCCACCTAGTTTGGTTTTGTAAAGGGTCGATCTTGTCTCCTCAACCTGATTGACTTTTTTGAATCAGTCTCCAGAGCCATGGATGAGGGTAAGGCAGTCCACACAGCCTATCTGGACCTTGCCAAGGCCTTTGACACCATCCCCCACTCTGGAATCATAGATAAACTTACTAAGCTGGGCATTAATCCCTATGTCACTTGATGGGTTGCCAACTGACTTACTGACCGAACCCACACTGTAAAAGTAGCCGACTCAAAATCCAGCTCCAGACAAGTGACAAGCGGAGTACCTCAGGGTTCAGTCCTGGGACTGCTCTTGTTTGGCATCTACTTCTCTGAGTACAGGCCAGCACTAAAGGACTCTGGCTAACAAAGTTCACAGATGACTGCAAACTGGGAGCCATTATTGAATCCTCAAATGATGTGGATATTCTACAAAAGGGCCTTACAGAAACAGATGCTTAGTGCCAGAGCCATGGGCTCAAGCTCAATGCCAAGAAATGTATAGTTATCCCCTTTGGGAAAAAAACATGTACCCATGAATTACCACATATGTGTCAGTACACTAAACACTGAAATTGTGATAAGGGACTTAGGGACACAGGTGGACAGTGGTCTCACCTTCAATAACCACATAGCCACAACAGTCAGGAAATCCTTCTATATGGCACACCTCATCACTAAGGGCTTTTCATCCAGAAAAAAGGAGGTCATTGTCCCACTGCACTCATCCCTCATTAGACCCATTATAATGTACAGTGCCCCGTTTGGTATGTACCTCACAAGGCATCTGCAACAACTGGAAAGGCCATAGAAATACCTCATTAAATTAATCACAGGCCTAAAGCAGATGCCCTATGCTGACCATCTAAAAAAAACTCCTGCTATACTCTGTTGCATATCGCCTACTCAGAGGTGATTTCTGCTTAACATACAAGGCCATGTCAAACCCAGTGCTGTTGGACATACTACACTTAAAGAAATCTCAATCCCTCAGAGCCACACGCTCCAGGGATCTAAACCTGGTCATCACAATGAACAAAACATGCTGGAGGGATAGGTTCCTGACCCAGAGACTCCCCATACTCTGGAATAGACTGACCATACATGTTAAGCTGAGTGCCTCTTTGGCCATCTTCAAAAGGAACCTTGATGACTGGATGGGAGATAGGAAATTCACCCCGGGGATCACGTCAGTCACACTGCTAGACAGGGGACAAGGGAAGTAAATATTCTGGGAAGAAATAGCCAGGGAATTGTTATGACTAGGCTTGTATAGGCCCTAGTGCTGATAGCCTAGTACCAACCTATGATTGTATTATGTTCAGCATAAGATCACTGCTGTAGTAGCCTAAAACTATATGGGGCAAATACTGGAGCTTACTGAGTAAGAGAGGAGAAAGCTGGATCAGATTTCAAGATTCCTTGGAAACTAAGTAACAAAGCCTGCTTTATACCTAGAAAAGGAATTCACTTTATAGTGCTTGGCAAAGGTGTGCACAGACAACTAGACCACTACATCTAGAGTACTTTTACAGTCCATCCCTTTCCAAAAAAAGCCTCAGAAGTAGCCAGGGCTCTAATAGAGTGGGCCTTGACTTGCATGGAAGTGACCTGTTATGGTGAGAATAACAAAACGTAATATCATGCGACAGCTATCTAGAAATCATCTGTTTAGACACTGATTTTCTTTTTTCTTACTCTCATAAGAGACAAACAGTTGATCAAAGTACTAAAGGATTTTATTCTGTCAATATAATATCTCAACTGCCTATGAACATCCAGAGTGTAAAGAATTATTTCTCCCTAATTTTTGGAAAGAAAACATGAAGCTGTATAACATGGCTTTGCATAAACTTTGAAATGACCTCAGGCATAAAGGAAGGATTTGTTCTCAAAGTTACCCTGTCCTTATGGACAATGACACAGGGCTGACTTATCATAAGAGCTTGTAACTTAGAGACTCGTCATGCAGAAGTCAGAACAATAAGTAGCATTGCTTTCCAAGATTAGAACCTAAAATCAGCCTCGACAGCTGGTTCAAAAGGAGACTGTATATTATTTTCTAAGACATAATTAAGATCCCAAGTGAGTGCCACCTGACTGCTAGGTGGACAGATATGTAACACCCCTTTCAAATACTGCTTCACCAAAGGTAAGGATCCAGAGGCAGACAAGAAGAAATGGAAGACCGATGAATCTTTATAGAAGAATAAGAAAGGCCAGTGGATAATAACTCACACAAATACTGGAAAAATCACAGGAGTCTGAATCTTAAAAGGATCCTGGTTCTTGGACTGGCACCACCATGAAAATCTTTTCCACTTACTCAAGTATGATTTTCTAGTAGAAGGTTTCTTTGCCTCCTATAATACCTGCTGTATGTCCACAAAAAGTATCTAAAAGGTTTTAAAATTCTATCATTTTGGCAGTCAATTGAAGTTGAACATTGGGGTTTATCAAACTTCCCCTGTCCTTTCCGACTAAGTCCATTCTGTGAGGAAGCTTGTGGTGATTGCCTTTAACCAGTTTCAACAGAACAGAAAACCATTATTGCCTGGGAAAAGAAGATCATCACAACTGTCTTTGGAGGGTCTTTCTGATATTGAGAAGAACACTGGCTACCAGATGAAAGGGTGGAAAAGCATGCTGGAACATTCCCTTCCATAGGAATGAAAAAGTATCCGTCTTCCAGGTCTGCTTGCATGGGCTCCTTCAGCAAACTTTCTTTAACTGTTTGTTTTGACTGGAGACAAACAGATCTACTTAGAGTTCTCCACAGACAGACTAATTCCTGGAAGACCCCCAAGTCCATCTTCCATTTGTGAGGACCTGTCCAGACAACAGTGGCTCTCCAGGGATTTTCCAGATGGAATAGGTCTTTTTGTTTCTATTGATAAAAGTCCCTCATATTGGCAATAGTAATTGAAAACAACCATTCTTCAGGAGGAGGATCTGAGGAGGAGCTCTTTTGAAAAATAGAATCATCCTGCTGAAGAAAAGGAATATAAGAAATACAGTCCCAGTCCAAATACTGGGAAAAGCCGAAAGAAGAAGAAAAAGTCCCAGTCCAAATCATGATCCTCAGTCTGAGAATTAGATTCTAATTGAACAACTTTTTCCTCTTCTGAGGTGGATAATCATCACTGAATAACTGAAATGCTGTCAAAAGCCATTTTGTCAAACCTAGCTAGTTATCTGTTCCAGATGAGGAATACTGCCTAGACTTATAATTTTAAGAGCCCCCCCCCCCCCCAGCAAAGCAGCAGCTAGATGGAGGGTCCTGGTGAAGAAGCTCCTCCATGCAGTTAAATGAAGTGGAATCCCACTGTATCTTCCCTGAAGCCTGCAAGGGTGACTCCCACTTCTCTAGCAAAAGCTACTGGACAGTGGCAGGGAACATGCCTGACACCTGGTCCATAGCGGCATCTCAAGGAATAAAATCAGAGGGACCAGGAGAAAAAGATATGCGGCCTGAGGAACAACTAATGGCCAAAGCAAAGTCACCCATCAATTACTTAGGCAAGATAGAAACTGGCTTGAAGATCAAATCCTCCCGTACAAGTTTTTTCCTTTTTGCACAAAATTTCTCTCAGAGAACACCAGCAAACAATTTTAGCTCTGAGGAAAAGCTATTCAACACCACCAGTGAAAGGGCAGAAATACTCTAAAATAAAGTATTAAAATTAGAACAAATGCTTTTTATCTACACACGTATATATATATATATATATATATATATATATATATATATATATATATATATGTGTGTGTGTGTGTGTGTGTGTACGTATATATGGATCTACTTCCAAATATCGAACCTCATATAATTAAACTTCGTTTCTGTAAGATGAAAATAGCAAAAAGCTAAAATACCTGAACAGTGAATTTTTTTCCAGGGTAAGTAAACACTTTCCCAAACTTACATGAAGCACACACCAAAGTAAAATCCACCTAGGTGGGGGCTATGCCTCCCACACTCCCCCAACTATATATACCAACTCCTGGATCACAATACAGTAGATAAAAGGGTATGTTGGGCAAGTATTTACTTACCCAGGGAAAAATTCACCATTTGGGTATTTCAGCTTTCGCTATTTCAGTCTTGCAAAAATAAAGTTTGGTTATATGAGGTTCGATGTCTCTCACACACACACACACATACACATACACATACACACACACACACATATATATATATATATATATATATATATATATATATATATATATACATATATATACATACATACATACATACACCTTTTCACCTTTTGCTAGTAAAGCTCTGATTAGAATATCAGATAAACTTGTGGGCTAAATTTGTATTATGCTCCTAGAAATCTGTTTTGTACAGCATCCTTGATTATTGTACTACTGTTCTGTGACTTATTAACTACTGTAGTATTGTATTGTGCTTTATTAATGACTGCATTCTTAATAATTGTTTTTTGCTTGCATTTGGTGTAATGTAATTTGTAATATAATTTGTCTGGAGCTTTTCTCCCCTGGTTTCCGCTAAAAACGGGCACCCAGTTGGACACTACTCGGTTAACAAATGTAAATAAATAAATATACATACATATACACACACATATATATATATATATATATATATATATATATATATATATATATATATATAGTTCCCCTTCATAATCTCGAAATACTGAAATCTCGAATTTCAGTATTCCGAGACTATGAAGGCGAAAATTCAGAATACCGAAAGTGCATAAGCACAAATTCTGGTATGGTACTTGAAGTGTTTGGCTGGGATGGTGTCTGGAATTGAAGGTGAGTGAGTGTATGCAGGTGTTGTTGTACGTTGTATGTGTGACTAAGGGTAGGGAGGTCTAAGTATGAGTGTGTGTGTTGGATGTGTTGGTGTTTGTGTATGTGTGATGTGTATTTATGTGTGATGTGTATTTGTGTGTGTGTGTGTGTGTGTGTGTGTGTGTGTGTGTGTGTATGAGCGAGTGTAGAATGCCATGGTGTGATTTTTTATTTTTTTTTCGTTATGTGCGATCTCGGAGTAGGTATATATATATATATATATATATATATATATATATATATATATATATATATAAGTAGGGTGAGTGTGGTGTGTGCAGCCCCCCCACAAGGGGGGTGCAGGGTGGCTTGCCCCCCTGCTTACATGTAGTGTAGGGTTGTGTGGTTTGTGTGCATTGGGTAGAATGGTGGGTGTGTTATATGGTGTATGGTGTATGTATGTTTGTGATTGTGGGTTTCGGGATTGTGAATGGTTCGGCTTCATAGTTTCAAAATACTGAAATTCGAGATTTCAGTATTTCGAGATTATGAAGTGGAACTATATATATATATATATATATATATATATATATATATATATATATATATAAACACACACACACACACACACACACACACACACAAATTTCTCTCTCTCTCTAATATATATATATATATATATATATATATATATATATATATATATATATAGATATACATACATATGTGTGTATGTGTGTGTGTGTGCATATATATATATATATATATATATATATATATATATATATATATATATGTATACACACACAAATTTCTAATATATATATATATATATATATATATATATATGTGTGTGTGTGTGTGTGTGTAAGGTAATTCCCAATGTGGAACTTATCTTCCCAGCAAATGGAAACTCTAGCCAACTGTTGATTTTCCAAAGTGCTCTGGAGAGCACACTTTCTGCTGGGAATAAAGTTCTAAGGTACTTGATGCCCTAGTTACTTGTGTTATCCACAGCCTCATGCTTACGAGCAGCTAGAGTGTGTAAAAGGAGCCCTAAAGGTTTGGAAACCCATCTGGATGGCATGATCCATGGCAGGACATCCCTTATGGCTTAAGGCTACTGCAGCAGTGATCATATGTTGAATACCTACAGAAAAGCAAGGTGTAAGGGAGATAGATGTTGCCAAGGCAGACATTAGTGGCAATGAGAAATGGTGGACATGGTATACATAGCTAGAGGCACATAAAGTGCAGCAGAGACTATGCACCTGTACAACTATTCGCATTTAATGGAACAGCAGTTAAAGCATGTAAGCTTCCTGGTGGGGAGGGGAAGGATGGAAGGAAAAGTAGGATTAATACTGTAAAAGGAAAGCAGCAAAAGTTCAGGGGCATTAGGACAGGACAGTCATGAAGAAAATGGATTCAAGAAATGGATGGGTGGAACAGTTGATCAGTTGGGGTCAGTGGAAGCAGACGAGTAGTGGAAACACTTGCAGTGAGATTTAAACAATGTTTGGTCACTATATTTAGGCTAGCAGTGAGTCTTAGATAACAGGGAAAATGATTCCAAACTTTAGGACCAAAGCTGAAGACCTTATTTCCACAGTGAAGTTTGTGTTTTGAGTATTTTGGCATGAGGCAATAGGTGAAGTCACTGAGCAAGGGACAAAGGACAGTACGATCTAATGAGGAGGAGGGGGTTAGGAATATGCCCCTGTATCTCTCCAGGATAAGAGTCACTATTGTCTTCAGCTTGCCATACTGTCAAACCATTTCACTTCATTCAGAATCCTACGCCTCATAGCCACTCTTCACCAATACCTGAATAGTTTTACTAGCATCTCCCAGCTATATACTTTGCTATGTGAAACTGGTCACCCTCCACCTATATACACTAATATAAACCTTATGATAGCTATATATAAATATATAATTGTCTCTTAACTTGCTTTACACTCCACTTCTTAACTACAATATTAATATTTTCTTCCATAGCTATTGCTTCTTTGAATTTCTAAGCACTAAGCACATGATCTAGTATCTATCTGACAGGGCCACTAACCCAGTAATACATCTCTTCAAATGTCCAATGTTCAACATCTATTAACCCATAAGTATCTTTCATACTGTAATAGTTGTACCTTTTTCATATGAATGTCATCTAATTGATACATTTATGTGTAATTGTTAATGTATATTACTTAATGTCTGTTCATGTGTATTACTGACTATTTGCTTAACCATATTTATAATATGTTGGAGCTTTTCTTCCTGGGCATCCACTTGAAAGGGTTTATTTGACTAAACCCAGTCAGGCAAACTTGGTAAACAAAAGCAAAATAAAAAAAATAAAATAAAATAATAAATAAATATGGATTTAAAAGTAAGGGGAAAAAAGGAAACAAAAACAGAAATGTGTTTTCAGTCACAAATGCCAGAGTCAACTTACCCCATTAAGTGAGTCAAAGTAATGTTCATGTGGGGATTCTAATAGAAACAGTGTATAATCTCACCATACTGACTGAAAATGCTAGAGTAATATACAGTAGCAATAACCAGTGACGTGGGTGTAGTATATTGTAGATTTACCCATGGTTGGTGGAGTTTAATCACAAGGGCAAAGCCCTAGTGATTAAACAAAGAAAACTGTGGGTAAATCTTCATTATACAACGACCCCCCATTAATATTCAAAAACGTGCATGCTGATTGGTCAGCGTGCAGGTTGTAAATCAGAGTTATAGTAATGGAAAAAGGTCCGGTCACCCGGACTTTTTCCATTACTATAACTCTTTTTTTACAGCAACGGAGAATGCAAGATCTCCGTTGCTTCACACTGTCTCGCTATGTTAAACCCATTTGACATAGCGAAACAGTTTGTAAAAAGCAATGGAGATCTTGCTTTCTCCGTTGCTTTTGCCCACAGCTCTGATGTACTGCGTAGGCATATGCATGCGCAGTACATCAGAACTGCCGCAGAATACCAGACAGCTGTGGAAGGGCAGCAAGGTGGCATTATACAATGCCATTATTTAAGAAAAGTAATTTTTTTTCTTAAATAATGTCATTGTATAATAGCAATAACCACTTCTAGGTGTGGGTAATGCTGGATTTACCCACGTTGGCTTTGTTTGGCCACTGGCCGCCTCGTGACCAAACCACACCAACCGTGGGTAAATCTAGCATTACCCACACCCAGGCGTGGGTTATTGCTATAATATACCACACCACGGAGTCAGTTATTGCTATCATACAATGACATTAGTAAAGAAAAAAATGACTTACTTTTCTTAAATAATGTCATTGTATGATCTTCTGCTTTCCTTGGATATCCTGCTGCTTTTTTTTGATGTACTGCGCATGTGCATGGGACTTTCATTCCCAAGCTTGTACAGTACATCAGTGCTGTGTGATGGGTGATGCATATAGGAAGCAATGGAGAAAGGAAGATTTCCATTTTTTTTTAACTATAAAAATATACCAGGACACTTTGAAGGTACGGGAGAGACGGGACATAGAAAATAAAAGGCTAATCAGGTACTTTTCTCTAGTTTTTCATAACGTTCCTGATTATTCTTTTATTTTTTGTCTTTCCCATCTCTCTCATTGGTTTCAAGTGTCCGGTTTTGCAAGTTTATTATTATTATTATTTTTTTTGTTTAACTGAAGGCAAAATGAAATTTTTATGGCATATATTAACGGAAAAAAGTTTGGGCGACCTGAGCTTTTTCCATTGGTATATGCTTGGATTTACAATGAGCATGCTGGTTGGGCTGACCAACCAGCGTGCTAGTTTTTGAATATTAATGGCCAGTCATTGTATAATATAGCAATAACCCACATCTGGGTGTGGGTAATGCTGGATTTACCCATGGTTGGTGTGGTTTGGTTATGAGGGCGAAGCCCGAGTGGCCAAACAAAGACAACCGTGGGTAAATCTAGCATTACCCACACTCAGAAGTGGGTTATTGCTATTATACAATGACATTATTTAAGAAAAAAATACTTACTTTTCTTAAATAATGACATTGTATAATGCCTCCTTGCTGCCCTTCTGCAGCTGTCTGGTATTCTGCTGCAGTTCTGATGTACTGCGCATGCGTATGCTTACGCAGTACATCAGAGCTGTGGGTGGAAGCAACGGAGAAAGCAAGATCTCTGTTGCTTTTTACAGAGTGTCTTGGTATGTTAAAGTGAGTTTAACATAGCGAGACAGCTTTAAGAAAAGCAACTGAGAATCTCCGTTGCTTTTTTTAAAGCTGTCTCGCTATTTTAAACCCATTAAACATAGCGAGACAGCTTTATAAAAAGCAACTGAGAAAGGAAGATCTCCATTACTTTTTTTAAAGCTGTCTCACTATATTAAACTCCTTTAACATAGCGAGACACTGTCTAAAAAGCAATGGAGATCTTGCGTTCTCCATTGCTGTAAAAAAAGACTTATACTAATGGAAAAAGTCTGGGCGACCAGACCTTTTTCCATTAGTATAAGTCTAATTTACAACGTGCACGATGACCAATCAGCGTGCACGTTTTGGAATATTAATGGGGCGTCGTTGTATAATATGCAATAATCCACATTCTAGTAGTAGAATCAGGACTCCTTTCCCAGGGTATGCAGTCAGCTGAATAACATTCCTTTGACTGTGTAGTTAATGAAACTGAGTCACAGTTCCAAAATGCCGAACCCATTTTGGCAGTAAGTACTTAAACTTAATTTCATGGAAGCCCTGGCATGCATAATATATAAAATGGGGGAGGGGCTTTTTAACTTGCAGTGTTCCATAAAATGATGTACATGCAAATGACCAGAACAGAATAAATTACCTGCACTTATTCTGATCATTTTGGTAAACTACTATCAAAATGCTGCATTTTAACATGTTGACTATTGAGGAATGCATACACATCCTTTCCTGAAGGGCACAAAAAAACATCGGAAACAAGAGTCTGCTCATGCTATAAGACACTTTGATGGCAAGTTTTGCTACAATAACATGTATTCACCTATGAAAAGAATTACAGTGATGAATTTATCCAGAATGAAGCTACAAGAATGTCTAAATTGCATCTTACATTCCAGAACAGTCAGGGATCTACCAATGATGTCAATTTTGCATAGCACGGTGCAGGTGATAAACAGCCAGACACTTGTTTTAGAGTTTGTAATGTGGAAAGTTCTGCGTGTATCCAGCTAAATGAAGAGTAAGATCTCATGTAATGTAACAAACACGCTCAAACAATATCCATATTGTAACTACATTGCTGAGAATACATTATGACAATAAGAATATAAGCTTGAAAAAAGAAAATAAAGAAAACTTGTGGAAAAAAAAAAAGATCTCTGTGTAAGCCTCAGCTCTTACTGTGTGGATGTTGAGAATTCATAGTCATGCTAAGGTACTTGTAGAGTGGAATATAAAGCAGCATTCATTTAAGGTTGAGTCGACATAATCAAAATGGAAAAAAATGTAAAGGAAGAGCGGGCTTATGATTGAACTCTAAGGAATGACAACCCTGATTGTGCCGATTGGAGAAAGGGTGGTACACATTTTTACTTTCTATACATACTTATTCAGTTAAAAAAATCAGGTAAATGTACTGCTTTTAAAGACAAATTCCTGGGGCCTCATCTGCAGAAAGAATGTTAAAAAGACAAAATTCAAAGCCTTAGTAAGATACATGACTATAGCACTAGGATAGACGTGACAAAACTCGCGTTTGTGTAATCAGTGAAAAAAATGCTGTAGCTAGGATGTTCCAGAATTCTTTGAGAAATGTCATAAGAAGCCATAAAATTTCAGATGGGAAGAGAAATTATGCTGACTCCCATTACCTTTTATTTTATTTTGCTGACTGAGTGATAAGACAGGAAGAAATGCTCTAAGCAGAATGTATACTCTTGTTAAAGAGTATATTATATTTTACTGCACAGTATTACATGCACATACAGATCAAGCAATAATCAGGTTAACATAATTTTCAGTGTCACACAGACAACAAAGTATACATTTATACCTTTTTGGATCAACAAGCAGATCAGTTGTAAACAGCAGGATATTGACATACTTGAACATAAAATCTACTTTTAATTATGTACAAAGACACAGATATTGAGTCACAGAGGCTCTATATCCTCCACAACGCATTTGCCAAGCACTTTCCAAAAATAACATCAGGACATAAGCAACAAGCAATCAGTAGTTATAGGGACAGCAGCATCTAAGAAGATGATAGGCACTGCGGGGTGAAGGAGTATATCGGTCAGCTTGACAGTACTGCAGATGTTTTGTGTGTGGCTCAGGGTAAAAGTATCAAACAGAACAGATGGATGGGGAGCTATTGCTGGCCAGACATGAATATCCACAGCCACTCATTTTTACTTCCATTTCTGGGCATATTTATCCTTCATTTTGTTTTTGTTATAAATATTTAGAAGTGCACACATGAAGCTGCAAACACTGATTTGTTCAAAACAGTAAAAAGAAATCAGTGCACAAATTAAGCAGCAAACAGTTTTCATAAATCTTATTTTTATTTTTAAATGCAAGAAATAAAAGGGAGGAAAATAAATGGGAAATTTGGAATGCGGTGCGGGAAGGGAGTCTAGGCTAGGCATAACACCATTAAACTTTCCATAAATCAGCTCAAGACTTCACAGCTAACATGCATCTTACATTTAGATACAGTGAACCTAGGCAGGCATCTATGCTGTGCTCCTACATGTGGACTTAGAGAACGTATCCCACAAACCCCAACATATCCCAGAAACCCCATTTAAGGTCACC
This sequence comes from Protopterus annectens, assembly GCF_019279795.1. NCBI lineage: Eukaryota > Metazoa > Chordata > Ceratodontiformes > Protopteridae > Protopterus > Protopterus annectens. The sequence goes on along the minus strand of NC_056733.1, from coordinate 513,938,579 downwards.
ACTTGTATCATACTGTTTACTATTTATTTATTTATACTTGTTAACCAGTAATGATAAAAGCCATGGTCTCAAGTTAATGCAAAAAATGCGTAGTAATCCCCTTTGGAAAAAACAGAGTACCCACAAACTACAACATAGGAGGTAATCTCCTGAAATCTGAAGAAGAAATAAGGGATCTAGGGACCCAAGTAGATAGTCAGCATTCCTTTGATAACCATTTTGCCAAAGTGGTTAGAAAATCCTTCTATGTGACCCATCTCATCATGAAAGGGTTCGCATCAAGATCTAAGGATGTAATGGTGCCCCTCTACTCTTCCCTCATCAGACCCATTATTGAGTACAATGCACCAATTGGAATGTACCTGGCTAGACATCTCCAGCAGCTGGAGAGATCACAGAGGTACCTAACCAAGAGGATTACTGGCCTCAAACAGTTGCCCTATGCAGCACGATTGAAAAAGCTAAGACTGTTCTCTGTTGCATACCGCTTTCTCAGAGGCGATCTCTGTCTAACGTACAGAGCCATGTCCAACCCAGTATTGCTGAACATGCTTCATCTTAGCAAAACCAAATCTACTCGAGCTACATGCTCTAGGGATATAAACCTCAACACAACAATGAATAGAACATGCTGGAGGGATAGATTCCCTTCGCAGAGACTTCCCTTACTATGGAACAGGGTCCCGATCTACATAAGACAGAGCCCCTCACTATCACTCTTCAAGAGGAACCTTGATGAGTGGATGGGTAACAGAAAGTTCACACCGGGGATCACACCAACAGCACTACTAGATAGGGACCAAGGGTACTAGCTGCTAGTGCAAGGGTCTAGGGAACTACTAAAGGGGCGGTGAATACCGCACAACGTAGCTGGGCTAATATATGCCTTCGGGCAGATAACCCAGTACCAACCTATGAACCTATAAGCTGGGACATCCCATTTTCACTGCAGTCCTGGGAAGCTAACTATAAAAATAATATGTCTAAGTTAAGAAGTGGAATAAATAAGATGAAGATATTTGTGAAAAAAGTAATCACGGTATTGCTATGATGCTCAAGAAAACTACAGTTAACAGAAATACAAACACAAGAAAGTTAGAGCTGGAGTAAACCTTGATATCTTTTTTTATTAGTTGTATTCAGCGATAAGAGGTGTCTCCAGTCAAGACTTCAGACTATATCTGATATACTGCAAGTATTAATTTACGGCAGATTTCCATAACTAGGAAAAAAAATTGTTCCCCTCTATCTATATGGATTATGTCACATTCCTAAGCTAATAACTGGCAGTTTGACATTCAACTCAACAATGCTTCCAAATGGACAATGACATACCCCTTTTTAATCCATGTATAATAATGACTATTAAGGTCTTTGGAGAGCAAATATAAATATCTCACTCAGGCAGTACTTAATATGGGTAAATACACACAGCTATTAACGTATGCTAATATGCTACATGCATACTTGCATATTTAACCAGGGCATCTACATGTCATTATCTCTGCAGCTGCAAACGTCCAATACCACTTTTGCCAGCCTGGTTGATATGGGCACCCTGAGCAGTGTAGCAACTGCCTCATGTACATGGACAACCATCTACTACTACCACCTAGGAACACAATTTGTGAGAGATGCAATTACATAAAGAAGTTACAGTCTATGCTCTGTCTCTCACAAGCCAGTATATCTGGGACTGAGAAGGCTGTCAGCACAATCACTACACCTCAAACACCACCCGCAACTACACAACACACACCCACATATGCAGAGGTTCTCAACAAAAACAAACCCAAACAAAGGAGACCTCCGAGGCAAAAACACAAGAGAACTCCACAACCCTCCACACCACATACCATGCATAGTCCACACACCACTGTCTCGCAACCACTAAGGCCTAACCATGAACCCAACATATTAGTCATAGGAGACTCCATTGTGAGACACACAGATGTGCCTCTCACCAGGTTTGCTAAGTAGAAAGTCATGGTTAGTTGTTTGTCAGGTGCCAGAATCCACCATATCACACATGCACTCAAGTCTCTCAATAACAGGTACTTTATAGTCCATGTCAGCATGAACAACTTGAGACGTATCTCCCTGAACTATATGAAGACAGACATGATTGAGCTCACTGAATATGTGTCCCAGGCAGGTGTGTCCCTAGCCTTAAGCAGCATTTTACCATCACCCAGAGTGATGCCTCAGTACAAACAGAAAATGACTGACTTTAACAATTGGCTTAGTTTCTGGTGTCATTCCAGGGGGTCCAGTGCCTGACAGTCTAGGAAGATATGATCGACAGACCATGATGCTTTGCTAGAGATGGCCTGCATCTGTCTCACTTGGACTTCAGGCTTCTGGCAAAGGCCCTTGCCTCCCCCATAGTGCCTTTTTTAGTTAAAGTCACGAGGTCAATACTACCATCATTAAAATCTCAACAAAATGCAAAACACAAATTAAAGGTCATGCTGCTAAACGCTAGGAGTCTAAACATGAAACTGCACTCATTGCAAGCATTCTTACGCCTGGAGGATGCTGACATTTGTGCAGTCACAGAAACCTGGTTCAAAGCTGTGGAGAACACCCTGGTTATTCATCCTATCATACATTCAGACCCCAAAATGTAGGCAGCAAAGCCAAAGGAGGTAGAGTTTCAATATATATTAAAGACACACACACCTCCAGGCTGGTCAAACAGTCTGATGCACAGGAGCAACTCCAGGTGCAGTTAACCATTTACAAGACCCCTATTCCAATTATAGCTAGCTACAGGCCCTCAGATTTGACTCAAGATGCCTACTCCACCTATCTGGACCTCTTCAAATCTATCAAGATTCAATCCTTTACCCTGATCCTGGGTGACTTTAATTACCCAACCATAGACTGGAAAAACTGCTCATGCCAGAACACAAATGCCCAGAGATGCCTTAATTTTATCAATGTAAATGCCTTGGAACAGCTAGTTGATACCCCCACAAGAGGTGATAATATCTTCAACTTGGTATTAACCAACATGAGTAATCACTGCAGCACCCCTATGGTATCATCCTCCCTGGTAAGATCTGACCATAAAGTGGTTACTTTCAAAGTCACCCTCTCCCCTGACCCCCCTCTAGCTAGGGTCAAACAAAAAAACTTCTCCAAAGCTGATTATAACCTCCTGAGGGCTGGTATAAACAGCTTCACAACCCCCTCCCCCACTGTAGGAACTGGCACCAATGTCCAAATCTACACCAAAGTACTATACAAGCATTTATATAGATGCATGGAGTAAGGAATACCTGACAGGACAAAATCATCCTCCACAAGGAAGAGTAAACCTGTCTGGTGGACATCTGCAATAAATAAACTATATAACAAAAGGAAAAAAATTGCTGTCCAGGACCAAGAACGAGCAGGTGACCAATTGGAAGCAATTTCTCCTTAGCCTGAACAAGCAAATAAGAGCACTAGTGAAATCCTCTAAAGCAAACTTCAAATCCAAATTGGCCACATCTACCACAGACAATCATAAGTCCTTCTTCACATATGTCCACAATCTCAAAGGAAGCACCCAGATGTGTTCAGAACTGGTGGTCAAGGACACCACATACACAAATGCTATAGATATAGCCAATCTACTGGCTGACAGATTCAGTGAAAACCTCTCCCCTCTGTCCCCCCACAGCAAATCAGGACATTTCCAGTACCTACCCCACCCCTTATCTCCAGAGAACAGGTCATCACTGCTCTCTCAAAGGTAAAAATTACAGCCACCATGGGACCCGATAACATCCCAGGTTGCATCCTACATGAACTCAGGCATGAACTTGCAGCACCATTAAGCATCCTATTCAACTAAAGCCTGAGTACTGGCTTTGTCCCAGCCGAGTGGAGGACAGCCACTGTCATCCTTTTACACAAAGGTGGACCGTCCACTGAGCCAGGAAATTATAGACCCATCAGCCTAACTAGCCTGATTTGCAAGGCCATGGAATGGATTATCATGGACCTCATTAACAGGGACACTGGCAACCTCCAAACACTCGATCCCACACAGTTTGGCTTTGTCAAGGGGAGATCATGTCTGTTAAATCTGGTCAACTTCTTTAAGACGGTCACCAAAGCCATGGACGAGGGGAAGATGGTGCACACCATCTACCTTGACTTGGCTAAAGCCTTTGACACTATTCCCTACTCGTGCATAGTAGATAAACTCTCTCAACTAGGCATCAATCCATATGTTACCAGATGGGTAGCAAACTGGCTCACTGATAGAACCCACCTAATCAATATTGGGGAAGCCACCTCAATCAGTAGACCTGTAATGAGCGGTGTACCACAGGGATCAGTCTTGGGGTCTCTGTTATTCGGGATATACTTCTCTGAGGTGCAGGCCAAAACCAGTGGGCTATGGCTGACCAAGTATGCAGATGACTGCAAGCTGGGCACTGTCATCAATTTACCAAGTGATGTGGACATCCTCCAAGAAGTTCTCACCCAAACAAATGACTGGTACCAGAAACATGGCCTCAAGCTGAATGCCAAAAAATGCATCATCATCTCCTATGGGGAAAGTGATATCCCCACATATTATCACATTAATAACACTCTCCTAAGTACACAGTCAGTAGTGAGGGATTTGGGCACTCAGGTTGATAGCAACCTGACATTTTACTATCATGTTGCTTCCATTGTACGGAAAGTTTTCTACATGGCCCACCTCATAAGTAAGTCTCATCCAGGAACAAAGCGGTCATAAGATCCCTGTATTCTTCCCTTATAGGGCCAATTATTGAGCACAATGCCCCCTTTGGCATGTACCTCACAAAGCACATGCAGCAGCTGGGGAGACCACAGAGGTTCCTCACTAGGAGAATCCAGGGCCTCAAACACCTACCCTACACAGATAGGCTAAAAGCCCCGTCCCTACTCACTTTTATACAGACTCCTTAGAGCTGACCTCTGTCTGGCATACAGAGCAATCTCAAATCCCACCTTGATGGGACTGCTGCATATTTGCAAGTCAAGCTCCACTCGAGCAACCCGTACGTGCAACCTTAACCTGGTCTGTGATATCAATAGGACGTGTTGGCGGGACAGATTTGTGTCCCAGAGACTCCCCCATCTGTGGAATAGACTCCCTCTCCACGTCAAGCAGAGTACCTCATTATCCCTTTTTAAGCGCAGTCTGGATAACTGGATGGGAAACAGAAAATACCCTCCTGGGATTCCACCTGTGTCCCTGCTGGACAGGGGATCTGGGTGCTGACTTGTCTAAGCATGGGTTAAACTCTTGGCTAGGCTTATAAGGGCCTCAGGGCCAATAGCTTAGTAACCTCCTATGATCCTATGACCAGGTAGCAGTGCTAATTTAACCTGTCTTTATATGATCATGAATTTCAACACTTTGTACTATTTATAACATGAGCCACTCACACCTTATTTTATTTTTATTTATCCTGAGTCCCCCATTTGACCATCAAACCTCATCTCTACCACCTTGCTAACAAGTTTGTTTCCTTTTGGGATGACAGCCTTATAGCTTGTTCATTAGCCTCAGGTGAAACTTGAGCAATAAGCAATGATGTTTGGTGAGTATTGACCCCAAAGCCTCAGTGCAGACATTAAATGTGTTTACCGACTGTTACTTAGGACTAAAAACCCTGCTATCAAACCAATAAGCATTTTCAATATACTGAAACTAAAGACCTTCTTAATCTCTGTAGGGAGAACACTGCATAATTTCCTAGCCCTGTGAGGAAAAGAGCTTTTTCCAAAAGTAGAGTGTCACACTGACATATTTAAAAAAGAACAATTATTTCAGGTACCCTGACAATACTGAATTAATTTGACAACCAAACAGGTTGATAATACAGCATTATTTAAGCATTCATATACAAGAATCAGGTCCCCTCTAACCAAAGTATAGTGCAAGGAATACATAGACAGCCTTTCAAATCTATTCCTATAACTATAATTCTTAACACCATCAACCTGTATCATAAAATACTTCTGAATTCTTTCCAGCCGGGATATTTAGGCACAGTTGTAAACACAGGCAGCACCACAATAATTTATCTGTGCTCTAACTATAGCCTTGTAAAGGAGTATTAATACATTTCCATTACAACTACAGATACTATGTGGAATGTCTCTTATAACAGAAAAGTACTTTTTTTAACTACAAATATTGAATTGTCATAATATTTCAGTCTCCAGTCCACCACTAGACCCATATCCCTGATTTTGTTCTCCCTACTTAGAAAAATATTATCTAAGACATAGGGAAAATGAGGATCCAATATCCTAGACCTGGTCATTACCAACATGGGAAATCGATGCTCCACACCTACGGTCACCCCCTCGTTGGTCAGGTCAGACCATAAGCTAATTGCCGTTAACATCCACATCCCACCCCCCCCACCCCAGTAAGGAAACCTCCATAAAAAAATTCTCCAAAGCCAACTTCATGCTACTCAAGTCAGAAGTTACAAACTTCATGACACACATGAAGACAGGAACTGAAAGTTCGACTGCTGAGTCCTACACTAAGGCACTGTACGAGCACATCCACTCATGCATGAATTGTGACATCCCAAATAGAACCAAGATGTTCTCCTCCAAAAGAAGGAAGCCAATCTGGTGGTCCCCTGCCATAAACAAACTTTACAACAAAAGGAAGAAACTGTTGCAGAAAAGAGGAAAATCCCAGGATGCAAAAAACTCCCTTACCAGTTTCAATAAGAAGCTGAGATCCCTCATAAAATCCTCCAAAGCTAGTTACGAAAATAAAATTGCCAAAGATTCCAAAGACAACCACAAGGCATTCTATAACTATGTCAAGAATCTAAATGGCAATGCTCAGATCTGCTCTGAGCTACAACAGAATGGCATTAAATATACTGATCCCAAGGATATTGCCAATATCCTGGCAGATTGATTCAGTGCCAACTTCACCCCCCTCTCACCCCCTAAATGGCTCATCTCAATACCAGAAGATTGCCATATTCCGGTAATAGCGGCCACAAGGGTAAAAAACGCTAAGAATACAGCATCCATGGGACCAGATGACATCCTGGGCTGTGTACTACATGAACTACAAAATGAACTGGCACCTCACCTAAGTGTCATGTTTAATCATACCCTCACCTCAGGCTTCATGCCCACTGAGTGGTGCACAGCTACAGTTATTCCACTCCACAAGAGGGGATCCACCTTGGATCCCAGGAACTGACGCCCCATCAGTCTGATGAGCCTGATCTGCAAGGCCATGGAATGTATTATCATGGAACTTATAAAGAAAGACATTGGCAACTTTAAAACACTGGACTCCACCCAGTTTGGGTTCGTGAAGGGCCGATCTTGTTTCCTCGACCTGATTGACTTCTTCAAATCAGTCTCCAGAGCCGTGGACTAGGGTAAAACAGTCCACACAGCCAATCTGGACCTTGCCAAGGCCTTTGACACCGTCCCCCACTCTGGAATCATAGATAAACTTACTAAGCTGGGCATTAATCCCTACATCACTCAATGGGTTGCCAACTGGCTTACTGACAGAACCCACACTGTAAAAGTAGCTGACTCCAAATCCAGCTCCAGACAAGTGGAGTACTTCAGGGTTAAGTCCTGGGACCTCTCTTGTTTGGCATCTACTTCTCTGAAGTACAGGCCAAAACTAAGGGACTCTGGCAAACAAAGTTCGCAGATGACTGCAAACTGGGAGCCATTATTGAATCCCCAAAGGATGTCGATACTCTACAAAAGGGCCTTACAGAAACAGATGCTTGGTGCCAGAGCCATGGGCTCAAGCTCAATGCCAGGAAATGTATAGTTATTCCCTTTGGGAAAAAAACATGTACCCATGAATTACCACATAGGTGGCAGTACACTAAACACTGAAAGTGTGATAAGAGACTTAGGGATACAGGTGGACAGTGGTCTCACCTTCAATAACCATATTGCCACAACAGTCAAGAAATCCTTCTATGTGGCACACCTCATCACTAAGGGCTTTTCATCCAGAAAAAAGGAGGTCGTTGTCCCACTATACTCATCTCTCATTAGACCCATTATAGAATACAATGCCCCATTTGGTATGTACCTCTCTAGACATCTGTAACAACTAGAAAGGCTGCAGAAATACCTCACTAAAAGAATCACAGGCCTAAAGCAGATGCCCTATGCTGACCACCTTAAAAAACTCCAGCTATACTCTGTCACATATCATCTACTCTGAGGTGATCTCTGCTTAACATACAAGGCCATGTCAAACCCAGAGCTGTTGGACATGCTACACTTAAAGAAATCCCAATCTCTCAGAGCCACACGCTCCAGGGATCTAAACCTTGTCATCACAATAAACAAAACATGCTGGAGGGATAGGTTCCTGACCCAAAGACTCCCCAGACTCTGGAACAGACTGCCCATACATGTCAAGCAGAGTGCCTCTTTGGCCCTCTTCAAAAGGAACCTTGATGATTGGATGGGAGAAAGGAAATTCACCCCGGGGATCACATCAGTCGCCCTGCTAGACAGGGGTCCAGGGAAGTAAATAGTGTGGGAAGAAATAGCCAGGGAATTGTTATGGCTAGGCTTGTATAGGCCCCATAGGGCCGATAGCCTAGTACCAACCTATGAACCTATTATTTGACCCATAGTACAACAACATACTGGTTTTAAAAGCCATGCTCTTATTTAAAGACTAGAAGTGAATGATATCCAGGAAGTCCTAGTGTAAATTAGCCTAATCATTAACAGGGTTAATGATCGCCCCAGTTTTAGTATTGTCTGCAAACTTGCTGACTAAAATCTTATTTTTTAACACATTTATTAAATTTTTACTTAATAGGAAAGCATGCATTTATATAAAAGAAAAAAAACATGTTCACAGTTACAGATATTATACATCACATATAGTATTTCATACAATTATCAATCCAGCATTACAAAACTTGATCAGTTCTTGTCTTCCCTTACACCTCACTCCTCCAAAATATTATTCTGCATGTATTGTTCCCACAGTTTCCACTTTTTTCTATGTTATTTTCTAAAGATCCCATTTCCCGTTCTTTTATCTTTGTTACTATGTTCAATACTTCAAGTACAATTGGTTTCGGCTTTGATTTCCATTTCCTAGTAAATACTTTTTGGCAGCCACTACAATTAAACTTAATAGGGCATTACTATGTCTAGCAATTCAGATCCTGTATCCCAGCTCAAAAAATCATTTCCTTAATTACGTCCATTTGCTCATCCAATAGTTCTGACAGAATACTCATTTGGGAATTTTTAAAGTCTGCCAGCTCATTACATTCCACAAATATATTCTCCCAGTTACCTCTTTCTTCCAAAGGTTCATAGGTTCATTAGAGATTACTAGGCTAATGGCTTAAGGGCACTTACAAGCCTAGCCAATATATGACCCCTATGGGCAAGAGTTCCCCATCACACCTACAACATTTGCCATCTACCTGACTCTTTTGACTCTGCTTGGGGTATAAAAATACCTATGCAAACACTTCCAAGCAAAAATCATAAGTCTTGCAGACTTTGTTGCCCATTTGGTGGCTGTACAAATGTCCGCACATTGTTTCCTTGTGAATTGCTTACCCAGTCTCTCTTCCCAATCTTTTCTAGCTTCCTCTGATTGATTCCTATAGTTATCATGTAATATTTTATATGCTGTACTAATTGCCCTTTTTTTTACTGCAGATTCTGTTCTCAATTCACATGAAAACTCTACCACATCAGGTCTTTTTCATAGGATTCCCTTATCTCTTTCTCTTTGTCTATACTCTGATATCGATCCTTGATAGGGAAGGCAGTCTCTAGCCTGCAGTCCAAAGTGTATTTGTCCTATTCCTATTCTGTTACCTTTCCATTTAGTTATTTGCTCCCAATACCTTGGTTCTCTTGGCAGTTTTCTCCAGTAAATTCCAGCCTCCTCTTGCCTATTTTCTGTACCCTTAATTGTAGTTGTCCTTATCCGCAGAATTTCCTTTCTCCATTCTCGTGTTCGCTTAGTTCTTAGAATACTTTCAGCTGCTTTATGAATATAATAGCCTGTATGGCTGTTTTTATTTTCCTAAAAGATCTGCATCCAAAATCCCACTTTCTCATTTCTTGAATTTCCCTCAGCTTCATCACAATCCCTTTCCACTTTGAATTATAGCTTATTGCTTGTGTTGTGTATATGAGTCTTAACTGTGTAGCTCTAAAGTATCCCTTCAAAGCAGGTAATCCTAAACTAACTTGGAATAATCGGCTTATTCTACTTGACCTTTGCCCTCTTCCTCTCTTCCCCTCCCAGATAAAATCCTTCACCTCTTTATTAAATATTGTCCACAATTTCTTGTCTGGTTGATAAAAATTTGCCTGACTTGTATGTAAAACTAAAGGGACTAAAAGCATTTTCTCCACTTGTATCTTGCTATCCATATCCAAAAGAAGAGCTTCCAATTTCTCAGTTTTTGTATTATCTTCTGTTTAGTTTCTTCCCACATGTCCTTACCTGCCGTAACAGACTCCCTTTTAATCCATACTTCTAAATACTTCATTTTATCATGCCCCCATAAATATGGATATTGCTGAACCAGTTCATGTGTGGGTACATATTTTACAGATATAGTCTTTGTTTTGTCTTCATTAATTTTATATCCAAAAAAGACCTGAAACTGTTTCAGAAAGTTCCATAACACTGAGATGTCCTTTTCTGGTTTTATCAGGAACAAAATAATATTGTCTGCAAATAAAGCCAACGTTTCTTGATTATCGTACCAATTATATCATTGAATTTCTGAGTCTCTTACTTTCTTTACTAGCGGCTCTAAATATAATGCAAATAACAGAGGGGGAAAGAGGGCACCCCTGCCTCGTTCCTCTGATTAGACACAACTTATCATTGAGGAGCCTTGCAACTTTACTTTTTGCTATTGATCCCTCATATATCCTCCTAATTAACCATATTATTTAGTCAGGGAATGCAAACACTTCAATTACCCTTCTCATAAAATCCTTCAAGACCCACAAAAAACACAGATCATCATTGTTCTATTAATTTTGTCATATGTTTACCTCCCCTCCAAAAAACACATTGATCCATATCTATTAGTTTTGACAACACCTTTGCTCTTCTTTTAGCTATTATAGACATAAACACTTTATACTCATGATTTAAAATTGAAATGGGCCTGTATGAAGTTGGGTATGATGGGTCTTTACCATCTTTAGGTATTACAGTCACCACAGCTTTCTTCCAGGATGTTGGTGCTTTCCTCTCCTTTTAAAATACTGTTAAATAAAACCTTCCAGATCTTTATCATTTACTTCTCTCCTAGCTTCCAAACTTCCACAGAAATACCATTGATTCCTGGTGATTTTCCTGCAGATTGATTATACATCACCATTCATATTTCACATCCTATCTTAACTGTTAATTGTTGAGCCTCAACTACCTCTAACCTTGGCATACTTAAGTTTTGCATAAATACTTCCATTTGTACTTTTTCCTGATTTCTACATTCCTCTGCTATATACAAATTTTCATAAAATTTCTGAAATATCTCAACACCTTTACAGGAGCCCTGATTATTTTTCTTGTTATAGGCTCCTTAAGTTTGGCAACAACTCTTTCTACTTTCTGTTGCCTAAATCATTGTTAAAAGTGTTTGTGCTCTGGAGTTATTATCAAAAAACAACAATCTTTCTCAACTCATGCATATTATCCAGATACTCCTATTTTCTCTTAAGCACTCTGGAATTGCACCTTTTCTTATTCTGTGAGATCCCACTTATTCTGCAATATTTTAACCTTTGTCAGCCCCTCTAAATAATTCTTGTTATTTTTTATCCATGTCTCTTTTCTTCTACCTTGTTTTAAAACTCTGCTTTCATTTTAATCAGACTCACTAGCTATAACTTCAGGAGAAATTTCTATCTTTCCTAATAACTCTCGAATTTCTACTACCCATTCCTTAAATTCCTCTCTTCTTCACAGCTTGGTGGGGAAGTGCCACTATCTAATTTGTACTTCATTACCCTGCATTTTTATCCTAGTTATTATTGGTGCATGATCTGAAATAATTACTAGATGTGTGTCAAAGATTTCAATTAGATGCCCAGCTATTGTACCTTGGGGAATAATATGTAAATTCTCTCTGAGTTCCTGCTACTGAATTCACATCTTCTGTACCAAGTATTTTCATAGAATTCTTCAGAAATCTACCCTCTTTTGTTACATTTTCCCTTGTAGGTCCCCCAGATATATCCTTAATGTTGCAAATCAAATTCCAGTCCTGACCTATAAGTAACATTCCCCACTGAAAGCTGATTATTTCTCTTAAAATTTTCTTAAACTCCATAATAGTAATTTTAGGTGGAATATTAATACATATCAGTGTAATCCCCCTCCCTTGACAGTAGCCCCTTACTATCAAAAATCTACCATTGCTATCTTGTTTTCCCCTCTTCTATCACTATTGGAGCTCATCTAGCAATTAGTATAAGTACTTCCCTTTTCCTTTGTCCCTGATATTCTGCTGAATATTGACCCTGAAATCCTTCATCAAATTCACTGGCTCACTTGTTTCCAAATGTGTCTCCAGTAGCATTACTATTTGCACTCTGCATTTCTTAGCATAATTCAATACTCTTACCTTTTTGTCTATACCTGTGAGGCCATTCACATTCCAAAATAATATGTGCTTAGTGTAGTCATTATGATAAGAAGCTTTTTAAAATAATGTCCTTGTATAGCGACACTGTGGTGCTCTTCCGCATTTTCTCCTGTATCCCCCTATCCCCCCCGGTATCCTGGGGCTTTCCTGATGAACTGCACATGTATATGGGACTTACGTTCCCACACTTGCATAGCACATCAGTGCTGTGTAAAGGAAGCAATGAAGAAAGGAAGATCTTCACTGCTTTTTTTTTTTTTTTTTTAATTAAAACAATGAAATCTGGATACTTCAAATGAATTGGAGAGATGGAAGAGAGAAAATATATGGATAATCTGTTACGTTTTTCTAGTTTTGTATAACGTACCTGATTATCCTTATATCTGTCTCTGTACCATCTTTCTTGTTCATTTTAAGTCTCCATTTTTTGTAAGTTTATTTATAAAAATGAAAGAAAAGTAAAATTTTAATAGCATATATTAATGGAAGAAAGTTCAGGCGACCGGACTTTTTTTCCATCGGTATATGCTCGATTTACAAAGGGCATACTGGTTGGGCTGACCAAGCAGCTGCTCATTTTGAAATATTAATGGCCAGTCATTGTATAATATATTATATTATGTGTGCTTTTATACCCCATCCACCACCCCGGCAGCTCAAGATTACAACCCATTAACTCAAATCTGCTTTAGGCCGGGCTTTCTTCTCTTTTTACATCATAATGCCTACATTGCTTAAAAAAAAGAAAAAAAAGTACTTGTTTACTTTAGTATCTTCATCACATACAACAAACAATAAAAATGCTTTCCTATATAACATGTAATTTATATCATGATATGCTTTATACAAATAATGTTAAGAACAAAACGTTTTACTTACAGTTACTTTCCCTTTTTCTCTTTTTTTTTGCCTTTTATTGTCCTTCCAAATGTCAGTGACATGAACTGGTTCACATGCCTGTCAGTCCTCTTACAAGTTTAACAAAGTCAACCAAAATCTTTTCTTGTAAAGCCATATTTCACAAACATGATTGTTGCTTTATAATCTCAAATGTATTCACTGATTTCAGTGTTGCTAGTCTTATTTCTGTTCATCCCTATCTCCCAACCCCAGGCTCTGGATCAAGGCCAAGGTATTCCTGATTCTTCCAGTCAACTCCTATATTTTTTTCTGTCTCACAAGCATTTACCTTTGGAACGCTAGAAAACATTTCACAGGCAAGGTCTGTTTCTTAGCTTTATTATCAGAAGAATGAGAAGTAGAGTCCTCTTCTGTCTGATGGCTCATTTTTTGTTGGACAAAACTTTGTATGTCCTCCTTAACCTGTTCTGCATCAAAAAATGACTTTGATCCTCCAGGAAAAATATTCTGAAGACAGATGGCTACAGCAGCTTGATTCTCATACCTGTTTCTTGGCATTCCCTGATTGCTGGAATAAATTTGCTTCTCTTCTGCCTGACGTACAGTGAATAATTATTTTCTCCAAATACTCTATGGTCTCCAATTTGTAATATTTTGCCCTTCTGCCACAGTTTTGTCAGGATCAACTCTTTCTGCTGGTATGATTCCACATTTAGTAATACAAGTCTTGACTGCTTTCTCGTGGCCAGGTTTGGAGCATACACACAATGTGCCCTTTCAATTAACAAATCCTGCTGTAGAATGCCAGTCCAGTTACTTATTTTTGCTTTCATAAAATCAATACAGTCTATTCATTCCAGTTTCTCTGGTAAAGCAGAAAATCTCAGATTTTCTCTATGCTGTATTCATAAAACATAAAAAGAAGTTATGTACCTACCATAATGTTCCATGTGAGTTTTCCATCTCGCCTTCATTCTTTACTGATGGGTTCAGAACCGATCCTTGGTTCCAACTCAGCCATTTACAAAAGCTTGACATCTTCAACTAGCTGGTGGCTTATTCCCTATCCCATGATGCTCTTGTGCCTTCCCCAGATCTCATTTGCCGCTGAAACAGATCGGGTGATTCTTCTAGCTCTGGCTAAGTGGAAAACATCTTTTTTCTGTATTTTCCCTAGCTTAACAATAATAAGAGTATATTTACAAGTATATTGTGTGAATTCTTTGATGCGCTTAGTTAGACAAATTTTGACTTGTTGATTAGTGTGCATTGTTCACTTTTTCTGGCCGCTTTTTTTATTTAGGCCTAAATACTTGTTTACCTGTGTACTAATGCTCATATGTAACTGCCTACTATTTATAAGAGCAGAATAGGGTCAAAGCACAACAGGCACTAATCAGTAATCTGTTGATCCACTAAAAGCCACAGGCTGGGGGTGTGAGGGAGGGAGGGACGTAAGAATGAAGGCGAGATGGAAAACTCACATGGAACATTATGGTAGGTACATAACTTCTTTATGTGAAGTTGTCCTATCTTGCCTTCATTCTTTACTGGTGGGACAGCGTCCCTAGCACCATCTTTCTTGGGTGGCTCATAGGAGTACATTCTTCAGAACAGTGGACCCAAAGGAAGCCCTGTCCCTGGAGGCCAAATCTACTTTGTAATGAGTGATAAAGGTATGAGGCCTTGCCCAAGTTGCTGCAGCACAAATGGTATCTATTGGTAATTTTGCACGAAAAGCAGAAGAGGTGGAAATGGCCCTAGTAGAGTGAGCGTTTATTTTGTCTGTCAGCTGTTTATTCACTGACTCATAAGTGAACGAAATGCAGCCTGACATCCACCTAGATAGAGTAGTTTTTGCTACTGGCACACATTTTTGCAGTCTGAAAATGATACAAACAGTTGTTCAGACTTTCTAAACTCTTTTGTTCTGTGTAAATAGAAATGTAATTGTCTATGAACATCAAGTTGGTGTAACATATATTTTGCCTTATTGCCATACTTGGGGAAAAATGGTAGGTCTAGGGACTGATTTAGGTTGGATTCTGAACATACCTTTGGTAGGAAGGATGGGTTTGTATGCAGTGATACTCTGTCATTGTCGAACAATAAATATGGGGGTTTGATAGATAATGCCTGTAGTTCCGAAACCCTCCAAGCCGAGGTGATGGCCACTAAGAAAATAGTCTTCCACGTTAAGAACTTTAAGTCACATGATGATGCAGGTTCAAAGGGGGGAAGAATTATCCAGGATAGTACAAAATTCAGGTTCCATGATGGTAGTGGGGGCTTAATGGGTGGTCTCAAAAGATTAGTGCCTCTCAGAAAAGCTTTAGAAAGTATGTAGAACATAATATTTGGTCCCTCATTCCCAAAATGAAAATTTTAAATTGCTGCCAATTGGACTCGAATAGTAGCTGCAGCTTGCTCCTTCATTAAAAAGCTTTGTCAGGAGCAGCTGCAACTGCTCCTTCATTAAAAAGCTTTGTCAGGAACTCCAGAATGGAAGATATAGGTGCCAAATAAGGGTCAATATGATTCTCTAAGGCCCAAACTCAAACTCTTTTCCATTTGCTGAGATATAATCTTCTCACTGATGTCTTGTGAGAAGAGATCAGAATGTGTTGTGCTGCAGATGAAAGGTTTTGTAGCCTGGCTATATTTGGAATTGGAGCAGCCAAGCTGTCAACTTGAGAGTCTGAAGGGATGGAAGGGGAGCCTCCTATGAATTGATCAGAAGATCTGGGTCTGGGTCCAGAATCCAAGGCTCCTCCTGAAGATGAGGCCGCAGGAAGGGAAACCAAATTTGGTGAGGCCAGTAAGGGGCTATAAGTATTAAGGTCCTTCCCAATGTTCTGGCTTTCTGAAGAACTTTGGGTATCAATGAAAAGGGAGGAAATGTGTAGAGGAGACCCAGGGGCCAATCATGCACAAGTGCATCCCTGGGGGTTCCCCTGGAGGGGGGATCAGGGCAAAGTAGCTGCTGCATTTTGCATTCATGGACATGGCAAAGAGATTGCAGCAAGGCTTGCCCCATTTTCGGGAAACTCATTTCCACTACTTCTTGCTTCAGGGAACACTTGTGGGGCATCAGTATTGCTCTGCTGAGTTTGTCTGATATCACGTTGGATTTCCCTGGGATGTGCGTTGCTACCAGAAAGTGTTGGGAGGACAATGCCCACTGCCATACTCTCAGGGCCTCTCAGCAAAGGAGGTAAGATTTGGTTCCTACTTGTTTGTTTATATACCATACAACTGACATATTGTCTGTCTGGATTGCAATTGTTCCTAATGGAAGAGAGTCTTGGAATGCTTGCAATGCCAGAAGCGCTGGTCTCATCTCTAGGACACTGATATGCAAATGGGCCTCGTGATCCTGCCATGTGCTTTGGGCTGTTCTTCCCTGATAATGCTCCCCCCCCACTCTATCTGGGAAGCATCCATGGTCACCATGGCTAGTGGTGATGGGAGAACAAAAGGTCGACCTAATGACACTTAGTCTGAATGAACCCACCAACATAGATCTATTCTGCAAGATTCTGTTACTATTATCTGGTGAGACATTGCAAGTTCCTGCATGGACCACTGTGTGAAAAGAAGTCACTGTAGAATTCTCATATGCATCTGAGCTAGGGGCATTACGTTGATTGCTGCTGCTATCGTGCCCGGCAATTTAAGTATTTTCCATGCTTGAGTCTTTGATGTTGATGAGGAGGTCTAACACGTGTGCTTGAAGGGCCCGTATCCCTTCTGGTGGAAGCTTTACCATCATTGTAGTAGTGTCTAAATCTGCGCCTATAAAAATGATATGTTGAGATGGCAATAAGGCAGAATTTTCATAGTTTATAGTAATCCCTAAATGAGCACAGAGCTGCAAGGTGATGTCTCTTGCTTGTGTTAGTACATGCTTGGTGGTGGTGGTTAGGAGCCAGTCGTCTACGTATGGAAACACTCGGAACACTGAACATCTCAGGTGAGCTGTAACCACTGCCATGCATTTGGTGAACACTCTGGGGGCTGTGGTGAAACCAAAGGGTAGAACTCGAAACTGGTAGTGACTGGCTCCCAGCCAAAAGTGCAGATGACTCCTAGATGGCCTGTCCATCTTTATATGGTAAAACGCATCCTGGAGGTCTATAGAGCACATCCAATTGTCTTTTCCCAGAAAGGGAAGTATCGAGTGCAGTGTTACCATCCGGAACTTTGTCTATTTTACAGATTTGTTCAGTCTGCTGAGATCCAGTATGGGTCTCCAGTCCCCTGTTTTCTTTGGAACTAAAAAGAACCTTGAGTAAGTCCCAGATCCTATTTGGTCTGCAGGGACCAGTTGGATGACTCTTTTTTTCTACCAACTTTTGTATCTCTAGGGTTGCTTGTTTCCTGTGCCTGGGTGGAACATACAGAATGTTTTTGATATGTGGGGTCATGGAAAGGGTATGGAGTAACCTCTGAATCTGATGCTTTGTACCCACTTGTCTTTTGTTTTTTTAGCCAGGTGTCTAGGTAAAAAAATAAGTGTCCCTTGACTGCCTCCAGATGGGGATAGGTGGGCCTCCTTTTAGGAGCACTGAAAGGGGTTACCAAAGAAGGATTCTCTGTTGCTCTGGTTCTGCGGACCCCCTCTGCTGTGTGGACAGAATCTTCCATTATTAACTCCTCCTCTGCCCCTGGAGGAAGGTTTACCACATGTGTCTTGAAAAGTCCTCTTGGATTTTCAAAACCACATCTTTCCCCCTTTTAACCCTTGGGGTAGGGTTTAGAAGGAGTGGAAAAATGGACTCCAACAGCAGAGAGAGCTTTTCCTTCCTGTTCACACCTGGTTAGTGTTTCTTTGACTTTAGGCATGAACAGAGATGAGCCATCAAAAGGGGTGTTAATAAAGGATGACTTGAAGGGTTCCGTGAAGTTACACAAGTGCATCCAGAAATGTCTCCTAAGGGGAATTTCTGAACCTGATGACCTACTCACTCCATCGGAAGAAATGAACCTCATGGATGAGTTCACTACTGAATTAAGGGTGGAGAGCTGGGATGATACCTTATCTGTTACCCCCACAGCTACTGAACCCTGGAGAGTGTCTCCAAGCTCCTTCAGGAGATCTCTCTGTAATCTAGTGAAATGGGTAAGGTAATTCAGGGACCTGAGTGTAAAGGTTGCTGAAGAAAACATGCACTTTCCATATCTGTCCATTGTACGTGAGTCTTTGTTTGGGGGATGAACAGATATGGACGTTTCTGACAACTCCTTCTTGGTGGCTGCCGCCACCACCGTAGCATCTACCGGGACACCTTTTGTCAGAAAAGTTTTATCTTCTAGCAAAGTGATAAATTTATTTGGCCTCCTAGGAATAGGCTCCATTGTGTCTGGAGACTCCCATGCCTTCCAACAAACTAGTTCCATAAGCTCATCGAAAGGTGGAGACACCCAAGTGGCGGAAGGGCGAGAACCGAAACTCTTCAGGTAAACAGATTCCTCGTCAGAAGGGGTGATGGGCTTCCAGCTGCCTCTCTGTTTAAGGATCTCTAGGATGTCCACAAAGGAGACATCCTCAGAGGGTAACCATGGGGACCCTTCTGAGTCATCGAGGTCTGTGTCTGACTTGATTGGCTTCTGTGGGGAGTCCAAATGCTTCCTTTTGCATAATGTCTTTTGAGGGACCTCTTCAGGAGGGCATTCTAGAGAAGTCTCGGAAGACAAGGGTTCACCTGCTGGGGCATCCTGAGGCTCTGGGTCTCTACGTCTGTGTGGAATCAGTTGTGCTGAGATGGACACCGGTGCCTTTGGGGGAGGAATGGCCAGACCTAAAAGTGGGGTTGCCCATGGGGACAGTGCTCTCTTCATAGCCTCAAAAGCCCCCACCCATGATCCAAGAAACCCCCTGGCTCCAAAGAACCAGAAGGTCCCCTGGCACCACAAGAGTCAGCTCCAAAGCTGAGGTAGGAGCTAAACTCACATGCACTGAGGCCCCGAGAGGCAAGACTGGATCTGAAAAAAACTTGGTTTGACTTTCCTCCCTGGACCCAACCTGAGAATGTCAGATCCTAGACCCCTCGAATGGCACCGAGGTAGTCGGAGGAGTCAGAGCTGAAGATCCTGGAGCAGGTCTCGGCTCTGATGTTTCTACCACTTTCAGCTCTATGCATTCCGGCTCCGAGCCCGTAGCTCGGGTCGGAAGAGGAATCAATGTGGAAGGGACAGGTCTGGTCGGTTCCGATGCCCTCTGAGTTGGTTCCAACAAATGTTTTGCCAGCACTGGCATCCTCAATAGTCTCTGCACCACACGATCCACGTCAAGGTCAGAGAGGCTTTTAGAGGATCAAGAGGAGGGGCTGGGGATGCTGTGGTCTGTAAAACGGGGAACCCTAATGTAGGAGATACAGCTCCAGATCAGGGGACCAGCTCCTTACTTGGAAAACCAATGGCTCCGATGCCAGTGGAGCTGAGGTGGATGGTCTTTTGGACCCAACAGGTTTGGAAATTGCCAGAGACATCTTTGCTGACTTTTTTAATGGATCTGACCCCTCTGAAGCAGTAGAGGATGACCTTTTTGAACTTTTTTAGTCTTGTCAGATCCTTGTGTAGGAGAAATGGACTTCTTTGGAGGACTTTGACCCTGTTCCAAGGCATCTGCAAAGGAAGATTTCACCAGTCCTCTTAAAATTAATTTGTTCTTGCTCTCATGAAGTACACTGGAGCTAAAGGAATGGTAAATAGCACATGACTCCTGTAAGTGAACTGCCCCCAGGCAGTAAACACATTCAGTGTGGCCATCAGTGATTGACATCTTTTGATTGCACTTAGGGCACTTCTTAAATCCAGACGGTTTAACCTCTTTACCTTGCTTAGACATTGTACAAGCTACAATAGTCAACAATTACAACAATCAGTCACAGAAAAAATCAAAGGAAGAAGAGCCCTCTAATTAACAACAGGCTTTGCAGCTCTCTAATTTAAATAAACTAGCTTTACTATAAAAATATATAATGTTAATGACAACTGTAGCAACAACAACACACCTTTATTTAAGTGATAGGTAAAAATATGTTTAACTAACAACAATCACACCAGGAAGGAAGAGCCCTCTAAGTAAAACAGGCTCAGCTGCTCTCTAATAAAAAACAAGCTAGTTTAGACAGAACAGGTAACTATAGAAAAAAGCGACACCGCTAAGATATAATGCATTTATGACTGCTTAACTAACCAAACTATGCAGTCACACACATACTGAAAAAACTTATTATGGACGGACAGAAAAAATATCTATATATATATCTTTAAAACTATTTTAAACTACTTTGAACTATTTTGCTAATGTAAAGCTCTCTAAAAGCAAACAGGAGAATGAATATAGGCTAAACTAATATAGAAAACAGGATAGGAAAGTATTTAGGCCTAAATAAAAAAAAAAAAAAACGGCCAGAAAAAGTGAACAATGCACACTAATCAACAAGTCAAAAGCTAACTAAGCACATCAAAGAATTCACACAACATACTTGTAAATCTAATCTTATTACTGTAAAGCTAGAGAAAATACAGAAAAAAGACGTTTTCCACTTAGCCAGAGCTAGAAGAATCACCCAATCTGTTTCAGCAGCAAATGAGATCTGGGGAAGGCACTAGAGCATCATGGGATAGGGAATAAGCCACGAGCTAGTTGAAGACCTCAAGCTTTTGTAAACAGCCAAGTCGGAACCGAGGATCAGTTTTGAACCCATCAGTAAAGAATGAAGGCGAGATAGGACAACTTCACATTAAAGATTTTTGACAAAAAATGTTCATACTTTTTTAACATCTTAATGAAATCATCACAGTTTAATCTGTAACATGAGTAGAACTTTCATTGCTTATCTTTGCTAAATCAAGAACACTTCATCAGTAAATAGATGAAGTAAAGAGTATAACCTTTTTACCTATAAAGGTAGGAATATGTGTTTCTTCATCTCCTACTCATTCCTGTACAAAAACTAACTCATGCCACTGACAGTCTTCTGGTTTAGTTTTTTTTTTTGCATTTCCTTTGCCTCAGTAGTTTCTGTCTTTAAAGTACCTTCAACTGACAATCCTGTTTCTGACTACCCATCCGTTTTGACATAACAGAGGGCCACCTAGAACTGTTTAGACTACGCTTCTTTTCTTAATGAGCTTAGCACTATGGGTCATTTATCTCCAGGCAAACATCCTTAATTTTAAATTTTGGATGAGCACTTTCGTTAATGAAGTATTAACGTCTTCAGATAAAGCACAATTCACAAACAATTCTTTAAATAAGAATGTAATGGTCATGTGTTTGACAAGCCTTCTCTGTTATCCAGTCACATGCTCAGTTTCTTGTTTGAATGTAGTGCCTTCAGGAAGTACTTCTTCTTTTCCTGTTTTTAAATTAGAAAGCATTTAATTTAATTTATTCAAATATGTATAAGCTTAACTAGTGAGTAAATAGTGAAAAAAATAAATAAAATATGTGAAAATGTGTAGCAAATAAATGCAAATTAGAAGTAAACGAATACAATTATTTTACAAGTATCTATGAGAAATGCTATCTACTTGTGCATCTCCTTGCAGTGGAGGCCAAGCAAAATTCTCAAAAAGTCATGAAGATACGTGTGTCATAGTAGAAATGCAAACAGAAACAGGACCCATTTTACTGGATAATATATATGGTCCTAATTTTGATGCCCCACTCTTCTCTACTGAGTCTTTTCTAAGTTATGTGAAATTAGTGGAAATTACAGGAGGATATTGTTAGGAGGCTATTTTAATGTAGTGATTGATCCCACTTTAGAGAGTAGGAAGTCACAAAGTGAGACACACTGGAAAGCTAATAATACAATTAAAATATGGAATGGCCAATTTGGGCCTATGGGACCTAGGGAGAATACTTAATGGTGACGTGCAATTTCACTTTTCTTGATAGCTCTCACCTTACAGTGAGTTACTTAGATTATTAATTGGTTTCTTCACTTTAGTTAAGTGTGTTGAAATGGTCAGCACCTTAGCTTGTTCCTTCTCAGACCATTATGCTATGTTAATTAAAATAGAGTTCTTTCAGCACCCACCCTACAGATCAGGATAAGTAGTGGCGGGTTGAACCCCTAATTTTGCAAGATTAAGAGTCAGCCACTTTCACTAGAAATGCAGAGAAAATGTACCTTAGTGCCAATCCTATAAACAGTATGCCCCCATTTGTTTGGTTTTATTCTTTTAAATCTGGGTTCAAGGACACTTTGTCAACAGCCAGTGTGAATTATTTAAAAAAGACTGGACAAGGGCTTAAGAGAGGCTGAGATTTCAGTAAAATCAAGGAGTACATGTCAGAAGAGTAGGTTTAAAGATAAACATTTAATACTGGACTGCAAGTTAAGTCTCCAAAACTCAGCCCAACTTCAAAAGGAAAAGGCTTCTCTCTATTTAAAGAGGGCAGCTGTGCAATCGTGGGCAGTAGAAAGTTTTCCAAATAAAATTTTGGTTCATAAGCTTAGGCAGAAGTAAAAGAAAGCCCATATTCCTCTTATATGGTATGAAAACAGAGACATTATGGATTTGGTTATGACTGCAGTGATACTTAGTGAATACTTTGAGCTTTAGCACAGAAACAGAAGCCCTTCTTGATGTTGATTTTTAACATATAAAACTCTCCCTTCCTTAAGGATAGCATTAAATTGTGAAGACATATTTCAACAAAATAAGACATTTATTGAAACAACACATTTGGGTAAAGCTCCAGAACCAGATGGGATGTCATTACAAGTTTATAAAATCTTAGAACCAGAACTATACACTCCTTTTACAGTGCTATTCAACTACATGTTTAATACTGGTGAAATGCAGGATTGTGTGAAGGAATGTAGAATTATATTACCTAAGCCTGGGAAGGACCCTCATGATGTATGTCACTACAGGCCGATTTTTTTTGATTAACTAGGAAGTTAAGTTATATGCTAAGCTCTTGGCCTCCTGCACCCAAATTAACCTACCCCACTCAAGCTAGCTTTGATAAACATAGATCCAGTCCTGATCATACACATTCTTTAATCACCTTACTACAAAGTCAAAGCAAAAATCCTAATCCAGCTGTGTGTATATTAGTAGACTTTGAAAAAGCCTTTAACTGTGTTAGTTGAGGTTACTCATGGTCTGTTAAAAGTAGAATGTGCTTTAAAGATGAGTTTGTAAGATCAGTGCAAAATCTTCATTCACTACCTTGGACAAGAGTCCTAGTTGGCAATATACACTCTCCTCCCATGCTTTTGCAAAGGGGCATGAGACATGGGTGTCCCCTCTTCTCAACGTTTTTTCTTTTTGCAGTAGAACCCCTTATTCAACAAATCCTGACTTTGCCTTCACATCTACAGTTAGAATCATGATATTTCCGGGTGACTGTTTATTATTTTCAGAAAATTTGCAGGAAGACTCTCACATTCTGTTGCAGTTACAAAAGAAATTTGAGATTTTATCTGGGTTGAAAGCTAAAAAAGGAAAGACAGAAATATTGTCTGCTAATCTAGCAGCAAATATTTAATGAGGTCAGGCCCTCTATTGGGGATAAACTGGACATCTAACTCTGTGACGTATCTAGGGATATAGCTATACTATAATCCTTAAGATCCCTTGATTTAAAAAAGCTATGGGAGGATTTTTTTTTGTAACTCTGCATATCTGGAAGAAATTGTATCTTCACCTTCTAGGGAGAATAAATGCTCTTAAAATGGTGCTATGCCCCAAACTATATTATTTACTACACCATGTACCTACCTCAACCCGACTAGTCCTTGACTTTTAAGTTTAATAGGCTCTTCTTAAATTATGTATGGGAGTGAAAACTGCAAAAATTCCATTTAGAACTGTCAGTATTTCTATCCACAACAGGGGATCAGACTGTCCCAATATATAAATTATGTGTTACCTTTTACTTTACAGACATTTTTGTCATATGACAGGGAATCCCTACCACTATGGGTAACTTTGGAATTGTAAAATATTTCATAGTAACTCACCATTAGGCATTTTATGGTATAAATCTTGCTTACCAAGACAGCTCAGGGAGTGGCATTATTTAGCAGTCACCATTTTGCCTGCAAGAGCATTGAGAAAAGCTACAGCATGTCCTTATTTGGGTACCCATAGAAAGCATCCATTTGGGGTCTTCCCCAAATGACAATGGGAGGAATACTTCATGTCTGGTCAGACTGGCAAAGTATGAGAATTAGGTGGATTGGTAATATTGTGCAAGATTTGGCAGGGCAGTTAGTTTTCAGTTCTTTTTTTTTTTTTGAGGGAAAAATTTGTGCTACCAATGAAGGCGAGATATAAATATTTTCAACTAGTTTGCCTCAGACCTCTCTCACATTATAGGCAATGACCCCACTAATATTTTTCAGTTAGTTAAAAAAAAAATCCAGTGAAGTGAGTAAATGGACCTTTCTCAGTCCATCTTATATCCTGATCATTTTATTATTGCCTCTAACAGATAAGGCTAAAAAGGGTTTTAAAGAGGTAAGACAAGTTTTGTCAGATAATAATTTAGACTACAACTCCTCTCTTCAGCTTTGGGCTTTTAAGCAATTAAATTATTGGCCACAGCTATTTGAACACCAATTGAAATGTATACATAATGGTTATTAGACACCATGTTCAAGTATTTCAATGGATTTAAAACTTATAGAATTATGTGTAAACGCAGCTTTAAAAATCAAGACTTGTATCATGAATGTTGGCATTGTCCCTATGTACAAAAAGTGTTGTCTGCTTTAGCTACTGCAGCATTGGTGTGCTCGACCATCATTCCTCTGTCTCAGCAGAATGCAGCAGCTACAGCGGCATGTGATGTGCTCAACCATTATCATCCTCTCTCAGCATAATGCTGGATATGTTTTTCATCCACTAACTTCCTACATCTCTCGACTGACTACAAGTTAGGGATTTTGCATTTGTCAGTGGTCACCAGGATATATATATATATATATATATATATATATATATATATATATATATATATATATATATATATATATCCTGGTGACCACTGACAAATGCAAAATCCCTAACTTGTATTGGTGTAATATATATTATATATATATATATTGCAGACTTCCAGAAGTCTCACCTCCTCCTCTCAGAGGTTAGTTGGTTACACTTTTGCACCTTTTATGCAAAACTCTTATTTGACTTGACAGATTTAGCATAACTCATTTATCAAATAGCTTAGGCATATTTCTATTGGAGTTCTGAAAGTTTCTCAGAAGTTCCTATATTTTTTATAGTGTGTTTCCTAAGTAGTTCAACTATTTTTTTTCTTAAACTTTGGTGATGGTAAAAAATGTGTATAGCTGACTATTCTGTTAAAATTGTTTCCGTTTGTCACATTGTAGTGACTTAGGGGGGATTCATAAAGGTTACTGTGACTTGTACATCTTGTATACACACCGCGGTAACCTTTTTAAATTCAGAAACACACCTAAACATGGTGCATCATGGTGTTCTAACACAGAGATGTGCAGCACCATATAGGGCTGGCCCTGCAGCCATGCTAAATGCTAATGTGGCAGTCTAGGGAGAGGCAGATTCTAATTAGCCATGTGCTCTCTCTCTCTCTCTTCTGAAACCATCTCCAAGAAGGCATCTACACCAGACATGGAGATGAGCATGGTTGGCATTTCACACTAAAAAGAACTGTAAAAATAGATACATTGAAAGTTTTGGGATATAAGCATGTGGTACATCCATTAATTGGCAGAAATCTCCATACTGTAACTATATGCTAAGTGTATATACACATATGGCATTTACAGAAATGATATACTATACTGCTTTATGTAACTCAGTGGGAATTTTGGTAGAATACTGCCTCAAAAATCCTTCTACAACAAAATTTGCACAATTCATTACAAATATGAAATGTAAGCAGAAACTGTACATGGCATTCAAAATAAATTTGATTACAACTCCTGCTTAGGCTTTAGACTCCATTCCAAACAAAAATAAAGTATTTATTTATTTGTTATTGCTTTGAGCAGTGAAATTCATCAAAACTGCTCACAAATTAGAGATCTCAATCTACAAAATTATTTAATTTCCATGGTGCATAAAGTACATCTGGCTTCCTGAGCATTCATGTCTAGAATGAGAGAAAGGCTGTAAATACATGCTGTTAGTGCTTCTTCTATGTACTCTAGCCCGGGCAAGTTACTATGTGGTGGGAAAATGGACCTATATGATGAATATCAACATGTAGTCTCAATTTCTGGCTTAGTTAAAAGTAATTACTTTACCAGTTCATTACTTATACTAGCAAAATACTTTATACAGGTTTTTATTTAATTAAAGGAGTACAAAGGGAGACACAACAGTATCAGGCATCAAGATAAACAGGCTTCTGCTGAGAAGGGGTTCATCTTTTTTTTGATTTGAGTAGAATTGTTATAAAGTTACTACATCATGAATCAGATTTTAATCACTTTGAAAGCAGACATAAGAATTTAGGGTATCATTTGTATTAGTCCCTGTGTTAGGATTACAGTGCTGATTTTACCTGGAGCAGCTTTTACCAAAGTCCACACATTTAGGCTGTAAATAACGATGGAGCTTGTGCTGTGACAAAGAATCCACCACAAATCATATAAGGACAGATAAGGACAGCCAGGTCTTTATTTGACAATATACAGATAATAGTGCTCTGAGCTGTAATTAATATGAAAAGAATGTATATTGATCACTAACTTCAACATACACTATGCTTAGAGTTGGAAGAAAAACTGTACAAAATTAGGTTCTCATGCTTCTGCTTTACTACGTTTGTGTTTAGAACTGAAAGAAAAATCATATAAAATTAAGTTTCCATGCTTTTACTTTACTACTTACAAATGCACACATAGAAAAGGCGACAGTTTATTACAAAAAGAATAACTGAAGAATGGAACATTTTTCTTAAAAGATATCACAAATGTATAAATCAGCATTAGTTTCAAAGCAGAGCCTGATTTATTAATGGGTGATGAAAAGTCTATCATCACAACAAGAATGTGAGTTTCTTCTGTAGGCCTTAGCCTTCTGGCTTGTACCTTGACATATGACATATGCCCGTTTATTCAATAATATCACGCTAGCTGCCAAGCAAACCAGTGATGGTTATCAGGTCCTAAAATGTAGACATTATATCTAGTGATCAGATACTGCCCTCAGGTAATCAGCTTTTGGTGCTATCACTCTGATCTTGGTCAGAAACTGCCTTTCAGTAACAGATACTCTCAATGTTGTCAGTAAGAACCTGGTCTAAAGGTCATCTATTTTGCTTACGTATTTACTTAGTTATTTTTAAATGTTTCACTATTTTCATAAGCACTTACCTAACTCCACCTTAGGTGGCTATTTTTTTAAATATTCTACTACATAAATACATAATGCAATATACATACATGATTTGTTTTCTTTATTTGATAACAGGGAATGTCCATTTGGGAGCAACATTTTAGCTGGAGTGTCAGAAGAAAAGCTTGAACGCAGTGCAAGACAATGCTACTTACTAGATATAGGGCCAGAACCCAAAAGACTTGCTTTCAGTGCAAGTCCGTTCTGATTCTGAAAGACGTTCTCTCAATGTAAGTGACTCGGTTTGGTTATAGGCCTAACTATAAATAGGCTTACTATGGGGACCAGATTCCAAAACACCTACTCTTGGTTCATAGGTTAGTACTAAGCTAACTGCCCTTGCAAACCATTTTAAGCCTAGCCAATTATCCATTGTTAGACTCAAACCCTGCACCTTGTGTTTGTAAGGCAAACACCTTAACCATTAGGCCACCCTCCCATTGGCGCTCTCAGTATAAGTGCTGGCCTGCTCTCAGTACAAGTGCTCATTTACAATGAGAACAATTCTTTTGTAATCGAGGCCATTGTCACAAGTACATCAAGAAGAAGCACTCCAAGACACTGCAAGTTAATACAGCTTACTAGAAATAGTCAAAATTACACTCTGTCGTAGACAAGCTGAAAATGAAGCATCACCATACAAATAACATACCATATATAGATGTGACCAGAGGGAACAAAACAAGAAACTAATTGTGCTAAATTAAAAACCTGTAGCAGCACAGTACATTTCAAATGATTTGGGACAGTTGAATTAGACATAACTGTATGCAAAAAAAAAAAAAACAAAAGTAGTAATAAACAAAAAAATCTTTACTGAGGACTTTCATAAACCAAGCACTAAATAAATACCATACATCAAGAACAAGCAACCTTTTTTAATTTGAGTACAAAACATCATGACTTCTACTCTTGCAGGATGCTCAAATGTCAGGAGACAAAGTGTGGATGTGTGGAGGAAGCAATATTCTTGACACTGGATGTGCACATATATTTTTACATACCTCTCAACCTCTCAGTGCAAGAAATCTGGACAATGCCAGAAAGAAAGGGGGTACAAAGGCCCAAAAATAGGGACAGAATTTAAATATTGCTCCTATAAAGTTGGAAAGTTGCTAGAATAGCAGGTTTTGCATTATTATATATTTTCTGAAGGATATAAAGTCTGAAACTCAAGTGTCTGTCATTATTTAGTGACTTCAGTCTTATGAGAAACAGACCAAAAATATGAGACAAAAATCTGGACGTTCTGCAAAAATCTGTACAGTTGAGAGGTATCTTTAGCAGGACTGTAGCTAGGGTGAGCAAAGGGGGAGGATGACCTGGGCACAAGCTGTCATGGAGGCACAATCATCACCTTGGAAGAGGTGTTGAGCATTGCCTGCAACAGAATTGTTTAATGGAGGTGCAGTGAGTAAGTGAAGGATTAGCAGTATCTGAAGTCATGTAAGCAACTGCATTTGAGTTAACAGCTGATTAAATGAACTGTGTTCAGTGTATAACTTCCTAATAGTAAGTGATAACCTGGCAAAATTTCAAGCCCCTATATACCCTGAGACCACTGCTGCCTATGCAGAACTGTTCACAGAAACCCCATACAAGCATGTTAATAGCTGCATAGAGGCAAGCTGTACCCACCATGAAGAAGTACAGAACTAATTAAAAAAAAATAAGCCACTCTAGTGAAATCACAGCATCAGTAGGCTGTATAACAGAAGGAAGAAAATCATGGCAAAAATTAAGAGATGCAGCACCCAGCCGGATAAAAGCAGTCCCATCAAACTATACAAACATCTTAGAGGACAAATAAAGTCTCCTAGGCCAAGGACAACCAAAGTGCATTCTTTAGCTATGTATGCAACCTCAAGGGCAATATACGATTGTGTGCGGAGCTCATTGTTAATGGAGCCACCGATACTGAGCTATAAGATATAGCAAACGTACTGGCTGACAAATTCAGCTCCAACTTTACCTCTCTCTTCCCCTCAACCTTCTCTCAGGAAATACCATCAAATTTAACCCCCATTGCTATCACTAGAGAACAGGTCCTTAATGCTCTCACTAAGGCCAAGAACACTGCATCAATGAGCCCAGACAATAACCTAGGATATCGTCTAAATAGCATGAAACATGACCTATCACGCCCTCTGGAATTGCTATTTAACTGTAGCCTCCAAACAGGCTTCATGTCCCATGAATAGAGAACAGTAACAGTCATTCCTCTACAAAAAGGTGGGCCATCTACAGACCCATAAGTCTCACTAGTCTCATATGGAAAGCCATGGAAAAAATTATCATGTAAATGATCAATAATGACATAGGAAACCTCCAGACACTGGACTCAACCCAGTTTGGTATCATCAAGGGCAGGTCATGCCTTCTGAACTGGTTGGACTTCTTTGAGAAGGTCACCAAAGCAATGGATGAAGACAAAATGGTTCACACTGCCTACCTTGACCTGGCCAAGGCATTTGACATAATACCTCACTCTGGCATTGTTGACAAATTCAATAGATTAAGTATAAACCCTTATGTCACCCAGTGGATAGCCAGCTGTCTCACAGACAGGACCCAGAAAGTTAGAATTATGGAGTCCAACTCTATAAAGAGGCCAGTCACAAGCGAAGTCCTTCAAGTATCGGTCCTCGGACTGTTCCTTTTTGGCATTTACTTCTCTGAAGTCAAGGCCAATGTCAATGGCCTCTGGCTGATTAAATTTGCAGATTATTGCAAATTAGGAGGGGTTATAGAATCCCCCTCCAATACAAATTTTCTCCACGAAGGACTGACACAGACAGACAAATAACTGGTGTCAGAGGCATGGATTAAAAGTAAATGCAAAGAAATTCATAATAGTGTCCTTTGGGAAGACATCCACTCCTGCTAACTATCATATTGACAACACACCCCTTAGAGTCAACCCAGTAGTCAGGGACTTAAGGACACACATAGACAGTAATCTAGCCTTTGAACATCATGTGTCTACAGTAGTGAGAAAATAATTCTATGTTGTGCAACTTATAAACAAATGTATGGCATCCAGATCCAAGGAGGTCATTGTTCCACTGTATTCAGCATTCACCAGACATATCATTCTGTACGATGCCCCCTTTGGTATGTACCTAACCAGGCATATCCAACAACTGGAACATCCACAGAGGTTGTTCACTAAAAGAATACAGGGTTTAAATAACATGTCCTATGCAGACCACTTCAAGGCCCTATCCCTGTTTTCTGTCTCCTACAGGCTGTTGAGGAAATATCTATGCCTTGAGTACAAGGCATTGTCAGACCCCCACCCTGATAGACCTCATGCATATCTGCAAAAAAAACAGCACCAGAATTACCTATTCTAAAGACTTAAATTCTGTATGTGATATAAATAGGACCTGTAGGAGAGACAGGTATGTATCTTAGAGACTATCCATTCTCTGGAACAGACTCCCCATCCATATGAAGCGGAGTTTCTCCTTAACCCAGTTCTAGTGCAACTTGTACAATTGGATGGGGAACCAGAGATTCATCCCTGGTTTGGCACCTATGTCTCAGTAAATGGCTCATCTCCCAGGCCCCTGCTTGTAAAAGTTTCATGTCCGAAGCCCCTGCTTACACTTATGAAAGGTACCAGAACTTGTCAGAGATTTGGGATGCACAGCTAGGCTTAAAAAGGCCCTTGTGGTCATTAGCATAGTAAACATCTATAAAGCTATGAACCTATACAGAAGTATAGCTAGGGAGGGGTGAAAGGGTTGTCATCCTGGGTGCACGGTGTTAGTGGGTGCAATAAGCAGATGCCAGCTGGGTGGTAGTGCAGTACTGGCACACACAAATGAATGATGGCACTACATTTGCGGTCAGGGCTGAAGTTCTTCAGCACTGTGTATGTGATACATAGCTGCAGCAAGTTGCCTGTTACATTTGTAGCAAATGGTTTGCTACAGTTTTTTTCAGAGGAGAAGTTTAAAGGAGAAGAATTAAACTTGTAAAGGACATTTTTCTGATCCATGACATAGAGTTGAGGTGGTTACCAGACTGGGGAACTTCAAGGGGCATACCTAGCTATGGCTCTGACTGAACAAGTGTTAGTAACTGCAGCAAGGAGATAGCAGCTCTTTGCTACAGTTTCTGAAAAGTGTTTGGTTTTGGTCATCAGTTTTGGAGAACTTTTTTGTGTTTGATCCTCAACTTTTGTCAATAGGGAGCTAACCGATTTAACTAAAGCTGTGATTATTATTAGTATGGTCAATAAATCTGGTCACGTCTGCAAAAAAATTGTCAGAATGTGAAAACAAATTAAGATTATAGTGCCACTGATCAAGATTCTGCCCTCATCTGATCCCAGTAATTTACTAAGCAAAATATGACTGAGTGCTGCCAGAGTTGCCTACTGCTGTTACAGACAAAAATAAAGCAAAATGGCACTGGCATAAATAAAACATAACAGCAGTCATTTAGTAATGTAAAGGTACAATTTTACAAAACATAAACCTAATAATATAAAGCACAGCAAACTAATTGTGCTAAGTTTTAATGCCACCATTAATGTACACTCCTAAGTGGTATACTGGAAGTTATAAGGAAGTTCATTTGAATGTTTCCTTGTAGCAACACAATATCTAGCATCATCAAATATGCTCTTGGTTTCAGGTATAAATGTCTTCTTCCCCACTCATCCTTTGAGCACAAGTACAGCTTACTTTCATCTTCTGCTGCCAAGCAGTGTGAGGGACAGTTTGGACTACAGAGATGTTTATGGTCAAATGAAGTCATGTTAGTAACAGATGGTAATCAGACTCTAACCAGTGTAGCTTATACAAGAAATAACAATGATTGATCTTATCATAGTGACTAGTGGGGGAAGCAGATAATTGTGTTGCATGCTCGCTCAATTTTATGCTAAAAACATGGCAACAATCCAGTAAAGAGGTGAGCAGAGTATAGAAAGGCAGGAAGTCTAGCACTGTCCTATGGAATAATAGTCCAGTCTTATAAAATCTTCTAAATTTTTGGATGGTCCTGATGACATTATTCACATCTAGATCAAATTTAGCTGGTTATTTCAGTTAAGAGGTACAGAAAGAAAACTCTGACTGTGACTCAGATGAGCAAGGTTTAATCAGTGATACGGGCGCTAGGGTGAGAAACAATGAATGAGTCTGGTGTGGCCATGCTGGATGGGAAAGAGAGATAGCAGCATGATCTGCTGCAATGCCAACAGCAGGCAGAGGCTTATGAGCATATAATCAGGACAAGGCCAGGGCCATAACTCACCCACCAGGCAGCATAGCTCTGTTCTGCTGGGAGCACTGGGCCCTGTGTGGAACCATGCATGATCCCACGGGGCTGTCATAGTGAGAAGGAGGCATTGAGCTGCTGATAGAGGACTCTGCAGGTCAGGGGAGTAGCTGTACACCCTTCAGGACATCTGAATATCAGTTCATGACCTCCAGTTAACTATTGTCCTAGTATTCCAAACGCTGGTGAGACAAGGGCAGTCCACATAAAGATTTATTGTGGGGGGGAAGAACTGGGAGAGAGTGGAGACAGAGAAGTTTCTTGGTCAGGAGGCACAAGGGCCAAACATGACAGAGAAAAAAAGTAAAAATTATGCAAAAAACAAAAAACATTTTAATTGGTTATCAAGGATAAAACTAATGTCTTTCGGCTTTTCCCAATTAGGGGTCGCCAGAGCAGAACTCCAGTCCCTAATGATTGGCAGTGGATTTTTATGGTGCCAAGGTGCCAGCCCGACACCCAGCCTTCAAAGAAGGCACACCCATTCACCTATCTGCATGTCTTTAAACATCACTCAACTGCGGGGAGGACATGCAGAGTCCACACAGAAGGCGCTCCAGCTGAGAATCGAACTGGAGAACCTCTTGCTGTGAGGTGACAATGCTAACCGCTGCACCACCATTGGTTGTCAAGGATATAACTAAGATTTGTGGAGCTGATTTCCTCAACTGGAAATAAGTCTAGTCATCTGAAATGTAGAGGGATTAATGTTTTCAAGATCAGACATAGTTACAGAGTTGCTTAAATAGTGCTTGGGGTAAAAAGCATGGATTTTGTATTGTTAGAATTACAATGCAGCATTGAGCAAGCCAAATCTGCTGACTTGGAAATCATAGTATAGTTTTTTCAATGGTATTATCTGCTAGAACAATAGCAGAACCATCAGCAAACTGACTGTCCTTGAGTTTCCAAAATGATTTCTCATTTCATTTATTAAAGTTGTAAACAGTAGTGGGTCAATGTTTATAATTTGCTTATGTGCCCTGCCACTCTGCACTGTATGTATCACAGAAGTTGAGCAGCTGGGAAAAATTTATATGCAAGAGAGGAGATCTGCAATAGTTTACTTCCTCACCACAGCACTGCTGACAATTTCAAAATGAAGACACTTGTAATGCTTTGTGATTCATTCTGCATAACTCAGTCACATAACAGAAGTGTCACAGTGCAACACAGCTAATGCCTGAAGCAATACATATCAGACTATGTAGAATGACAAGTTAATTTCAAAATGTGGGGTCAGACTGAGCTGTATGCTCTGCCACCACCCAGAACCTGCGAAAATACAATAATATCTAATAAATTTGTCTGGGTGAGATAACAGCGATGACAGGGTATTATTCAACCACACACCATTCAACATTTATTGATAAAATTATCTGCTTCTTACAGCACACTTTGTCCTTCCTTCCTTTCGCAGAAATGTGATATGTCTCTTCTGAGTGGCACACTAAGAACTGCAACAAAATGCCAAGTTAAAACAGCTGTCTGATTAGAAGGGCTCTGGTTTCAAATCCAAGCCACTGAACAAATAGATGAACTCAGTTTCACATTACCAGTGTTAAAGGAGCTCATGAAAGAGCCCTGCAAAGGAAATAGATGTGCTGCAATTGGATCTATGATCATTTGTCTCCGTCATCCACTTGCAACATCATGTCTAGAGTTAGAATAATAAAATGCTATCTCCTTCCATTATTTTACTGCTGATTAGCTGTCCTTTCCTTGGCAGGCAATGTCAGAGTGGCACGCTATTAAAAAAAGGTCTGGTTACTTTCCAAGATGGAAGAAAAATTGTTAATCATCCCTTATAAGCACCTACATCCACCAGTTGGCTAATAACAGCCCACAGTATCTTACTGCAAAAGATCAAGGCATTTTTTTTGGCTCTCCCATGTCCACATACACCCAAAGACAAGCTTAGTTCTGGACAGAGACATGTAGGTTTGGTGCTACATGTGTACAGTCCTTAAATAATAAAGACAAGACACAGGATTAAAATGTCTAATGAAATGTTTTATATCTATACATGAAATCCTGTGCGGCTCTAATTGTGCCATTTTTGTACAGGGCAATAAATAAATCCTCCAAACCTATTGTATCTATGGCATCCCTATAATGAAAATGCAATCAATAATAATGGATGCTTGAAAAATGCACAGACCCTATCTGTAAGGAAAAGAACCAAAGCATGCACTTCCATATAATGTAACATAGTTTGCAATCTTAAAAGGGAATTGTTTTAGCCCTTGGATTTGACATTGTAAAAAAAGGATAGCAAGCACAAACTCTTTGCTTCTGGCAGCCATTTGTTTATTGTCAAAAAAAAAAGTTTAACAGAACAAAATACCATAGAAACCAGCATGCATAGAAAATCCACGTGGAGGAACCATTACCTCCATAAGAGCAGTATGCATCCCCACCACATAACTGGAAACATCTTGCATAATAAAGTGACTCGTATATCCAGATTATGTACACAGGACAAGATCTTTACAGAAGAAGTTGAGAAACTTATGAAATGTTTACAACAAAGAGGCTACACCAATCAAGATTTGCATTTAACTGATCAAGATCTAAATATAATAAGAACAAGCAACGGACGACCTTATTGTAAACACACCTCTACCAATCAAAGTAATGCACCGAAACAGAAAGATAATGTGACCAGGATTCTTATGACTTATGCAACAGACAATCAAGAAGTGAGTAGCATTATTAGAAAGTATTGGCCGATATTAACACAGGATCCAAAGTTACTATCAATAGTGGGAGACACTCCACATTTCACTTATAAGAACAAGAAAAATAAAGAGACTACTTTGTAATAAAGATGGCTTTGACAAACCAATATTCGACTTACACAAGGGAACTAAAGCTTGTGGCAAATGTATAACATGCCATCTTATAGACAATCAACAAGAATTCATACATCCCACCACAGGTTATAAATATGAATTTAATTGTACAGCCACCTGTTTAACATCCAATTTAGTTTACTTAGCTACATGCAAACTTTGCCCTGCATTTTATATTGGCAAAACCAACCAGATGCTCAAGCAAAGAATCCAAAGGCACGTTCGGGACATTCGAAATAAAGATGAGCATAATGCTCTGGCTGCACATATTATACAATATACTAAGCACTCCTTTGTATTTAAAGTGTTGGAGGTTATTTACCCAAACAAGAGAAAAGGAGATATTTGTAACCTCACTGAACAACGAGAAACCAAATGGATAGTGAATATGAGAGCGGATCGCTTACCAGGGCTAAATGCCGTAGTTCCGTTGAAACCTATATTAAAGGCAAGGAGACCTAGGATAGGTCCTTAAAGAAAGTGTGTTGAGCCTGTTTATTGAAACAAGAGGTCTTTCTAAAGATTCCTATTGGTCAAGAGACATAGGATTATTCGAAACACTGAACACAACTGATGTACTTTTTTCCTTGATTATTGCATCTATAAAAGTTCTTTTAGTTCCCACCAATACAACGATCTGTTGACGATTATTTGAAAGTACTTACCGTTTGAGAGGGACGTCCATTTGAGTTTTACTCTACACAAATTTTACTTTGAGCAGCTGTCATTGATAATAAAAGTTACGTTTTAAACAGCCGCTGGTGGTGGATCTTAACCTACTTTTTTTCGTTTTAATAATTTTAAGATTCACCTTTGGTGACGAGGGGGGTTTTTCTTTCATTTGTTTTTGTCAAGGTCAGACAGTAAGGACTTTTGGGAAACATACATATTTCTACAAGTAATAAGATGAACACATTATATAATCTGATTTCTTTTATCTATTTATATAATCTGATTTCTTTTATCTATTTTTTCAAACAGTAAGCATAATTGGTCCTGCAATAACTTTTTCCAGGCACAAACTGTACAGCATTTACAGGGGAAAGAGAAAGCCTGGGAATGGGAAAGCTACCTGGTATGCACAAAGCACTGGAAATCCTTCCATTTCTGTGTTGTGAAAACAGCAGGGGAAAAGTATGAAGGTAAGATAAATTCAGTATAAAAGTGTGAATATGATGTGACTGGGAATACACCTGATTACATAGTAAATCATGCTCACTAATCAAACTGCAATGGGCCAATAAGCAAGGTACATCTTAAAATCAGACTCAAGGGGGTGGGGGCAGAGACTGTGGTGTTCAAAACATTTGTCTTCCCTTAACTGGCCTTTTATGCACCTGAAAATGTCCCATCAGTAGCTGCATCATTCTTTGCAAGCCTTCATTTTTTAAGAATTTGAAAGCCTGACACCTACCTTATGCTGTAATAATATCAGCTTACACACTCCAGTTCTTCTGAGAAAAGGGACAGACTAGCAAAGAACACTTTTAGACACATTATGCCTATAGAAAATCAAATGAGGCCATAATAATTTCTTATGCATATTATACAAATAACATTTGACTGAGGCAAAAGGATGTGAACTTTGCAAAATGCCTATTGTACAGTTCATAGGTTCATAGGTAGGTACTAGGCTATTGGCCCTGAGGCCTATACAAGCCCAGCCAAAAAGGTATCCTGGCTTTTGCCACCTAAGAAAATTATTTTCCTGTGCCACTGTCAAGCACAGCCACAGAGGTGATCCCAGGGGTGAATTTCCTTTTTCCCATTCAATCATGAAGATTTTTCTTGAAGAGTGCTAATGAGGAGCTTTGTTTGATATAGATGGGTAGTTAATTCCAGAGTATGGGAAGTCTCTGGGACAGGAATCTATCCCTCCGGCATGTTCTGTTTATTGTGGTGACAAGGTTTAGGTCCCTAGAATGTGTAGCTCAGAGGGATTGGGATTTCTTTAAGTGGAGCATGTCCAACAGCTCTGGGTTTGACATAGCTTTGTATGTTAGGCAGAGATCACCTCTGAGTAGGCGATATGCGATGGAGTAAAGCTGGAGTTTTTTGAGACGGTCTGCGTAGGGCATCTGTTTGAGGCCAGTAATCCTCTTTGTGAGGTATTTCTGCGGCCTTTCCAGTTGTTGTAGATGTCTTGTGAGGTACATACCAAAAGGGGCGTTGTACTCTATAATGGGTCTAATGAGTGATGAGTAGAGGGGAACAATGACCTCTTTTTTTCTGGATGAGAAACCTTTTGTGATGAGGTGTGCCACATAGAAGGATTTCCTGACTACTGTGGCAATGTGATTATCAAAGGAGAGACTACTGTCCACCTGTGTCCCAAGGTCTCATCACACTTTCGGTGTTAAGTATACTACCGCCTATGTTGTAGTTCATGGGTACAGAGTTTTTACCAAAGGGGATGACAATGCACTTTTTGGCATTGAGCTTGAGGCCATGGCTTTCACACCCGGCATCTGTCTCAGTGAGGCCCGTTTGTAGGATGTCCACATAGTTAGGAGTTTTGATTATGGCTCCTACTTTGCAGTCATCTGCGAACTTCATTAGCCAAAGACCTTCTGTGTTAGCCTGTGCTTCAGAAAAGTAGATACCAAACAGGAGAGGACCCAGGACTGAACCCTGTGGTACTCCACTTGTCACTGGTCTGAAGTCGGATTTGGAGTCTGCTACTTTCACAGTGTGGGTTCTATCAGTGAGCCATTTGGCAACCCATCTTATGACATAGGGATTTATACCTAGTTTAGTGAGTTTATCTATAATTCCAGAGTGGTGGATGGTGTTGAAAGCCTTGGCAAGATCTAGATAGGCTGTGTGAACCACCTTACCCTTGTCTACAGCTTTGATGACTGCTTCAAAGAAGTCTATCAGGTTTAGGAGACATGATCTGCCTTTTACAAACCCGAACTGGGTGGGGTCCAGAGTTTGGAGATTACCACTGTCTTTGCTTATAAGTTCCATGATAATACGTTCCATGGCCTTGCAGACCAGGCTCATCAGGCTAATGGGGCGGTAGTTCCCGGGGTCTGTGGTGGCTCCCCCCTTGTGGAGTGGGATAACCGTCGCTGTGCGCCATTTAGCAGGCACAAAGCCTGCGATGGGGCTATGAGGCTATGATTGTGTGAGCAAACATCATAAAACGGTGAAAGTCTGAGTAGTAGAATCACTGCTGCAGTATGATTACTTAGCCTTAGGAACATAACACAGGTGGATGTCTATTTTTCTGGTCTAACTTCCTAACTTGGCATGTCGCCATATCAGAACTGAAAAGGGATGCCCTCCCCTTAGCCAGGATGTCAGACTGATGTATAACTAAAAAGAAGAGCAGTCCATGCTACGTTTCATTTCTTTTTTGGCAAAGGGTAGTGTGCTGTGGCTAGAGGCACATACTGCCCATGTTCCTCATTTTTTAATTGCCTTGATTACCTAAGCCTAACAATTTGTGGCTTTGTTTGTTGTTGTTGGGTCCCCTGGGTAGATAGACTCATAAAGGAATAGACATCATCATCATCATCGAACCCCTTACCCATTTTTCTACATGGGGTTGGGATGTCATGTTACCTTTCGCCATCTCTCTTGATTCAGTGCTACACTCTTGCCTTCTTCAACACTCAAACCTGACTGTTGCAGATCTTCTCTCACACAATCCATCCATCTCTTTGTTGGACACCCCTTATTTCCTCTTACCTTCTTCCTGTCTGTCTCAAATCTTCTTCACCAGATTGTCTTCTGCTTTTCTGCACATGTGCCCGAACTACCCTAATCTGTTCTCTTTGATCTTTTCTGCAATTGGAGCTACTTTGGCTTCTGCTCTTATATCCTCATTTCTTCATCTGTCCCACAGTGTGCATCCTACCACTCATCTCAGGCACTTCATTTCCATCACCTCTAGCTTCCTTATATACTCTGCCTTTATTACCAAAGTTTCTGTACAATACAGTACTACTGATCACACCACTGTTTTGTGCACCTTACTTTTCAGCTTCTTTGGCATTTTTCTGTCATACACTACATCTGACACTCTATGCCAGTTGGCTGCCACTCCCCTGATTCTAGCTTTGCCCTCATCATTCAGGCTTCCCTTTTCCTCAGCTACCCCTCCCAGATACTTGAAGCTGTTAACCTGTCTTCCCTTCTATCTTCATTCGGAGCGTCTTCTGATTTCCCCAATTTGCTGCCATTACCACTGTCTTATCTGCAGTTAGTTTCATTCCATGTGCCTTCAGTTTTGCTTTCCATTCCCCCTATCCTTTGCTGGAGTTCTTACTCAGATTCTGCTTGTAATCTCACATCTTCTACACAGAGCAACTTTGTTCATCTGTCCCCTCTGACCTGTTTGCTAATGTAGTCCATCACCAGTATGAACAGCAGTGGGGTCAGAGGTGAACCCTGGTGCACACCTACTCCCACTGGGAACCCCTCTGTCAGACCGAACACTGTTCGTACTTGAGTCATTGGGTCCTTGTACATAGCCTGCACTAATTCTAACAATGTTTCTGGGACTTTGAACCACTGCAGCACTGCTAAAATCAGCTTTCTTGAGACCTTGTCGTATGCTTTCTCCAAGTCTAGGAATGCCCAGTTAGACTCTCCTCATTTCTAGCTTCTTCTCAATTATCTGTCTCACTGCAAACATCGGGTTAGTTGTGCTGCATCCTGATCTGAATCCGAACTGCTCATCTCCCATCTTACTTTCTACTATGTGTATCCATTCATCAATCATCCTCTCCAGAACTTTTATGCAATGTGACAGGAGTTTGATGCCTCTGTACTGCCCACAGTTGTGAATGTCCCCTTTGTTCTTGTACACTGGCACTATTAAGCTTATTCTTCAGTCATCTGGGATATGCCTTTCTCTCCCCACTGCTATGAGTACCCTCAGGAGACATTTCTCCCCCATCTCACCCAGCATCTTTATCATACCTGCTGTGACTTCATCTGAGCCTGCTGCTTTCCCTGAATTCATTTTCCTTAGTGTTATTCTTACTTCTTCTAGGGTGGGGTCCTCTTCTTCTCTCACTTTAGACTTTGCTGTGTCTGGGGCAGTACAGCTTCTGTGGAATTTTCTTCATTTAGAAGCTGCTGGTAGTACTCCTTCCATCTGCCTTTGATGTCCTGTGAGCTGCTGAGCAGGTTGGTGCTGGAATCCCTTATGAAGGGTGTCTGACTGTCTTTATTTTTCTGTCTTTGCCTTGCAACCTGATATAGTTTCTTTGTGCCACCTACTGAGTCATTTTTCCAGAAGCTGGTAGAGTGCCCTATTCTTTGCTATTGCCAACTCCTTTCTTAGCTTTTTTGTTAGACAACCAGTAGTCCTTCCTAGCCTGGTCTCTTTTCTATCTCCCACTTTTTCCTGCTCTCCTTCTTTCTTTTGATGACTTCCTGGACTTCTGCATTCCACCACCAGCTTTCCTTATGTAGCTTATTTCCATACCTGTTTTGGCCACATATCTGTTCTGTAGTCCTCACAGATGCTGTTTTGAGGTGCTGCCATTCTTCTTTAACTCCACCTATCTCCTCCTCTTCTTGGGGTGCCAGAGCCCTGAGTAACTCCTTGAACTATTGAACTTTTTCTCCAGTCAACTTCTAGGTCTTCAGCCTGGTCTCTGTTGACCTTAGAGCCTTCTCTCACTACTGCTTGTGGCAGCCAGTGGTTTATGCTGTGGGCCAACTGTTTCACTGGGAATGACTTTGCAATTACTGATTCTACTCTAGTGCCTTTTCCTTACTAGGAGGAAGTCCGCCTGCATTGCATGCTGGCCACTCTTGTACGTGATCTTGTGACTGACTCTTTTT
Organism: Protopterus annectens; assembly: GCF_019279795.1. Taxonomy (NCBI): domain Eukaryota; kingdom Metazoa; phylum Chordata; order Ceratodontiformes; family Protopteridae; genus Protopterus; species Protopterus annectens. The sequence goes on along the minus strand of NC_056733.1, from coordinate 513,896,740 downwards.
CTGAGCCATGTATTGGCTACTATCAAGCCATTTGGCAGACAGAAGTCTAGAATGGCCTCTCTTTCTTTATTCTTGTTGCCCCACCCATGTGGGCAATTCTCATATCCTGTTCTGTCTGTCCTGATATGTGCATTCAAGTCACCCATTATCAACACCAATTCATGTTGTTCTGCTTTTATCTACTATGTCCTGCAACTGCTTTATGAATGCACTCTTTTCCTCACTATCACAACCCTGCTGTGGGGCATAGGCTGAGATTATGAATACCACCCTATCATTACACTGGAGTCTGATTGCCATGGGTCTGTCACTAATTCTGATGATATCCCTCACTGCCTTCTGAAGCCTCTCTCTCACCACAATTCTGACACCATTTCTAGCCTGTCCTCCTACTGAGTAGTAGACTCTGGATCCCAAGCCAAGTGGCTTTGCTGCACTGCCCTTCCATCATGTCTCTTGGATACATAGGATGTCCAGCCTTCACTATACCATCATGTCATCGACTTCAAAGCTACATCCTGTCAGTGAACCTACACTGAGCGTAGCACTTCTTAATTCATGTTTGGCAGGTTGATTGGTTTTACCTTCAGTTTACACTATCCCAGATAACCCAGGCTGGGCAACTTGACACTGGCCAGCCAGTAGCTTATTGACCCAGGGCTGCCAATAGGTGCACATACAACCCTCCCACCATTAGCATGGGTCCCTGTGGTAGGTTGGAGTAGGATGGGTCCTTAACTCACCTATCACCAGTAACTACCTATGCCCATTTTAGTCAATGTAACAGAATCACCTAGAGTGAATATTTTACACCATCACGTGGCTAGCCCTGTCACAAAGTGAAGTCTGTGATCCATGTTCTCCTATCTTGAGGATACTGTGCACCACAGTAGATGCCCAAAGTAGTTGGGCTGTACAACTCTTCCCCCTATAGGACACCATGTAGAATCTGTGCTACTGCCCACAGCTCCATTCATTGGTGAGTTTGAGATGGAAACATTCAGCTTGTATTTCAGAAGTGGGAAGAACCCAGAAAGACACAGGGAGAACACGCAAACAGGCATTGGCTGGATGTCAGGATCGAACTTTGTACCTTGTGCATGGGCGGTGAAGATCTTGAGCATTATGCCAGCTGGTCTCTAACTCATAAAGGAATAGACCCTGGTTCAATATTCATACCTCCTCTGGCAAATGAGGTGAAGTCATAACTTCCACCACCTCCCAATCACTTATGGAAGTAACTAATCAGGAGCAGCAGGGAGTGATCTTATACTGCAGCAGTAATCCTACTAAGATAATATTTACTCCATATTGAGTTTGCTGAGTCATCTCTACGACATTCATCATAAGGACCACTGCTACAGTATATGTTCATAGGTTCATAGGATGATACTAGGCTATTGGCCCGGAAGCCTTTATAAGCCTAGCCAAAACTTTGGCCCATGTTCCTTCAAAGTCAGCACCTGTTTCCCCTGTCCAGCAGGGACACAGGTGGAATCACAGGGGTGTATTTTCTGTTTCCCATCCAGTCATCCAGGTTTCTCTTAAAGAGGGATACAGGGGTACTCTGCTTGACATGGAGAGGGAGTCTGTTCCACAGATGGAGGAGTCTTTGGGGCACAAATCTATCCTGCCAACAAGTACTATTAATGTCACAGACCAGGTTAAGGCTTTGCGTGTGGGTTGCATGAGTGGAGTTTGACTTACATATATGCAGCAACTCCATCAAGGCTGGATTTGAGATGGCCTTGTATGCCAGACACAGGTCACCTCTGAGCAGTCTGTATGAGACTGAGTAGAGGGACAGGGCTTTTAGCCTATCTGTATGGGATAGGAGTTTGAGACCCTGGATTTTCCTGGCCAGGAACCTCTGTGGTCGCTCCAGTTGCTGCATGTGCTTGGCAAGGTACATACCAAAGGGGGCACTGTACTCGATAATGGGTTTGATAAGGGAGGAGCACAGGGATGTTATTATCTCCTTGTTCCTGGATGAAATACCCTTATTTATGAGGTGAGCCATGTAGAAAGCCTTCCATACAAAGGAGGCAACATAGTGGTCAAAAGTCAGGTTGATATCAACATGGGTGCCCAAGTCCCTCACGACTGATTGCCTGCTTAGTACATTGTTACTGATGTGATAATTAGTGGGGATACCATTTTCCCTAAAGGGGATAATGATGCATTTCTTGGCATTCAGTTTGAGACCATGCTTCTGGCACTAGTCATTAGTTTGGATAAGGCCCTCTTGGAGGATGTTCACATCACTAGGGGAATTTAAGACAGTGCCCAGCTTGCAGTCATCTGCAAACTTGGTCAGCCACAGACCACTGATTTTGGCTTACACCTCAGAAAAGTATATCCCAAACAGTAGAGGTCCCAAGACCCATCCTTGGGGTACACCACTCATTACAGATGTACTACTAGAGGTGGCTTCCCCTATTTTGACAGAGTGGGTTCTATCAGTGAGCCAGTTAATTACCCATCTGGTAACATATGGGTTGATACCTAGCTGGGAGAGTTTATCTATTATGCCTGAGTAGGGAATAGTGTTAAAGGCTTTGGCTAGGTCAAGGTAGGTGGTATGCGCTGCCTTCCCCTAGTCCATGGCTTTGGTGACTGTTTTGAAGAAGTCAATCAAGTTTACCAGGCATGATCTCCCTGTGAAAAAACCAAACTGTGTGGGGTCAAGTATTTGGAGATTGCCAATGTCCTTGTTTATAAGGTCCATGATAATGCGTTCCATGGCCTTGCAGATCAGGCTAGTTAGGCTGATGGGCCTATAATTGCCTGGGGCAGTGGATGCTCCACCTTTGTGTAGAGGGATGACAGTGGCTGTCCTCCATTCAGCTGGGATGAAGCCGGTGCTCAGGCTTTGGTTGAATAAGTATGAATACTTATCCAAGGATAGAGTACTAAAGTAGTTAGGTGCCTCCAAAGAAAGGTGAATATCACAATATATTCCACAAGATTGTATGGCAAACCTTGCCCCCAAAGAGCGGAGAATGTCACAATGTAATCCACAAGACTGTTTGGCAAACCCTACCCTGTTCCATGCGGTTCACAAATATCACAAGCTAAAAACTGCCTAAAGAAAGCAGCTGTGGTGGCTGCTGCCTTAATGTAATAAACTTGCATTGACCCCTCTTGTGTTTTCCATTACTTTCACATCACAAAGTGATAAATTTGAACAACTACTTCAAAAGAATTCATCTGGATACTTGCTTACTCCCACTGCCTGGTATGGAGGATATGAAGAGTTGATATGTCAGCCTAGAATTGTCCGTTCTTATTATGAATTACCTAAGATGTCTATATACAACCAATGGATGTAATATTGCCTTTCCCTTGCTCTCTAAGTCTAAAAAGAAACCAGTTTGATAAGCATCAGTTCACAGAGCATTTTAGGCATGGTTGGCCATAAGGCTCACCCTGCCCTTATGAAACACTATATAAAGCTCCTACCTGTAGTTCAGAGATTCTTCAAGTTGAACTCTACCCTGACTAAGGTTTTTCAGAACAAGAACCTGACAGCCACTGAGCAGTTTGTTTTGAAAGGGTCAAGGTTAGTAATTTAGTCGACAAATTAAGGTTCCATTGTGGAGGTACAAGTTTCCTGAAAGAGGTTAAATGCACCCCTTCAGAAATTGTATCATAGTAGTATAGGAAGGAACAGAGGCCATGAGGAGGCAAGCAGCAATGGCTGAAAGGTGTATTTTAACAGAGGCTTACTAGAGACCCTTTAAGAAAAGTCTTGAGATAGTGTGGGACACCAGATTCTGTAGTGTCTGTGGATACCATTCCGTTTGATGCACACCATGATGTTAGATAGTGTGGGACACCAGATTCTGTAGTGTCTGGGGATACCATTCCCTTAGATGCACACTATGATGTTAGATAGTGTGGGACACCAGATTCTGTAGTGTCTGGCAATATCATTCCCTTAGATGCACACCATGATGTTAGATAGTGTGGGACACCAGATTCTGTACTGTCTGGGGATACCATTCTCTTAGATGCACACCATGATGTTAGATAGTGTGGGGCACCAGATTCTGTAGTGTCTGGGGATACCATTCCCTTAGATGCACACCATGATGTTAGATAGTGTGGGACACCAGATTCTGTACTGTCTGGGGATACCATTCTCTTAGATGCACACCATGATGTTAGATAGTGTGGGACACCAGATTCTGCACTGTCTGGGGATACCATTCTCTTAGATGCACACCATGATGTTAGATAGTGTGGGACACCAGATTCTGTACTGTCTGGGGATACCATTCCCTTAGATACACACCATGATGTTAGCCTCTTCTATTTGGATACATATAGTTTCCAAATGCTGGGTGTGCTAGTCTCTTTCAAAATGTGCAGCACTTTCTCAGAAAAGTGATCCTTAAAGTGTATTACAATGAGAATGTCTGATCTGCCAACCTGAGGTTCTTCAGATTTAGATGTACCAGTGTCCATTCATCCAGGGTGAGTAGGTACATAGCTGTAGAAGTCATAGAAAACTCTTACGGTACAGCTGTATCAGCTGGGAAAATGAGGGCTACATTGGTAAAACAGGGGTTATCAGAGCTCTGGTTTTGTTTGTCCTGATTTTCTGAAACATCTTAGGAATCAGAGTGATGGAAGGAATTTATACAGGAGTTTACCTACCCAAGTGATAGAGAAGGCAATCACTGCCCATGCCTGTTTGCATGTGAACCTGGTGCAGAACCTTTCTGGCTGGCAGTTCTCTAATTTAGAAAGATCAGTCAATGAAAGAGTTTGTCTCTTATTCAGAGACTGGAAGACCCTGGGATCCAATATCCATTCATAGGTTCATAGGTTGATACTAGGCTATCTGCCCTAGGGCATTTATAAGCCTAGCCAGAGTGTGCTTGGCTTTCGCCACCCTTTTAGATTAGTTGACTGTGCCTCTGTATAGTAGGTCACAGAAGGTAGCCCTATTAAGGTCAGTTTACTGTACCTCTGTCTAGCAGGGACACAGAAGAGATCCCAGGGGTAAACGTATGATCTCCCATCCACTCGTCAAGATTTCTCTTGAAGAGGGTCAGTGAGGGGCTCTGCCAAACATGGATTGGGATTTTGTTCCAGAGTGAGGGGAGCCTCTGGGATATGAATCTGTCCCGCCAGCATGTCCTATTTATTTCTGTGCTGAGGTTCAAGTCCCTGGAGCGTGTAGCTCTAAGGGAATTGGATTTCCTGAGGTGGAGCATGTCCATTAATTCTGGCTTGGACATGGCTTTATATGTCAGACACAGATCGCCTCTGAGTAGACGGTACACAACTGAGTAGAGCTGGAGTTTCTTTAGCTGAACTGCATAGGGCATCTGTATGAGTCCCTTGATCCTCTTGGTGAGGTACTTTTGGGGTCTTTCCAGTTGCTGCAGGTGTCGGGTAAGGTACATCCCAAATGGGGCACTGTATTCAATTATGGACCTGATAAGTGATGAGTAGAGGGGCACAATGACCTCTCTTGATCTAGATGTGAACCCTTTTGTGATAAGGTGAGCTATATAGAAGGTCTTTCTAACCACTTTGACAACGTGATTGTCAAAGGAGAGATTACTATCTACTTGGGTCCCCAAGTCCCTAATTACTTCTTCCGTACTTAATGGATTACCACCTATGTGGTAATTTGTGGGCACTTTGTTTTTCCCAAAGGGGATGACTATGCACTTTTTAGCATTTAGCTTTAGGCCATGGCTCTGGCACCAGTTATCCATCTCTGTGAGACCCTTTTGGAGGATGCTTGTGTCAGCCGAAGAGTCGATTATGGCACCCAGTTTGCAGTCATCTGTGAACTTGGTCAGCCATAGTCCACCAATGTTAGCCTGTACCTCGGAGAAATATATACCGAACAAGAGAGGTCCCAGGACTGAGCCTTGTAGGATGCCACTTGTAACTGGTTTAGAGTCTGACATGGCACCTACAATTCTGACCATGTGGGTTCTATCCCTGTGCCAGTTTGCAACCCATCTTGTGACATAGAGGTTGATATTTAAGCTGGTGAGCTTATTTATGATGCCTGAGTGGGGTATTGTGTCGTAGGCTTTTGCGAGGTCCAGGTAGCCTGGACTACCTTCCCTTCATCTATAGCTTTGGTAACTGTTTCAAAGAAGTCGACCAGGTTCAAGAGGCAAGATCTGCCCTTAACAAAGCCGAATTGGGTAGGATCCAGTGTCTGGAGGTTCCCAATGTCTTTGTTTATGATTTCCATGATGATACACTCCATAGCCTTGCAGACCAGGCTAGTCAGGCTTATAGGGCGATAGTTTCCGGGGTCCGTTGTGGCACCACCTTTGTGGAGCGGGACCACTGTTGCTGTACGCCATTCCTTGGGTACATATCCTGTAGTAAGGCTGAGATTGAACAGTGACTTTATGTGAGCGTTTAGTTCTTCTTGGAGCTCGTGTAAGAAGCAGCCCGGGACACCGTCTGGTCCCATTGATGCTGTGTTTTTTGCTTTGGAGAGGGCAGCTCTCACCTGTGCATCTGTGATCTCAGGAAGGCTACACTCTGTTGGGATAGACATTTGCTCTTTTGGGGGGGGGGGGAGAAGTTTGTACTGAACCTTTCTGCCAGGATGTTGGCAATGTCTGTGGGTTCAGTGTATTTTTTGTCATTTTGCACTAACTCAGAGCATATCTGGGAGTTGCCTCCCAGGTTCCTGACATAACTAAAGAAGGCCTTGTGATTATCTTTAGTGTCTTGTGCAATTTTTCTTTCGAAGCTGACCTTAGATGATTTTATGAGGGATCGTAGTTTCTTGCTAGTACTGATCTGAGATGCCTTCCCTTTTTGGGATTTTGCTCTATCATGTAGTAGCTTCCTCTTTCTGTTGTATAGCTTATTTATGGCCGGGGTCCACTAGACAGGTCTCCTGCCTTTGGAGGAGTGAGTCTTGGTTTTATTTGGGATAGCATGCTCCATGCATTCCTGTAGGTGTCCATAGAATGCTTTTGTAAAGGATTCTGCATTTTGGGCCGTATTTTCCACTGGCCCAGGGGCTTTGAAGGATTCCACCTCGGTTTTGAGAAGTGTGAAGTTTGCTTTTGAGAAGTTCTTCACCATGGTTTCCTTGGCTGGGGGTGGGGACAGAATATGGATGTCCAGTGAGATTAATTTATGGTCTGATCTTACCAATGAGGGGTATACCTCTGGTGTGGAACATAGAGACCCCATGTTGGTGATGACCAGGTCCAATATGTTTTCCCCTCTTGTGGGAGTGGTGACCAGTTGTTCCATAGCATTTGAGTTTATAAATTCTAGGAACTGTTGGGTGAGGGTGTTGGGGCTTGAGTAGTTTTCCCAATCTATGTTTGGGTAGTTGAAGTCACCCAAAATAATGGTGTTTGGAGAGACCTTCATATTCTCCAGTGTTCTCAGGAAAGCCGAGTGGGGTTCCTGTGTTTGGGAGGGTGGTCTGTAGCAGGCTACAAACTGAAAGGCAGTTTTGCCCACTGTTAGTTGCACATGGATGGTCTCCGATGCTTCGTGCAGTGCCACTAACCTGGAGGTGTGGGTATTTTTGATGAATATGGATACTCCCCTTCCTTTTGTGGTTCGGTCCGAGTTTTGGGGCCGAAAAGCATGGTATGAAGTATAACCTAGTAGTGCTGGGGTGCTTTCGGGAGCCTTGAACCAGGTTTCTGTTACTGCACAGATATCGATATTCTCCATACTGAGGAGAGTCTCGAGTGCGTGCATCTTGAGGTTTAGACTTCTGGCGTTGAGCAGCATTACCCTTAGTTTTTTTTTCTTTGTGTTGTCTATGGAGGTGGGTTTGTCTTTTGAGCCTTGCCTAAAAATGCACTATGGGGGAGGCAAGAGCCTTTGCCAGTATTCGAAAACCCAAGGGTGACAGGTGCAAGCCGTCCCTAGCGAAGCAACTTGGCTTGTCGAGCATGTCATCCCAGGCTGACAACACTGGATCCCCTTTGAATTACACCAATACTTTAGCCAATTGTTAAAATTGATCATTTTGTCTTTATACTGTGGCATCATTCTTGGTGAGGGCAAGATGCTACTCAAGGTCAGGGTCATACCGGCCTGGGCTACATGATCAGAGAGCTCCTCTATGTCTCTTTTCATGTAGTCCAGGGAGGTACGTCTCAGGTCATTCACACCAGCATGGAAAATGACGGAGTCATATTTGTCCTTGCTTTGGAGTGACCTGAGTGCATGTGTTATGTGGTGGATCCTGGCACCTGACAGGCAGCTTACAGTGACCTTCTCCTTGTTCAGTCTGGTGAGTGGGACATCAGTGTGTCTGACAATAGAGTCACCTATTACAAGTGTATTAGGTGTGTTGTTTACCTTAAGGGCTGTGACTGTGTGGCACACTGACTTTGTGAGCTATGTGCTACGTAGTTATCAGATCTAGTCCTGCTTAATTTTCTATCACCATCTGCAGGGTTTATAGTATACATGAAGTTTGCAGATACTGGTGTAGATGGAAAAAATAATTTCCAGATAAATAAAGTCAGTTTGCACAATGCATACCACCTTGCTTGTTTCAGTACATCTGTTTTTTTTTCTTAAAGTGCAAAGTTGAATGTATACTCTTTTTGTACTTATAACTATTTCTGTATTGTGTAGCCTTATGGCCCAGGTAACAGCTGAAAGGGGTCTTGTACCAGCCTACCACCCCAGTTAACAAACTTTAAATAAATACATAAGTAAATAAATGCCTAGCACATTGCTGGGATATTGTCAGTATCACCCTCAAGACTCGCAGTTGACACAATAACTTGAAGGCTCTCTGCCCCACAATCATGGCCATAATATCACTTGGATCATGTGCCCTGTACCTTTAGACAGGCTAAATGCAATGCCAGGCTAGAGACAGGGCATCCATGGTTGGAGCTTGTGTCCTTTCTGGGATCAGAGATAACATCCTCTGATTGTTCATCACTTTCTGGGACTATCATTCAATCTCCCATCTAATGGTGGGAATCAGGGGTATTATATTGTGTACAGCTTGGTTACACAATTGCCAAAGACTTCTGAGATACCACTGCCCTTTTTGCATATAGTCTGGTTAGAAGACCGTAAGGATGGAGGTAGAGATATGGGCCAAAGCTGTCAGGAACACTCTGGATGATAGGTGAATCCTTTGAGTCAGGGCTGTAAAACATTCAATTGAGAGCCCCATTTTTTTTTTTTGCTTGAACGATATACTCTGATGTTGGTCCAGTAAGACCTGACAAGAAAATATCTCATCCTTCTGGTGTCGGACTTGAATTTTGCAAATTCAAGAAGAGCCTCAGAGGGGTTAAACAGTGTATACTGTACATCAGAGACCTCTACATGTGTTCCAGGCAGGCTGCTTGAATCATTCATATAAGAGTAGATGTGGATCCCTTGTGTTCTTAGTTGGAAAATACTGGAGCTAAGCATTTCATGAACACACTGAATGCTCTAGATAGATCAAAGGACAAGGACATAAACTAAAAGTGTTCTGCCATGCCCAGAATCTCAGATACTTTATGTGGTCTCTATGGATGGGAGTGTTAAGGTACACATCCTTTAAACTAGACACACAAAGCCCTTGGTAAAAAGAACAAGAAAAGAGACTAGGGGAGTAACACATTGTATTTGGTGAGTCACCAAGGGCAGTACTTCTTTAGTGACAGAAAATGTCTGAAACAAAACTTTTCTTACTTTTCCAAGAGAAGAAAAAATGATGCACTTATCATAATGATATATGTTCAGGACTATTGTCCATCTTCATATACCTATAAGACTCAATGCTAGCAGAACTCGGGTAGCTCAGCACCTAAAAGTTTCCCCGATTAACAAACTCCTCCCTATACACCCTCTCTAGATCTCTATCAGCTCATGAAAGGTGCAAGAAATCAGTATTAGTTGTTGTTTGTCTTTTGGCTTTTCCCGGTTAGGGGTCGCCACAGTGGAACTCTGGTCCACTAATGATTGGCAGTAAATTTTTATGTGCCGAGTTGCTGGCCCTGATGCACAACCTTCAACCAAGGTACGCCCATTCACGCATGTCTCCACACAGAAGACGCTCTAGCTGAGAATCGAACAGGACAACGTCTTACTGTGAGGCGACAATGCTACCGCAGCACCACCACCGCAGTTAAGAAATCAGTATTAGTAAAAGTCATAAAGTTGAGCACAAATGGTGCAAAGCTTTGACAGGCTAAGGCAACTAGAACTGCAAAAACATAGGCAAAGTCCAGATACCATGATGGAGTTCCTTGAAAGTAACAGGAACCAGAAGCCACACAAATGGAGTATCAAAATATTATAGCCGACAGACAGAGAACTGGTGCTGCCATAACAAATCCACCCTGGGACCTACTGAAAGATGTATCATAGCCCAGGGAAAGGATAATTAGTTAGCAATAACAGGGTAGCTTGGCAAGGAAAAGTGAACAAGAAAATGAATCTGACCCAAAGATAAGAATGCAGTGGTCAGGCAGGTTAAGTCCACAAATATCAGAAACAACAATTCCCTCAGTCAGGCACACTGGTTACGAGGAAAAACGATGACTCAAGATGTACAAGTTATTTTAATAACAGCAAGACTCCAAATTCTCAGTACAAAACTCCAGATTAAGCACTTTCATTCCACAAGGGAACTTCATCAGAATAACACATTTCAAAATTCAAAGCACTTAAATAGTATCATCAATTAATATACACTTCCAGCAATAGGTTAACTGCATGATTACAAATAAAACCACTAATTTTCTGGAATTTACATCCAATGTGGGAGAAAATGAATCCCATTTTTTGGGACGTGGACATTAGGAAGGCTTTGAGTATGAATAGATATGTTTCTCGTTTATACAGGAAAAAACATTTTTCTAATTTATACCTATATTTTAAAAGTGAACACCCCTACTTCCAAAAGAGGAACATTGTTAAAGGGCAGATGGTTAGGGCTGACCGTATGACTACTCTTAAGGAAGACTTAATATCTGAGTTGGAATATATTGGAGACCTTTTTGTTAGAAGAGGGTACCCCAAATTTATGGTGAGTTCGATTACAGATGTAATATTGGAAGGATGGGGTGTTAGATTTAAACCTATTTTATCTATAGAAAACCCAGTGGGTTGTTCACGAACAATGGATGGTGGTTTTCCAACAAAGGATGTGGATTATGACAGGCACATGGGTGTTGGCAAGTCTCACCAAGGTAGGGACATCTATTTTGTGATGGATTTTCATGGAGGCACCCACGTTATGAAAAACATTATCATGACTTACTTGGACATCTTTGCCAGTATGCCCAACACTTTGAACATTTTTTCCAGGCATGTAAAATTCAGTTTGAGAAGGGGTTACAACCTAAAAATGTTTTTGAAAGGGTTAATAGCAACATTATTGGGACAGGGAGGAGAGGCACACATAAGTGTGATATGTGCACCCAGTGTTCTTCTATTGCTGACACAGACAAACTTGATTTTTACCACCCTGGTGGGATTTTGAAAGCCAAAGGCTATTTTAACTGCCAGACAAGGGGAGTTGTTTATTTGGCATTTTGTTTGGTCTGTTTTGCATATTATGTTAGCAAAACAGAAAGAAAGCTGAATCAGAGGATTTATGAGCATTTTTATGAAATCATTAGAAAGAAAGACACCAATGCTGTTTTTAAACATGCTTTGGTATGTGTACATTACTGTTTCAAATTTTGGGTGTTGGAACACGTTAAACAATTTGAGAGGGGTGGTGATTGGGAAAACAGCCTTGAGTTCTGTGAACTTATGTGGCAGCTTAAGCTGGATCTTTTTTCACCGCCAGAGTTAAACAAACACTGTTCCATTATCCCTGCTTGAAGAACAGCCTTAAAGTAAAACTTTGGCTGATAATTTGTTTCTCCTGGAATACTTGGGCATTTCTTGGAAGATGTATTGTTGTATGGGGTTCCTATTAAATGATCGAAGATGCATTCTTTGGAATGCGTCTTGATCAAACCTGAAAGCACGAAAAGGTAAAATAGCAAAATGGCATATAAGCAAATTCTTTCCCAGGGAAAGAATTTACATGGCCGCTTCCGTTACTTTGCCGTTTTCATCACTGTAGTGCGATCTCGGAGTTGGTATATTTAAGTAGGGGGTGGGCAAAGCTCCCCCACTTTATGTAATGTTTAAAATTTTTTTTTTTTTTGTGGAATAAATTTTTTTTTTTCCCTTGGAAAAAAAATCTCTGTTCTAAGCATTCAGAATTGTAAGTTTTCGCTTACATGGGTTCAATAAATCATTGTTCGCTTTTTTAAACATTCGATGATTTAACGTAGACCCGTTGTATGTAGATATAAGTTTTATGTCTAGTTTTATTTTTCGTCCATAATGTTTATCCATTTTACCATTGTATTTGATTTTAGGATATTTCAGACCACATTTTAATATGTAATTATTTGTAATCATGCAATTAACCTATTGCTGGAAGTGTATGTTAATTGATGATACTATTTAAGTGCTTTGAATTTTGAAATGTGTTATTCTGATGAAGTTCCCTTGTGGAATGAAAGCACTAAATCTGGAGTTTTGTACTGAGAATTTGGAGTCTTGCTGTTATTAAAATACCTTGTACATCTTGAGTCATTGATTTTCCTCATAACCAGTGTGCCTGACTTAGGGAATTCTGAGTTTTGGATTTTGCTCTCAGTATTTTTCACCTTGTGGTTATCAGTTATAAGTCCACAAATATCCAGCTGGACTAAGAAATCAGATGACAGCCCTATGTAAAGGATACTGTCTTCTAAACAAATTCCTTTCTGTGTCAACAGGTGAGAGCAAATGGGTAGATAAAGAGCTGCAAAGAGGATCACCACTACAAACAGTTCTGGTCAGGAAGGGGAAGTCCAAATGAACTCTCAAGGGCTAACGAATGGAAGTCCAGGTCTGAAGGATACAAGAAAACAGTGTAATGGAAAATCCTTTGGCAGAGAAAGTACTTTACCTCTGAAAGGGACTAAGGACAAAGGTAGGACTACCAACAGGAAGAGAAACAAAGTGGTCGAATGTAGACATGTGCAATAGTCTGAACGTGCACATGTATGCCTGTACGTATGGATACATATCTAGCTGTAGCTATCTCTCTCTCTCTCTCTCTCTCTCTATATATATATATATATATATATATATACATACATACAGATAGTTATTTGAGTCTATTACTTTTTATCTAAGACACTTTTCATCTAATCACAAAATATCTAAAAAATCTTGTAATACTCATTTAATCAAAAACACATTAAGTTGAATCACATTACATCTAAAACATCATATACAGCAAATACATCTCCAACACTTCTTTTTTGCAGGGGTACAAGCCCCCCTTGCAAACCCCATGTGAGGGTCTTTACCTCTCCCACCCCAACTCCACAGTCACACAACCTCAGAGAAAACAGAAAACCCCACACACAGTGAATCACTGCACATGCACAAACACAAACGTCTAGAAAAGGGATAACATAACAGTGGACATCAGCAAGGCACTAATTTGCATTGTAATTCCTATGATCCAGAACTACAGCAGCAGTGATTTTCTACAGCTTTACACACTTTTTTATTAAATGTGATTCAATCATTTGTGTTTTAGAGTACATTCATGGAGTCAAAAGTTTACTTTGTCGCACAGGGAAAAAGTTGGTATGTGTTATTAAAAATCAGTTGATCACACATACTAGCTTTTTTTCTACATAAGCCTGCAGTACAACAGGGGTCAGGTCAGGGAATTTGCCCTTTCCCCCACTGTAGAGTGATCTCAGAGTTGTTATGCATAATTAGCAGGAGGTGTGGGAGGAAAAGTGGGGCTTGCCCCCTAAAAATGTATAAGAATTTTTCCTTTTTTTTTGATTATTTTGGTTTTGAGCATTTGTGATCAATCAAGTGGTGTACACACACACACACACACACACACACACACACACACACACACACACACACACACACACACACACACACACACACTCTCTCATCCATACATACTTACATTTATCTATCTATATATGTATATATATATATATATATATATATATATATATATATATATATATATATATATCTATATATATATATGTGTGTGTGTATGTATGTATATACCTATGCATATATATGATATATAAGTAAACGGTGTGCACATACAGACAATATATAGTGCCATTTAATTAAAACATATTTTTTAAAGAACTATAAAAGGAAAGCCTGCTCTGCAAAGTGCAAGTGGAAGACATCCTCAAATTAAAAGCCCAGGAGTCCAAATCTCAGTCTGAAAGAAGAAGAAGAAGAGTGGGGGAAACAGAGACAAACTCACATGCAGGTCACAGGAATGTCACCTGAGATACTATTCAAACTTATAGCCAGAGAAGAAAAAGAATGTCATTCCTGATCCCATAATAATACAATAATGGACGCCTGAAAAACACACAGAGCCTTATCTGCAAGGAAAAGAACTAAAGTATACACTTTCATATAGTGTAACATATTTTGTGATCTTAAAAGGGTAACAGTTATAGCCCTTGGATTTGACATCATACAACTGAATAGCAGATACAGCCTTTCTTTGCTTCTGGCAGCAATTCATATTTATAAAGATCAAACAGTCATGACTTCTGGAAATCAGACTGAGTGCCCTGACCATCAAAGGCAAACAAAAAGTAAACAAATGACTAGATAAAGATGGAATGATAATCTAGAAAGTGAAGGCTGCACACAGACAGAGGGACAATTGCCCTTGAGATAAAGCCAGAAGAGGGCTGTCTGGAGGGAATAACAAAACCCTAGCACTGCCTGGCTCATAAATGTACCCACGAACATCAGGGTAATGTGGGAACCGAGGACATAAAACACAGAGTGAATCATGGCAGGTCAATGAAACCCTAAAAGGTCAAGTGGGTAAAGAAGAATCCCATAACTGCCTCAACATTATGACAGAGTTACAGAAGATTCATGAGAATCAATACCTGCAGCTTTAAAATTAACTCCACATAGACAGCTCCAGTGGCTTGACCAGACCAAATAACCTGAGCTGTATTGAGGTTGTGAAGGGGTAGACTATCTCATAACATCTGGATAGTAGAAAAGGATATAAGTGTGCTTTCTCTGAGACTATGCATACTGCAGTTGTTACAAGCTTATTACTCTAGTCAAGTTCAAGTTTATTACACTGCTTATCCCGAAGCACTTTACATTAACGTAGTACTCACACAATCTACAGTAATAAACATGCAGAAAATAACTATACAATCAAGCTGTAGTTTGCTAAATAATCCTGCTAAGCTTAGCAAATATGTTATAAAGACTGCAATGATTTATCCAAAAACTGTGACAATGTAATACTGAAAAAATTACAATTACAATGTAAAGATTACTACAATAAAAATATGAAAGCTGTTACAATTATTACAGCTGCCAAAACCAAAAAGATAAAAGACCAAAAGGCAGCATAAAATAACGCCCCAAATGTTTAAACCAAGCTGTGAATATTCACAAACTGCTTTATTCTTCCGGAGCACTGACTGCAAGTGACAAAATCACAAAATCATATACCCCAAAGTGAAACATGGTTCAGCGAACAGTCTATAAAATGAATCGACAAATGAACCTTCATTCTTCATTCTTTAAAACAAGATAGCAAAAACCTTTTTAGAGTCTTCACTAAACTGCTTACACTCCATTTCTGCATTCATCCTAGGACCACAGGCTGCAAACACCCAAAACAGGCCTTCCTCCTTCCACAGCTCTGTGAAACCATCACTGGGGCATAATTAAAACACCATCAAGAGAAGCAAAATATCACCCAGTCACAGTTATTTTTGAAATTCAGGCAGGAAAAGTTAAAGCAAATCCTTAATGAAAAACCTTAAACAAGGTATATCTGGCACTCTCTGTGATCTGGCAGCCATCTGCTGTCATTGCTGGGAGCAGAGCTACACAGACAAAAGGGGTACTCTGCAGTATCTGGGCCCACTGCTACCAACTGCATACACAAATCCAAATTCATAATTTATCTACCACACAGAGTCTGAGATGCAGGACAAGATACTGGCTCATCGTGCCTAAGCTTATACATAATTTAGTATTTGTAGCATGGTTTCCTTGAAATGGTAAAATATAGCCCAGCCTTCATTCAGACCATCCACAATTCAAGACTTATAATTCTGTTACCAAATCCTGTCTGAGACATAGTGCAAGAAATAAACCTACAAACTCTAGGGCTATGTGCTAGCACTTAAATTAAATTACCCCCAAATTTGAGAAGTATGGCAAGATATGAACCTGTTGTAACAAAGTTATACACAACCGCACCATCAAGGATTAAGCAACTCATAACATTGTTGTCGCCTCACAGTAAGGCGTTGTCCGGTTCGATTCTCAGCTAGAGCGTCATCTGCGTGGAGACATGCGTGAATGGGCGTACCTTCGTTGAAGGTTGTGCATCAGGGCTGGTAACTTGGCACGTAAAAATCAACTACCAATCATTAGCGGACCGGAGTTCCGCTGTGGCGACCCCTAACCGGGAAAAGCCGAAAGACACAAACAAACAAACATCTGTAATTTGGAGTGAGCTATGAGCCCACAGCCCCAACTGGTATCATAAGATAAAGCCCACTGTTTCTAAGGCCATGCACTATTCAATGCTTATAAAACAACTTTCCATGAAATCTGAGGCTATAGACCAAATATGAGCCTGCTGGTTCTAAGGCAATAGGTGATACCACAATGATCAACCAACCTATGATACATAAGATGTATGGTAAGAAATGATGCTGTTAATGAGACTAGATACAATTCAACACTGGTCATTAAATCAATCCATAAAATCCAAGATGAATGTGAGATGTAAGGCTGCTGCCTGCAGGTATATAAATAACAACAGAAATATCTATTTTAAAACCAAAATATAAAGTCGGTGCTGTGGACAAAAGATTTGGCATGGGCTAGGAGGCTAGTTACAGTATCAAGAGACTAGATGCTCAGGGCATACATTAGGAACAACCAGCCATTAGTCTTGACCAATACATGACAGCACAGGATGGTTAACTCCAAAAGGGAAATGGCCCCTACTCAGCACTAAAGGTGGGAGTCAACATCAAAGGAAGAGAAGTTAATGACATAAGGTTTTAATTCGGAAGGGTTAGCCCTGAGGAAGTGTAAGGAAGAAAGCCTGCTGACTGCCCCTGATAAAACATGTAGACCACATCAACCAGTACAGACTCGATGGAGGTCAGGACTGAAGACACCTCTATCCCTCAGAGAAGGTCAAAGTCTCAAGGACAGATACAATAGCCCTTGAAGTAGGGAGTAAGCAAAAATGTTGTTTCCACCCTGCATTAGACACCTAAACATGGTCCTAGTGACGGGGTGGGATCCAGCTAGTCCTGCATCAGACCCATGACCAGAGTCCTAGAAGGAAGTACGACTTCTGAATGGAATGATCCCAAGTGAGGGAAGACCACAAGTGGAGACGAGACTGAACTTGTAAGAGGATCTGAAAGACACAGTTTTAATTAGTTTAGAACATACACAAATCCAAGTTCATAATTTAATTACAACACAGAGTCTGAGATGACATCAAAATACAGGTAAAAAATCATCTGCTCTTAACATTGCTAGTATATGTAACCAGGTTTGTAAATAGTCTGAAAGATACCATTCTAATCATCTCAGAGCAATGACAGAATGTTTGTATAAAAAAGGGGAGTAAGGTGATATCAAAATAGCAGGTAAAAGACCTACTTCTGTCCTTAACACTGCTAGGACATGTAAAGTGAAAGGGAGTATTTATCCAGTATATACAATCATCAAGTTAAAGTAAAGGAGGTACACACACAAGTACTATATAAGGTTCAGAGCATTCTAGGAAAAGAGGCAAGCATCCCAATAAAATAACACTTGTGTTGACAAATGAAGTTTAAAGGGAGAAAATATCTGTGCAATATATTATCTAAGCCAAGCACATGCAAGTGGAAGATCCTATATACACAATAAGCAAAGAACTCCCCGACACAGATGAAAATGCCAAAGCACAAGCAGAACTTAAGTCATAGCTAGACTACCATGCAGAAGAGGAAATGCCAAGGAGAATCATGTCCAAAAAAGCAAAATGGTGAGTGTATTCAGTTAGGAATTTAAACAAGAAAAATACTGACCTTAAATGTAGAGACATCAGACGTTTGAAGCAACTGGGAGGATAATGGAAGTTATAAATTACAAATCCAAGAGACTCACAAAAGAAAAACCCTCAACATAATACAAAACCTGAATGGCAGCCTGAGAGAGCCAGTAGTTACAACTGCACTGATGCCTGCCAAAAGAAATCTGACAAGAGGTCCTTCCTCAAAGGATTGTGTGTAAAGGTGACGAGGCTGGTGGTGGTGGAAAATTTTAGATGCTAAGATGCTTGAGTCCTGTTGGTCTCAAGTAAAATAGATAGAGGAAGATGGAACAAGCCCTACTACATCTGATTTTCATTTGCAGCTATCATCAGAAAATCATCAAGGTATGGAAAAATGGTGGTACTTTCTTTCATGAGGAGAGCAAATAATGGTGCTTAACATTTGGTAAATGCAGACCAAACAGAAGAGAAGAGTTGCAAACTGGAAAAAATAATGAGTTACTTGGAATCTCAGATATTTTCTGAGAGAGTTTTTTTAAATATGAAAACTGAAATACCAGTCTTCCATGTCCACTGCTGCTGTGTAAAAGTCCTTTTTCTGTAACTGGAAGAATGAATTTCAATGTTACTATACTGAACAGATAGTACATATTAGATCTGCCTTTCTCTGGAACCAGGATAAATCCGAAGTAAATTCTTTGAAGAGTGAAGTCTAATTCACTCGATAAGTTTGTATATGTGTATGGTGTGTTGTGTTTTGTGTGTGTGTGTGTGTGTGTGTGTGTGTGTGTGTGTGTGTGTGTGTGTGTGTGTGTGTCTAATATGTACTGAATGAAGCATCTGTTGAAATCTGTGGAGTAACTCTGGACAAAATACTTGAAGAATACATTTCCTGATGACACTGATTCTCATTCTGGCAAAGGTAGCTTCTTAGTGGTAGGAAACTGAGTAATTTCTTACAGGTGGTTATGAATGTATCCAGTAGAGTTCTCAAAACTGGAGGAACTGCCACAGGTTTAATAGCATTATTCCAGTCATCCTCTTAGGAGTCCTCACCTTTCTTTGAGAAGGGACCCCTCTTTCTCATGGTAGAACAGACTCCAGACCCTTAGGACTGAGCTGCACTTGGCTGTATGTTCTATAGAATCTAAGGTAACCCCTGAGCCAAGGAGATCCGTTTTTGCTCAATAGCCTGGGAGGGGCAATGGATGGGTAAGGATCCATCCATTGCCTGAGGCCCAATGTGGGCACTCTATGATTGACTTTTTGAGTCTTCTGAAGTGGGGTTGCTGCCTTGTAAGACATGTAGTAAGAATGGGATTCCCAGATCTTCACACTACATCCTTGGATGTGTTCCCTGACAAAAATAGCAGGACATCATCTGAATCTTTAGAAATGACAAAATACACTTTGGCCTTAGGCATCAGAGGGACGTCTAGTCCAAACACCATGCAATGCCTCTCAGTTCAATAGGGTGTTGATTCATAGGAACTACAGCCTCAAAATGGGTTTTGCCAGAAGCCACTGATGCATGAAATGTGAGAGTCAAGGGATGCAAAACTAACTCACTGAGGCCCATGTCCTTGAGCTAAGCAAAAGCAACAGGATGTCATCATCCCATCATCCAGGTCACTAACTGCTTTCTCCTTAGATTTCTTTCCTAAGTGCTTCTTAGGGAGAATGTCCGAGGTCAGAAATTAACTGGAAGATGCCACAGTGGTAACAGTAAAAGCTTTGAGTATATTCTGATTTAAATATTTTTTTCAGAGAATGTTCCCTTCTAAGAGTTTTTTTATTCTTGTATCCCATAACTGACAATCAGTTGCTACCAGTGCCTCTCCTTATTGATTGGGTCTACCAGACCTGTCTTAATCTTCTCTGGGTGCAACTACCAGACCTGTCTTAATCTTCTCTGGGTGCAACCTGATCCACGTCCAGGACTCATGAGGAGAATGAAGATAAAACAGCAAATCAAAGTGACTACCACAACTAATAACATGTAATTTAATGAGGATAAGTGCTTTCATACATTCAGTGCTTCATCAGGTCCATAAAAATGTTAAAACATTGTCTTTAAATACATACAAACATCACAATTAAATACAATTCAACCAATAAAACAATCAAATTAGTGATGTAATGCCCTTCTCTTCAGGGCTGGTTTTAAAGGCATAGAACTATTTAAACCTGGTGTTTTATCTGACTGCATAGTGGCAATCCAGTTCATTTCAGCCACTTTTATATTTTTAAGCTTTTTTGCTTATTCCAGAAGACCTGTACTTTCATTCCTTTTGACAGATCTCCCCAAAAATGTCTGAAGCATCTGTGATTACAGACAGAGTAGGGACTGGAAAGGAGACAGGAAGACCTGGGTTGAGATACAGTCAATTTTCCTACCAAAGTAAGTCCCACTTCACAAATCCTAGCACTGGAATTTGAAATGAAAGGAGGTGCTGGTTCTCAGCTCAAACTGATTTGGGAATCTATTGCATCTTCTTCATGTGAAGTCTGGCTAAAAGAATCCTGAAAATAGTGGAGGCCATGAAATCTAGACTTCTGAAATATTTCCTGATATATGCCTGAGTCTGGTTGGAAAATATCAGAAATGGCTTCCTGTAACATTTAACTTTGTCTTGAGGAAGAAAGTCCATCATAAGTATTGTATCCAGAAGGTATAACAGAAATACTATCCTGTGGGAAGGAATGAAAGATTTCTCTTTGTTCACCTGAAATCCCAGACTGAGGAAAAGCTTTTATTACCCATGGCAAAGATTATTGGCAGCCTGAGTAGAAATCAGCAAAAAAAAAAAAAAAAAAAATCAGGCAATCATAGGATGGCACTAGGCTATCGGCCCTAGGGCCTATACAAGCCTAGCCATAACAATTCCCTGGATATTTCTTCCCACAGTATTTACTTCCCTGGACCCCTATCTCCCATCCAATCATCAAGGTTACTTTTGAAGAAGGCCAAAGAGGCGCTATTCCAGAATCTGGGGAGTCTCTGGGTCAGGAACCTATCCCTCCAGCATGTTTTGTTCATTGTGATGACAAGGTGTAGATCTCTGGAGCACGTGTCTCTGAGGGATTGGGATTTCTTTAAGTATAGCATGTCCAACAGTCCTGGGTTTGACATGGCCTTGTATGTTAAGCAGAGATCGCCTCTGAGTAGACGATATGTGACAAGAGTATAGGTGGAGTTTTTTTAGATGGTCAGCATAGGGGCATCTGCTTTAGGGCTGTGATTCTTTTAGTGAGGTATTTCTGTGGCCTTTCCAGTTGTTGTAGATGTCTTGAGTGGTACATACCAAATGGGGCGTTGTATTGTATAATGGGTCTATTAAGGGATGAGTACAGTGGGACAATGACCTCCTTTTTTCTGGATGAAAAGCCCTTAGTGATGAGATGTGCCACATAGAAGGATTTCCTAACTGTTGTGGTGATGTGGTTATCAAAGGTGAGACCACTATCTACCTGTGTCTCTAAGTGTCTTATCACACTTTTGTTGTTTAGTGTACTGCCACCTATGTGGTAATTCATGGGTACATATTTTTTCCCAAAGGGGATAACTATACATTTCTTGGCATTGAGCTAGAGCCCATGGCCCTGGCACCAAGCATCTGTTTCTGTAAGGCCCTTTTGTAGAATATCCACATCATTTGGAGATTCATTAATGGCTCCCCGTTTGCAGTCATCTGCGAACTTTGTTAGCCAGAGTCCCTTAGTGTTGGCCTGTACTTCAGAGAAGTAGATGCCAAACAAGAGTGGTCCCAGGACTGAACCCTGAGATACTCCACATGTCACTTGTCTGGAGCTGGATTTGGAGTTGACTACTTTTACAGTGTAGGTTCTGTCAGTAAACCAGTTGGCAACCCATCAAGTGATGTAGGGATTAATGCCCAGTTTAGTAAGTTTATCTATGATTCCAGAGTGGGGGATGGTATCGAAGGCCTTGGCGAGGTCCAGATAGGCTGCATGGACCCTTGTCCATGGCTCTGGAGACTGATTTGAAGAAGTAAATCAGGCTCAGGAGACAAGATCGGCCCTTCACGAACACAAACTGCATGGGGTCCAGTGTTTGAAGGTTTCCAATGTCTTTGTTTATAAGTTCCATGATAATACATTCCATGGCCCTGCAGATCAGGCTCATCAGACTGATGGAGTGGTAGTTACCGGGATCCAAGATGGATCGCCCCTTGTGGAGTGGGATAACTGTAGCTGTGTGCCACTCAGTGGGCACAAAGCCTGAGGTGAGGCTATGATTAAACATGACACTTAGATGAGGTGCCATTTCATTTTGTAGTTCATGTAGTACACAGCCTGGGATGTCATCTGGTCCCATGGATGCTGTATTCTTAGCATTGGAGAGTGAGTTTTTTACCTGTGTGGCCATTATTACCGGAATTTGGCAATCTTTCGGTATTGAGATGGACCCTTTAGGGGTGAGAGGGGGTGATGTTTGCACTGAATCGATCTGCCAGGATATTGGCAATATCCTTGGGATCAGTATATTTAATGCCATTCTGTTGTAGCTCAGAGCAGATCTGAGCATTGCCATTTAGATTCTTGACATAGCTATAGAATGCCTTGTGGTTGTCTTTGGAATCTTTGGCAATTTTATTTTCTTAACTAGCTTTGGAGGATTTTATGAGGGATCTCAGCTTCTTACTGAGGCTGGTATGGGAGTTTTTTTGCATCCTGGGATTTTCCTCTTTTCTGCAACAGTTTCTTGCTTTTGTTGTAAAGTTTGTTTATGGCAAGAGACCACCAGATTGACTTCCTTCTTTTTGGAGGAGAGCATCTTGGTCCTATTGGAGATGGCATGATTCATGCACAAGTGGATGTGCTCTTACAGTGCCTTAGTGTAGGATTCAGCAGTCAAACTTTCGGTTTCTGTCTGCATGGGTGTCATGAAGTTTGTCATTTCTGACGTGAGTAGCATGAAGTTGGCTTTGGAGACGTTTTTTACAGAGGTTTCCTTACTGGGGGGTGGGGGTGGGATGTGGATATCAAGGGTGATTAGCTTATGGTCAGACTTGACCAACGAGGGTGTGACCATAGGTGTGGAGCATTGATTTCCCATCTTGGTAATGACCAGATCTTGGATATTAGAGCCCCTGGTGGGACTAAGGATTAGTTGATCCAGGGCATTGGAATTTATGAATTCCAAGAACTGTTGAGCAAAAGTGTTGGTACACGAGTTTCCTATTTAATGGCAGGGTAGTTGAAATCACCCAGTATTAGGGTGTTTAGTTGTATCTTAATATTTTCCAGTATGTTTAGAAAGGTGTAGTGAGAATCTTGGGGCATGGTGGGGGATCTGTAGCAAGCTACAATTTGGATTGCAGTCTTACTTAGTGTTAGCTGCACCTGGAGAATTTCAGATGAATTGTGTTCAGCAACTAGCCTGGTGTTGTGAATATCCTTGGTGAATATGGACATTCCTCCACCTTTAGTATTTTGGTCCTGGTTTGGTGGCCGAAAAGTGTGGTAAGAGTTGTAGCCTGGTATTGCAGGGGTGCTCTCTGGAGCCTTGAATCAGGTGTCAGTTACTGCACAGATATCAATGTTCTCCATTTTTAGGAGTGCCTCAAGAGAGTGCATTTTGAGGTTTAGACTTCTAGCATTGAGTAGCATTACCTTCAGATTTTGCATGCTTGTACTTGTTACGGTGGTGGTTTTGTCCTTTGAACTTTGCTTAAAGAAGCCACGATAGGGGTGGCAAGAGCCTTAGACAGTAACCTGAATCCCAGGGGTGACAGGTGCAAACCATCTATGGCAAAGCATCGTGGTCTGTCGATCATGTCGTCACAGGCAGACAGATACTGGATCCCCTTTTAATGACACCAGAAGCTTAGCCAATTGTTGAAGTCAATCATTTTGTCCTTATACTGTGGTATCATTCTGGGTGAAGGCAGAATGCTAATCAGGGCTAGGGTCACACCTGCCTGGGCCACATGATCCGAGAACTCTTCCATGTCTCTTTTCATGTAGTCCAGGGAGGTACATCTCAAGTCATTCACTCCAACATGGACAATGACAGAGTCATATTTGTACTTGTTATGGAGTGACTTGAGTGCATGCGTTATGTGGTGGATCCTGGCAGCTGATTGTTATTTTCTCCTTGTTCAGCCTGGTGAGTGGGACATCAGTGTACCTGACTATAGAGTCACCTATGACTAAAGTGTTGGGTACGTTGTCTTGCCTTAGGGGTTGTTGTTAGGTGGCACACTGGTGTTGTGAGCTATGTGACACTTTGGTTGTGATTGGTGTTTGTTTGGGCTATGTGTTGCTTGAGGTGTAGTGTGGGTGTTAACCTTGACTGTCTAGCACAATCTTGGGTGGAGAGAGCTTTGCTTCCAGTTTGGCTATGTAAGTGCATCTCTCGCAGGTTGTAGTGTTGGATGGTAGGAGGAAAGGGTTGTCTGTATACCTAAGGCAATTGCTGCATTGCCCCAGTATGCCCAGATTCACCAGGTGGACAGGAGAAATTACCGGAAGCTGACCCTTGGACATGCCTGGTTTGGTGCTTTTTTTTGATTGTGACAAAAGTCAAATAAATAAATGTATTTCAACTTTTTAGTCTCAGCCACATATGCACAATCCATATTAATAATTATTTCACAATGATTATGTAAACAGCCATTTGCTATCACACCCAGACTGACATCCCAACAAGTCACTTACTGTCTCATCTCTGATGTCTGATTGTAAAGAAAATGAAAGACATAGTGTCCTTTATAATGGGTTTCTACTTTGTTGATCATAGACACGTACACCATCCCATTTGACAAGCCATATCAATGATCATTTAACAGTGATCATGTAGCTGCCCTAGGATCTCACACATAGCCTGTCTCATTACCCCTAAAAGGTAACCACCTTCTGTGTATCCCTCTGATGTCAGACTGTTATGATAGTAAAAAAGAATGTCCATAGCAATGTATTTCAGTTGTTGCTCTCACACATATATGCACAACTCTTAACCCCAACGAGTTATATCAATGACCAGTTTTCACTGAGAGCACCTAAATGGCATTTGCATTCATGTACAGACTGACCCTTAAAAACCTCTGGTGATCACCTTTCATGTGTGATTTAAAACAAGAAAGAATGATCACAGCAATGTATTTCAACTTGTTTCTGTACTTCACAGCCACACTCCTACCCAGAATGGCATAATATAAAAAAAAGGAAGAATAAAAATGGATGTATCACTGTTGCAGGCCATGTACACTGTTACCTCTGCCCACACATAGCTCTGATGTCTTGCCAGTACTTATATCTGCAAAAAAAAAAAAAAAAACATTCCTGAAAATTGGAATGGTTTTCTTCTCTTAATGTAAATTTAGTCAAATGATTACAGATCAACAGGTAAGCACTCAGATATTTGTAAAAAAAGCAATCTCAAGTGCTTATCTTATACAATAAAGTGACATCGATTAGCTATCCATATCTTGTTACTGTGTGAGAGTAGTGAAAGTGTATAGTATGATGTCTCACTTTCTAGTTTGATTTCCCTTTCATTTTAATAGATATTATGGGTTAGTAACTTTTTAGCAAAGTTAATGTCCTAGCAAAATAATTAAACCGCAGGTCTCCTGAGGATGAGATTTTTTTTTCAAAACAGCTTCATACCAGTTTAATAAAAAATATGTTAACATTGCATTATCTCAGAACATTATTTTCAGATCTGTTTTCTATTAGAGCTCAGCTATGGAAACGAACAGGCGCCATTTGTGGCACCTCATCCAAGCGAAGTATCAGAGAGTAATTGTGAACACTCTGAAGATCCTGGGTATCAGCAGAAAACTGGAGATGAGGACCAATGCTTTCTATTAAGCAACTTGATCTATATCTATCCATTCCATCCCCAGATGGTCAAGGCAGTCTCAAAAACAAGGGAATGAAAATATGACATCACTGTGACCATTAAAGCCACCAACACATCTAAAATAATGAAAAAAAAAAAATGAAGAAATCCCTGTGATCATAAAAATTACCAGCTCATCACCAACAGGGTCCACTTTTCAAGGTATTTCTGCTTACTCTCTGTCACTGAATTTCTAATTTTTTTTAAATTGACAGCCTTTGTGATTTCAATCTTCTAGTTATTGCCTTGTTGGCTACTAATGTGAAAAGTGGAAACCAAATGCCAGCTCTGTTTATACTAACTTTCCACTGCAAGCATCCCAAAAGGAATAGTGCTGGGGTCAAAAAATCCCATGGAGTCATAGTCGATTAAAAACAGACATGAAGCCCCTTCTACATGTCTCCAAGCCACTACATGTGGATCCATGTTTCCCTTACTTCTAGGGTGATCTCCAACAGTCAGGGGAGGTATGTGGAAATAGTACATCTATTACTTACCTCAGCAGTAAATGGTCAAGTCCAGAGATCTCTGCTGCAGTAGAATTCACAGACCACAGGAATTATTAGCCACAGGCATATATCAGTGTAACTAAACAGACTCCCAGACTTTTGGGCATCCACAAGTAGGCTGCTCTTCTCCTTACACCACATATGTCAGATATCAGATTGATGTTGGGTAGAAAGAGGAAGAGAAGCTAGCAATGTCTGGTTCTTTTTTTATGACCACAGATGTCAGATATCAGATTGATGTTGGGCAGAAAGAGGAAGAGAAGTCAGCATTGTTTGGTTCTTTTTTTATGAAATCCTAATAAGGCTTGTATTAATAAGCATTAATGTGGTGTGGAATCATAATGGAATCAATATGATCACTGTGGGTTAGAAAAAGTTTATTCTACAGGGACCTTGGAAAAATAAATATGCACCCCTCTCACAAACCCCTTTTCAGCTGCTAGGCTGCCTGTTGTTTTACTTTGTTTTGTTTTTTTTTCTTTTTTTTCTTTGAGGGGTGATGAGGGGTCCTTATTGCAGCACTGATCCTTGGACTTGGAGATCTATTGCAGTTGTTAGTTATAGGCGTACTTTGTTTAATGTAGGTATTACTGCTGCAGTAGAATTTGTAAACATGGGAATACAGCCAAAACAGTATCTGTCCCAGGATGGAGGAGCTGGAAGTTTGCACTTTTCTTGGAGAATCATTTTACTTGCAGTGTTTGGAAGAGGTTTGGAGAGAGGTCCAGGTAGCTGCTTTACATATGATTTAGGCAGATGCATTCCTGAAAAGGGCCACAGAAGTAGCTGTTATTCTAGAAAAATGCACTTTTACTTTATGTTTCAGAGATTTACCACGATTTTCCACATTTACCTCAATGTTTATGATATGACATAATGCACTTAGCTAGTCTTTAGATGAGGTCTGCTATATACTACCATCCTTAAATGGTTATATCTGAAAAAATAAACAACTGGTCAGACAGTTCTCATTTTATGTTTTATTTTTTGTGATGTCTGAATTGTCTGCGCATCTGCATGAAATGTAGATTTCTTTCTCTTTTATTCTGAGTCTTAGGGAGAGAGTCAGGAAGTTGTATGGATTAGTTAATAGAAAGCCCAGATACCATAAAATACATGAATAATGGATTTTCTCTCAAGGCCGCTCTGTCCTGGTAAAAGACTTATAATGTTAAGATGCCATAAGAGCTGAAGTTTGGAGATCCTCCCAAAAGAAATGGCCACAAAGAAAATAATCTTTTAAAAGACAGGTTTTATAGAACATTCAACAGCTGGTTCAAAATTAACAGAGTGAGTTTTTCCAGGTGGGCACCACTGGTTTGCTGGGTTATCCAAGATGAAGGATACACTTACAAAAAAATCTGAATATAAGGAGGTCAGTCAACAGGTGGATCTGCAAGGGGATCTGTTCAAATGGCTGGAAGGTGGACATCAGCTGTGGCATAAGTCAGTCCTGAATAAAAACAGAGATTGTAGGCATATAGGAACTCACTGTACAACAGTCAATAAGGGGTCAGTCTGGTTAGCTCAGCATCAAGCATGCAATTATTTCCACTTGCCTAAACAGGACTTTACAGTGGTAGGTTTCCTAGTGTCTTTAAAAATGCAGAGTACACTTGGTGTAATGTTTTTCCAATATAGCATCAGAAAGTCAGAAAGAGATTGAGTAGATTTTGATATACTAACTTAACTTATTTCTATGTTAGCAGGGTGCAGTGTTTGAGAACAATCAATGGTTTTCTGTTTCAGTTTCCAAATATGAATATGAAATATGAATAGGCTGAAGTACCACTGAAAAAGTCTTGATGGTCAGCAGGCATGGGGTGAAAAGCACCTGGAAAAAACAAGTTTAACGGTTAATGAATTTACGTGAAAGGAGACCATGGCATTAACTGGGAGTCAGTTTTCACCCTAAAGCATTGTGCAACAGTGTCTGTACTTGATAAGGAGATTAACTAGCATATTTTTTATTTACAATGGTCTGTATGCTCTTTATGTCATAAGAATGTGGTGGTGTAACAGGAAGACAGTATTCTAGTCTGGGAATTAGCATATTAATTCCTATGGCTTTTTTACCCTCGCTGTCAAAGAGTTGGGTGTACTTGGCAAACTTTTAACTTCTCTACAGTTTTATCAATTATGTAGTCTACACTGGGAGGGGTGAGATGTTGATCAAAAAGTATCCCTAAGTATCTGTTGTGTAAATGTTGGAGTTGGATTACTCTGTGGATCTTTTACTTTCAGGTCTGCATTAGTGGAAAATTTCTGAGGTGCTTCCAAAGAACTGATGTGGATTTGTTACAGTTGATTAATTAATCCCTGTCCTTCAATCATTTCCACTGGTGACTAAAGTAATTTTGTAGTTTTAATTTGGAGGCATCACAAGCATTTGGAACATGTTGAGTAATCTAGAAAGAATAACATACTCAACAATAAAAATTATAGTCATATTTACTGATCTTGCTCACTAAGGGAGGATTTTGAGCTAAGGACGCTAACAGAATCTGTGAAGTGGGTACAGCCAGCTGACAGAAGACTGGATGTCAGGTCATTTACAAAGAAGGAAAATCAATAATGGTTTCATGTCTGAGCCCTGTGTGGGACTTTCACCTGAAATGTGGCATTCCCAGAGGGTGAACTGCCCTGAATAACCATGAAAGTCCTTTCTGTCAAGTACAAAAAGAACCACTTTACTGAATGCCAAAGCCAAATTAGGTTCTGCTATCTAGAAGAAAAGGGTTCTACATGGTTTTGAAGATGAGCTTGAGATAAATGAACAAGATTCCTGGAAGCATTTGGGGATTGTCATAAAGGTTAAGGTATTTACCTTGCAGACACAAGGTACATGGTTTGATTCCTTACATTTGGAAAGCATAGTTAGGTTTATAGAGGCCCCATGGGTTCATTAGCCTAGCAATAACCTAAGGCAGCCTTTTGCTATTGCTTTATAAGTTTGGCTTGCTACTGTTCAGATTGCTGAAAGAGAGAGAGATACTATTGTACCCAGAACTGAAACCATGCTGGACTTTAGTTGGGATGTCATAAGTGGTGATGTTTGTTTATTTATTTTATTGATTTGAAAATTTTTTTTAATTTATTTAGTTTTTTTACCAGGGCAGTACATTAATCGCAAAAGACCATTTGCAGTAAGAGCTACAATATCAAGTAAATAGTCACAGGCTGTACAGTTTTACCTGTCTTGCTTGCATGGGAGAACTTTTCATAACCATTAAAGTACTCTGCCTTCTGTGCGTGACAATCTATTATCAAAAAAGTAATTACAGTGCTGCTGTAGGTAGAGGCAAACATTCGTCCTTCAGCCACGATTTTGTAATGGCTATGGAGGAGTGGAACTGTAAAACTGATCCTTCCAGAGTAGACTACACGTTAAAGCTATTTATGTTTATTGATAAAGTACTGAGGCTGCTGCATTTGGAATTTGGTGTAACATTTTATGCATTAATTGCAATTACACTTTGGGCCTGGGTTGAGTTCTATGTCTCTGGAGAGTAATATAATAATTACTGTGATACAGAATAAGGTTAAGGATTTTCAGAACAGGCTGAACCTTGACAGCATTTAATTTTGGAATATGCAAATTGCATCCTTCATTTTAGGGGTTGTTATGAATGCTCTACAATGGGAAACTGTTTTTCAAAGTGTAAGATTTGTGTTTTGATAGTGAGGTCATGCTTACCTGGGAATGATATTTGTTTGATCAGGTCATCTGATCCTAACAGGAGCACAGTAGTCAGTGATCTCTTTAGCACCATGTCAGTCTTATGGGTGGGTTTTTCTTTCCCCTTCCATCATAACCTTTCTCCTTTCCCTATCCTCTTCAAGGAATGAAATTTAAGGTATTCCAGGATTTCTTGAATTCCATTTACTATGCATTTAATAATAAGAGTTTACAGAGCTTTGTATGTCTTATTTTGTGAGAGAGTTGACAGAGGTTTACAACTTTGCAAATTGTGTTTGAAAACAATATCAGGCAGTATGTGCAAGACTAGTGTCAGTATGTGTATTGCTAATCCTAGTGCTTAATTAAGTAAAGAAAATCAGTAAGAGTGATCAGTATAATAAAGTAAATATACAAGTTATTGTTGTGGTAGAGCTGACAGGGTTTAGCTACTTGATGTATGGTGTTTGCAGTAGTACTACTGAGACTATTCAGATTTAGTCCAACCAAAATACAGTAAGTGGAAAACTTACTGTCCTAGTATGTTTGTAATAATACTAGTTAAGTAAGTTATTGAGGGTAAACATTAAATATAAGAACTGAAAATGAGAGTGAATGATTATTATAAATATGGTACAGGATGGAGTGGCTGGGGAAGGAAGCAGAAGAATAAACCAGGCCACTCGGTATAGAGCATCATGAGTCATTTGGATCACTCATGCTCACATAATTTATCGAGCAAATGGGCAACAACATGGTAGAGTCTGTAAGTGACCAAACGGCAGTTAAGTGAAGTTATTCACCATCTTCAAAGCTGTATGAGGCTTTATAAATCTGAAGGTGACTACAGCCCACTGTACTAAAGTTTGCTTACAGATCCGAGCCTTTACACTATATGGCCCTGTTACTGTATCAAAGCTGGGAACAAAAAAACACATTCAGCAAGGCTGCTTTATTACTATTGCTAAGCAGCACTGCAATGTGCTTACTATTGTTGTTTTCATAGTAGAATTTTAGTACTGTAGCAAATTTGGGAGTTAAAAAAACAAAAATCTACTTTACGCTTAAAACAGCCAGCTAGACAACTACAGTATTAGCCAAAGCCAAATAGGGAGGTCCAGGTAAGGCAACAATTGAAAAACTACTATTATAAGCACTCTGTTAAAATAACTGCATGTACAAAACCCCACATATATCGCTATTTTACCTAAAGCATGGCATTATTAGCACATCTCTAGATGCCAATCAGCTGGGGAGGCTACACAGTATTGCCAGCAGCCCTTACACTCTCTTTTGTGGTACTGGCAACAAGGGAGGGTCCCAGAATTATGAATGCAACCTACAAAATAATTGGCAAACTTATGACATAAATGCATTGTTTTATAGTATATCTACAGGAAACAAGTAACCAACCATATCCATGGCAAACAATGCTGAAGATCCACAGTTGGCAAATATCCACATACAAAAACATACCTCAGTAACCAATGCTGGGAAAGATAAAGCTAACTACCAATAAAGGGGACTAATATTAATTCAGCGTAATATTATCTCTTTACATGTACAGCTGAATTGACCTCTAGTAGTGTACTTGTGTATCCCCTGACAACTGTACAAAATCCTGCTCACCTTAAATTTAAATTACTGCTTGGTTATACAATGACAAATGACATTAAGTAAGCAGTAGAATACAAGTAACCAGGGATTATACCTTATGCAAAAACACACTAAATTCTACCGTGGTGTATGCATGTACACTGAATGCTGTGTACATTCGTTACCTATACTAGGCCTTTGGGTTAGTGGATCAGTATATTGCATTTCACTTTAACAGAAGAATAGATAAGTGCCTCCCATGAGCCACTAGAAACAGCAACATTTTAAATTATGTAAACATGGTGGTTCAAAGCACTACCAAGGTATCATAGTGCTATAACATATAAAAAGAAACATGCCTGGAACCCACAGACAAAAATAAGGAAATCAGTACTAGTGTCTGCCAAAATGGACATGATTTGGTGATGGACTTAAGCCCAATAACACACACACAAAAATTGGCCATTTAGTGTTCTCTACAGGAGGCAGAACTTTAAAAATGAGTCATATGTTCGTTCATTCATCCAAATGTTGATTTAAGTAAACAAGAAACTCATAAAAAATAATAGCACACAAGTATGGTCGAGTGCTTTCAACCCATTAGCCACTTAATGAATTAGACAATCCAACAAATACAAACTTATTAATAAATGTTTTATTTCTCTATTTCTTATTTTATATGTTAAAATAGTATTTTCATAATTCATTGTTTAATGTTTATCAACAGACTTTGAACTTTATGAAGTTAAAACTTTTAAACATCGTGTTGAATTACATTGTATAATATTAACTCATGCCACCCAGTGATAAGCAGCATGAACCAATTAGCTCATGCAGAAGCAGATCATCTGGGAGGTGTAAGGGTAAGGGTCCAGTAGGGTCTGGAGAATGGTCCTAGCGAAGCCTGACCTAGATCTGGAGAAGGACTCCAGCTTGTAGTGCTTTGTAAAAGTTTGTACAGAGGACCAAGTTGCTGCTTTTAGAATACGTCTAGAGTCCATCCCTTTCTAAAAAGCCATAGATGAAACCAAGACCCTGACAGAGTGTACTTTGACCCTGCCTGTAATAGTTTTGTTATGATGGGAACAACAAAAGGTAATAGCCTGAGACAACATTTAGAAACACTTTGCTTTGACACCAGTTGTCCCTTCTTCTTACCTTCATAAGAAATGGGATCTAACTGATTGGAAGCTCTGAAAGATTTTGTCCTGTCAAGATAGTACCTGAGTTTTCTGTGTACATTTATGGTATGAAGTACCCCTTCTCCCTCATTTTTGCATTTGTTTGGCTTAAAGTAAATTTAGATACCACTTTAGGCATAAAGAAAGATTAGTTCTCAAAGAAAAACTGTCTCTGTGGAAATGAGAAAAGGCTGACCCACCATAAAAGTTTACAGCTTGGATACCCTTCTTGCAGAGGTCAGAGCAATCAGTAAAACTGATTCCATGTTAAAATCCTCAAGTCAGCCAGATGAGCTGGTTCAGATGGAGCACATGTTAGCTTCTCAAACACAAAATTAAGATCCCAAGGATCTTGGAGGTCTCTTATGCAATACCCCTTTCAAGAACATTTTGCAAAGAGAATGCCGTGAAAGAGGGGGATCCATGGGCAGACAAGGTGAAATGGCCAATAAATGAGCCTTGATAAACAAGTAAGACAGGTAATAGGAAAAAAGATAGAAAAACACAGCCCTGAATGGGTGCTGGTTATGTTATTGGCACCGACTAGAAAACCTTTTCCATTTATTAATATAGTGTTTTCTAGTAGCAGGCTTTCTTGGCTCCATTAGCACCTGCTGTGCTTCCTCAGTAAAGAGATGTCTAAAAGGAATTAAGACACTATCATACAGGCAGTCAGGTGAAGTTGTTTGAGGGTGAGATTTATCAAACCCTCCTGTTCTTGTGTGAGTAGATCCAGTCAGTGAGAAATCTTGCGATAATTGCCGCTGGTTAATTCCAAAAAGAGAGAGAGAGAGAAACTTTTGCTTGGGTCGGAAGGGAGTCACCATAATGATCTTAAGGATTCCTTCTGAATCTTCAGAAGTACCTTGGCTATAGGTTCATAGATGTATACTAAGCTAATGACCACTAGGGCCTTTATAAACCTAGCCATGCAACCCAAATATACACCACAAGCTATATGTTTTAGACATTTTATGGGGGGGGGGCGATTGTTGGTTTGACATGATTTACTGACTCCATGTGTCCATCAGAGACATATGTGTCAGACCAGGGTGAATTTTTAATCTTCCAATCATCCAAGTTATGCTTAAATAAGTTTAGGAAGGGTCTTCGCTAAAAATGGAGAGGGAGCCTATTCCAGTGAATGGAAATTTTCTGAGGTACATATCTGTCTCTCCAACATGTCCTATTTATGTTGCGAGAAAAATTTAGGTCTTTAGATCTAGTAGTTCTGATGCTGTTTGTTCTGCAGATGTGCAAAAGATTCATAGGAATGGGATCTAAGGATGCCTTGTATGCCAGGCAAAGGTCACCTCTCAGTAGTCTGTAGGAGACTAAGTATAGAAATAGAGCTTTGTGGCAATCTGCATAGGACATTATGTTTATGCCCTGTATTCCTTCTGTAAGGGACCATTGTGGATGTTCCAGTTGCGACAAGTGCCTGGTCAGATATATACAAACTAGTTGTCTCATGCATAGATGTTCACACTCTGGCTGTACTCACAAAATGGCACTGAAGATAGCACGTACCTGCTATTTATACTACACGTTCAGGTCTTAGAAATGCTTCTTAAAGGTACAACACATTTGTTATTCTATAGCCTCCCTCTTTGAAAAATGACATTAACAATATTGACTGACATGCTATAGGTACAAAGTAATTTTCCATCATGCAATTATACAAAATTAGCTACATATATAAAACTACATCCAAGTTACTGTATATCTCACACTGGGCCTGGAGATACGACCAAATTGTGTGACGTATAAACTGGAATTGGGATTAGCAACTGGGATTGTCCCTGCTGAATGTTCAACATTAGGGACTTTATGAACATTATCAGAAACGGTACTGGGAATCAAGAGAAGTTCTAGGATGGGAACACTGTCTGAATCGCTCTGAGATTTAGAGTCTGTTTCACAGGAACAATGTGGCGATAATGGTTCTGATACAGGAAGTAGATGTCTGCGATTCTTCCTATACTCCACACCCTCAGATTTCACAAGATAGGATCTCGGCTCTTCACATATTTTTATTACTTGACCAATCCAGTTGAAACCTTTTGCCATTTGTATCTCACTGTCTCTCTTTCTTTCAACAGATGAAGAGATTTGCTCAATTTGTCATCGCTGGACTTCTGGAAAGAATACTTTCTGAACAATTGGGCTTTGATTGCTTTGTTGTTTTTAGCTTTAGGTCTCAATAAACTGGAACTGATAGGCAATTTTGTTCTGGTTTGCCTAGATAAAAGTCTTTGAGCAGGGGACCCAAGTATATCATCATGGGGTATGTTTCTGAGATTAAGTTTAAAAAAAATTGGTATTGTCAAGCTTTGACTTCTCAAGTAATTGCTTTGCACTATGTAGTGCACGTTCAGCTAGTCCATTTGACTGCGGATGTTCTGGACTACTAGTAACATGTACAAAGTCCCTTTCTCTTGAAAGTTTCTTAAACAACTGACTGGTAAATTGGGTACCATTGTCAGAGATAAGCTTTTGTGGACTTCCATAGACTGAGAAATGACATTTCAACTTGGTAATAATGGTAGTGGATGTTAGATTAGGTATTAAATCGATCTCATCCCAGTTCAAATAAGAGTCTATCAGTACTAAGTAATGCTGATTATTCTACTCGAATATGTCAGTGGCTACTGTTGACCAATGTAGCTCAGGAATTTGACTTAGCTGAAGTGATTCTTTTTGCAAGTGCAGTTTAGTACTATTACATAGTGAGCAAGACAAAAGTACTCCATCAGTGCCTTTTGCTAGAAAAGTCCAAAATACTAGTCCTCTTGCCCTTCTTTTGGTAGCTTCGGAACCTGGGTGACTATGATGCAAAATCTGTATGTATTCTTATTGTAAGGAAGCAGGAACAACAATTTTAGGACCATTGAAAATAATGCCATGTTCCATCAACATCTCATCTCTGTAAGGAAAGTAGGGTTGCAATTCAGGTGGTACACTAGATTGCTATGACAGCCATCCAGCATTAATGTAGTTGGTGAGCTTTTGCCAAAATGGATCAGTCTTTGTATGTTCTCTTAGCTCATCAAGTCTTGTGGTAGAAAAATTACACAATTCCATGACATAGAAGTAAAAATTTTCTGCGTCAAGCTGTTCTACAGTATTTCTGGGTGATCTGGATAAGGTATCAGCCAGATAAAGAAGTTTGCCTTTTGTATAAACCATTTTGAAGTTGTACTTTTGCAATTTAAGTATCATTCTTTGCAATCTTGCTGGAGTTGAATGCATAGGCTTCTTTAAAACAGTAACTGGAGGTTGATGATCAGTTTGAATCTGAATATCTTGACCATACATGAAACTTGGAACATGCAAACACTATTGCCAAAAGTTCTTTTTCAATCTGAGCATATTGCATTTCAGTTTGGGTAAGTGTTCTAGATGCACAGGCTACTGGTCTACCTTCTTAAAGATTAACTGCGCCAAGACCAAAATTTGAAGCATCGCAGGAAAGTGTTACTGGTTTGTTCACATCCTAATATCTTAATGTAGGTGGAGTAGCTA
Organism: Protopterus annectens; assembly: GCF_019279795.1. Taxonomy (NCBI): domain Eukaryota; kingdom Metazoa; phylum Chordata; order Ceratodontiformes; family Protopteridae; genus Protopterus; species Protopterus annectens. The sequence goes on along the minus strand of NC_056733.1, from coordinate 513,860,277 downwards.
TTATCTGCTTAAGGTCTTCAAATGCTCTCTGGTGATGTTCTAACCATGACCATATAACATTCTAATGTGTTAGCTCTCTCAAAGGTGCTGTCAACTCACTGAAGTGTGGTATAAACTAGCCTAAATAGTTGACCATACCAAGAAAACATTGTAGATCTTAAACATTATCTGGTGTTGGCATCTCAAGAATGGCTGCTTGCTTGGATGGGTCTGGTCTCAAGCCAATGCTAGTAAACAAATGACTTACATATGTAACTTCTGGCAGTCTATATTTGCACTTTAGAGAATTGAGCGTTTTCACTTCATGTGCTCTGTTTAGAACTCTCTTAAGATTTCTGTCTCCGACTAACAAATTATCTACTATTATGGCACAGGGATAACCTGAAAAACTTTGCTGCATTGCACACTGAAAGACTTCACTTGCAGAATTTATTTGAAATGGCATCCTAAGAAATCTGTATCTTCCAAATGGGGTACTGAATGTAGTCAGTAATGAAGATTTGTGATCAAGCATCACTTGCCAAAATGAACTCTTTGCATTTAAAACAGAAAAAAACAGTGGCATTGGGAATTAGAGCTGTGATTTCTTCGACTGTATGCATGGGACGATGCAGTCTTTTTAATGCTTTGTTCAAATCTCTTGGGTCAATGCATATTCTGATTTCATCTGAGCCTTTTTTGTGAGCTGCTACCATGGACGACAAACATTCGGTAGGTTCTTTAACTGGATAAATTACACTTTGCTGCACTGTTTTGTCCTGCTGAGCTTTGACTTTATACTGCATAGCTATTGGAACTTTTGTTGCTGGTCTGACCACTAGACTGATCTCTGGGTCTAACTTCATAGAATACACAACTGGAAGTTTTCCCAACTTGTCATCAAAAACATCAGCATACTCTGAAAAAATAGTGTTAGTGAAGTTGGGACTGGGACATGTGCTTATTTGATGAACTTCTTTGGTAAAAGAAAACAGATTCATTCTCAAACTGTCTCTGAGACCCAATAATGACTGCACAGGTCTTTGAACTACATAGAATAATAAGCTATAGCAGTATTTGGCCACATAACATGAAAGCAGTACTGAACCTTCAGTTTGAACTTCTTCACCTCCATAAGCAACACGTTTTGCACAACTGGTGACATTTAGTTGTTCACCAGCTCTCACCTTAGCAAAAGTATCTGCAGACATAGCGTCACACTTTGAACCAGTGTCTACTTTGAGCTCAGTGGATTTACCATTGATCTGGACAGTACAAAATACTTCATTCTTTGCTAATAAATCTACTGCATTAATCTTTTCACCAATTACTGATACACCATCTACAAAGAAAGCAAGACTGTTGCAGTTCAACTTGATCAATTTGCTTTTTCGAATAACCCTTCTTTATAACAGAGTGAGGCTTACTTGAATTGCAAAATTTTTGAAAATGGTTCCATTTCTTACACATATGGTATTGCTGACCAAATGCTAAGCACTTTTCTCTTTTAGATTCATTGTTGGCACCATAATTGCAACAGTTAACAATAAAGCTTAATTTGGGTTTTTCTGATTCGCCCTTGTATGGCACTGAGCATGCTCTTTTAACTGAACTAGTCTTAGAAGTTGCGGGGCCTCCTAGGAAAACTTTTAGGGGCAGCAGCTGCCACGTGCTTAGGCCTGTTTCTGCCTACCACATGTTGCATACTGTCTACATTTGCTCTGGAGCTTGCTAAAACCATGCTCTTATCACTTGCAAGCATATCTGTGTGCCTTTCTGTAACTTCATGAATTTGACAAATCTCAGTAGCTTTGCTCAGTGTTAAATCACTGTCACAAAGCAAAATCTTTCTTACAGTAGAATTATTAATACCACACACAAGCATGTCCTTTATTAACTCATCTTTCAAGTCACTAAACATACACATTTTAGCTTTATTTCTCAGGCCAGTAATATAAGCTGCAAAAGTTTCTCCTTGCTTTTGATTTCTTGTGTAGAACAAATGCCTCTCTAATGTAACATTGGTCTGGGGTTTGCACGTCTCTAAATTTTTACTTCGAACACTCGGGGGGGGGGGGGGTTCCCTTGATTCAGCCTGCACAACAGTATGATGATTTGCCCCTTCACCTTCACATACTGCTGGTGCATATACAAATTAATGCTCTCTTTCTATAGCCTCTGACTCTGCTAGATTTAGTAAAATAAATGTCCTGGTGTATGCATCTTTATCAGAATAAGCTGCTTGTATGAATATATCATACTCTTGGTCAAATATTCTCCAATTCTCTGCAATATTCTGATCAAATACAAGTGGTAGCAGTTTTTGAAAGCCGTCTGCCATATTAATACATCTCAGTGAAGACTTTTGCCAGAATGCACCTGCACAAACACACACACACACACACACACACACACACACACACACACACACACACACACACACACACACACACACACACACACATATGCCTGAAATTTATGCCAGTACTTGTAACTATGCCCAATAGCACAACAAGCCTCTGTATAACTAAACTTTGTGAAATATGTTTCCCGGGAGCTGTAATACTCTTGAAATCACCATAATGTAAAAGTCACATCATCATTTTAAGAAACATTTCAAATAACTGCACTGTGCGAGTAAACTGGACAGAAGAAGCTCAGAAAAAGAAACATTTCGAAGTAATTTCACTTTGTGAATAAACAGTACACAGCACACCAAAATTTTCCCAGAATGGCGGTACTTTACTAAACAACTCTGTATAGTGCAAGAAACACTCTGTAATGGCAGCACTCTACGAACAGACACACCCAGGACAAGAAACTTTTTCGTAATGGCTGTATTTGACTGCACTTTACAAAATAGTGGCATCTTGCACACAACAAACTCTTCAGAATAAATGCACAGTAATAAACACACAGTGTAAACACTTTTGCACACTTTGAGATACTTCGAATAACTCTAGTTATACTAGTCAGAGCTCCAATCAATGCAAAGTAGTAGTTTATGCCAAAACACAATAATTCGCCAAAAAACATGCAGTTGCCTTGCTTTATTTATACTCAATGTGCCCTTTTTGCCCTTTGTTGTATTTGTTTTGCTCATTTAATCTCTTTTCATGTCCATTATATTTCCTGTGCTTGTTCTAACTTTAAACATGTTCGTTTTACTTTAAACATGCTTGTTTTGCAATTCTGAACCCTTTATGTGCTCTTCTGATGCTCATTTTATCAAATCTCTTAATTTTAAACATTTTGCTTAATAAATAAACTTTTTATGCTTTTCATTTGCTTAATAAGCATTTTTGTGCTCTTTGTTTGCTTAGTAATGCGTTTTGTCTTTCTTATAAAATAAATCGTTCATGCAAGTTTTTATTACCTTTAGTTCATTTCTGGCCCTTTTTTTTGCATTCAGTTCACTTAGTTTGCCTTCAATGTTAACTCTGCACTTCGTGGCTCTGAAAAGCAGTCTCTAGAATCCCAGTTCTGACACCATGTCACTCATCTAGTCAGGATGAAGTAGACAAACATTGTAGCTTCTGTTCAAGCAGCTTTATTATATACAAACACAAACATATATACAAACTAATTGTCTCATGCATAGATGTTCACACACTGGCTATACTCACAAAAATGGCACTGAAGATAGCATGTGCCTGCTATTCATACTGCACGTTCAGGTCCTACAAAAGCTTCTTAAAGGTACAACACATCTGTTATTCTACACCTAGATACCATGCCCTTACTTATAAGTTGAGTAACATATGATTTTGCTACTACCTTGGGCACATATTGGTCGAAGGCTAGGTTACTGTCTACATATGTTTCCAGATCCCTGACTAGTGGGTCAACACTTAGGAATGTTTTATCAATGATGTATTTTCCCAAGGTACCTAACTTCCCAAAAGGCAAGGCCTCTTGTAAGATGCTTGCATCTTGGAGGGAATCTGCAACTGCTCCCAGTTTGCAATCATCTGTGAACATGGCCAGCCAAAGGCCTTTGACATTAGCCTTGACTTCTGAGAAGTAGATGCCAAAGAGGAGCAGGCCCAGCATGGAGCCCTGCAGAACTCACTTTACTGGTAACATGTTTCTTTGTGCAGATGGTCTCACAATTCCTAACTTCTTTGGTCCTATCTATAATCCAGCTGTCTATCCAGTGCATTATATGTAGGTTTATGTCTAATTCCATACGTTTGTTAGCAATGCCCAAGTGTGGTACTGCATCAAATGCCTTACCAGGTTAAGGTAGACAATATGCACCATTTTACCCTCATCCAGTACCTTGGTGACCTCTTCAAAGAAGTCCACCAGCTTCAGATAATCTTCTTATGACAAAGCTAAACTAGGATGGATCCAGCATTAATCACTTCCATTATAATTCTTTCTATGGCTTTGCATATAAGGTTAGCCAGACTAATGTGTCTGTAGTTTCAGAAATTTGCTGATGGTCTGCCCTTATGAAGAGGGATGGCCATTGTAGTCCTCCTTTCTCATGGCAAGATGCCTGTTTTGAGACTATAGTTAAATAGTTACTGGGACCAATTGAGGCTGTGTTGCTGGCTATAACAAGTGCAGTCAGGATATGCTCTCTATTTATAGCTGGAGGAGTTATGTTTGAAGCTATTTCTTGGGGAGTGGCAGGGTGAGAGGAGGGCAAATTTAGAACTGAGTTTGTCAGTCAACAGATTTGCTATATCAGTGGAAAGGGTGGAAAACCATGTGGGAACATTCCTGTCCATGGAAAAGAAAAGAAAAGAAAAGGCAACTGTCTTCCAGGTCTTTTTGCATAGAGCCCAGGAGCAGAATTTTGTCAGGAGATTGTTCAGAGAGGGGACAAAAAGGTCTACTTGAGGAATTCTCCACAGATGGATCAAATCTTGGAAGGCCCCTGATCTAGTTTATGTACATGAGGGTCTACCTTTGTCCTGCTCAGCTTGTCTGCCACACAATTTTGCTCTAATGGAATGTAGGATACCTGTATAGTTAAAATGGGATGCTTGCTCTTTAAAGGTATATCCCATGCTAACATGGCTAGTCTGTAGAAAGGGTTAGATCTGGTTCCCCCTTGTTTGTTTATGTACCACATTGCGGTGGTATTGTCTGCAACAACTTGAAGTAGTCATAGAGATGAAATGATTCAAAGACTTGAGTGCCTTGATAAGGGTAAGCATCTATATTTATGTGCTAGTGTCTGGCTTTGTTGTCCTAGATACTCATTTAGGGGACCCCAACAGGCTTACAGGCCGTTGCTGTATGGACAACACCAAAGGAATCTGGGGAAAAAGATAAATGGTCTTTGAAACAAGCTTTGGCCACAGCAGAGTCAGTCACCTGTGGCTGAGGCAAATTGCTAGTCTGCTGTGGTGGCAAAGGCTGTTTAGTTCACTTTTTTGTGGGGGTGGAAGAAAGTCCGACTGTGAAACTGGTAGCTTGTTGCATGGACAAGCTGGAAATGGTGCTTCTTTCCTGTGGAAACTATGTAGCACATACCACTAAAGTTTAAAAAGTATTAAGAATGATTTTTTTCCAGCAAAAACAAAGTAAAAAGCATTGTAATATACTTTACTGTACCCCAAAATTATTTTAAACACATTTTCTCCACAAACAAAAAAAAGTTTTTGAGTGCTTAAATTAATTTTGAAACTGCCAGAAATAAACTTGAGTTCCCATTTAAAAGTATAGTAAAGTCACATGAAAGTTAATAAAACACTTTCCTAAATGGGAAGGTAAGCTTAAACATTAAAAATGACATGTGTAAGTTTTTTCTCCTAATGGAAGTTATCTCTCCAGCAACAGAACAGCACAAGCACACTATCAATCCCAAAAAGCCTGCAGAAGAGCACTCTGTTTGGCTTCAGGAAAGCTCTGGAGGGCTTTGTGCCCAGACCTGTCTTTTTGTCAGCCTAGCTCAAGCAGACTAATGGTTTGTGCATGTGGGAGGTCCCCTGAAGCTTTGGAGTCTGTCTGGCTGTTACATCCTATGCAGGATGTAATCCATGTAGCTTAGACTACTGTAGCACTGATCAGTATGATGACCACCTGAAGTTGTCTATCCTCTTCAAAGTTGTACAACAGGTTTTATGTCATTGTAAGTGATAACAACCTGTTGCACTACAGCATGCTTACAGACCGGAGTCTTTACACTGGTCAGTGTTATCATCACAGCAGAGATGAAAGAAAACAACACTTTACATTCAATAATGACAATTTATTAAAACTGCTTGACAGCAGCACAGTGTGTTTACAACTCTATCTTTACTGTGCAGTCTTAGTACCTCAGCAAAGCTAAGAGTTAAAAATGCACGAGTCTTCCTAAGCCTAACAAGACCGAACTATCAAAAAGTTAAGTAGCCAACAGTGCTAGACAAACAACTACAGTTGCAAAATAGGGCATATATATATAGAAGCAAACAATTACTTAACTACACTATCAAGATAAAAAGCATATATAAAAATAAGTATATTGTTGCTGTCCCTACAATTCAGTACTTGGGTGAATTCTACATATTCCTGCAGATGGAGGAAGGCATGCCCCAATCCTAATAATTCTTACACTCTCATTTGTGGTGGGGGTAATAGAGGAGGGGGAGGGAGTTCTTGCAGTCCTGAATGTAATCTAGAGCACCATACTTTAGTCAAATCTACATATATCATTTTGTTGGGGGAGGTCACATAGTCATATTATTAGCTCTTAAACTTTCCTTTGTGGCTTGGGCAACAGTAAAGGTGGGGTTCTACAGTCCTGAATGTGACCTATAATGCAGTACTTTGACAAAACCTATATATGCTGATCAGCTGGGAGACAGTACACAGCAGTGGTAGTAGCTCTTCTACTTGGTGGCCCATGCAACAGTGCAAGTGATATCAATCAGTTGGGAGATATTACAATAAGGCTAGTAACCCTTATACTCTCCCTTGTGGTACACGATAGTGAAGGGGATCTCTATAATCGCAAATGTAACTTACAATAAATACTTTCATCAAATCTACAGATGCTGATCCAGTGGGGAAAGGTACAGTGAAGTGTCAATAACCCATACTCTCTTTTGCAGCACTTGTAACAGTGGGGGTGATGTCATTTCAGCCCTTTTTTGACATTTCCAGCACTTTGAAGGGGAATTCTGCAATCTTGACTGTAACCTAAAATGTGGTACTTAAAAAAAATTGTGCACACTGCTACATCAGGTGCCTCTGCTACCAGCTCTCTAAAGTTCCATACTCAGCAGTTGGTCATGCAGTGGTGACCTCAGAATGTGACCCATGCTAGAAGGGTTTCCCGTTCTGGACAGCCTGCTCATAGTGGTCCTGTTATTCTGAATGTGCAGATTCTCTGGAGTGACAGTTAGGCACTCACCACTGAATGGGTTAGGCCAGGTGAGCAGCCATCACACTGCAGCTCACAATAAGTGTTTATTGCTTAGTCCTACCTCCTGTAGATGCTCTGGGTGCAACTGGGACATGCAGCTGTGCTGCTAGGGAGACACTTCCCACCTATTCAGTGAGCCACCCTTCATGCTGTCTGCCCTGAAATATGATAACCGGTATTCACATAACTCTGGTATCACCAGTGACACTCCTGTGCAAAGGCTGCGGTTCTGAGAAGAGACAAGCAGCTCCAACAGGTGCTCAAACCATTTGTTGAACTTAAGACACTTGAGCTGTAGTCAGGGTTCTATCTCTCTATGTTAATGGAGTTGGCTATGATACTTTGAACGAAGCTACAGACACTGTTCAGTTCAAGAAAGGCATACAGCACTACTATCAAATCTTACATTCTCCTTTGCTGCACTTTCAGTAGTGGAAGTGGGAGGGGCGCTCCTACAGTCCTAAAACACATCAAATGTACAGGTGCTGATCAGCTGGGGGGAGACATGCAGCAATGATAGTAGCCCGCACACTCTCCTTTCTGATACCCACAGTAGCAGAGAGGGATGCCATAACAGCATGAATGTAACCTAAGATGTTTATTCTAATCAGATGTATAGATGCCAGTCAGCTTTGGCAGGGTATGCAGCAGGGCTAACAGCCCTTGCACTTTCTTTTCAACAACTGCAACAGTGTGTGTATGTGTGAGTGTGTGTGGTCAGCAATCCTGAATATCACCTTTTGCTAACATGCAGTAGATTTTATCTTGTCCTATGCCTGCACACTGAGAGTCATCCCCTCAGTTGCCTTTTTCACATCTAATTATAATCAAACTAGTGCCTGTGGCTTGGAGATCCTGAAGTAAAATTAGAGATTTCCTCAAATACTTGACAGCTTGCAAAGAGACCACACTAACCAAGGTCAATCAGCTTAGGTAGCAGGAGAGCAACACTCTCATCCAAAAGAGCCATAAATATTTTATGAGAATGATCAAAAACTGAAACCAGTCTATGTGAAGCTGGAAGCTCTGGTCTGTGTATGAGTGAAAAAATACTTGTTTCCACATCTGAGGAGCTGTTTCAAAGATTTATTTCATCAGCCTTTCATCAACCATTACAGGAAAGAAATGTTTATAAGCCAGCTCATTCAGCTGTACCTGATGTCTGTCATCTAGATTGCTTCAAAGTACAGAACATAATTCCTCTACAGTTACTAGGCAAGGATATGAGTTGGCATCACCTTTCTCCCCAAAAATTTTATAATTTGTCTACCTAACATGTTAGCCAAGAAGACCCACGTATGAAGTGGCATAAAAAACCCCCCATCTAAATCCTTGTATTATCTGGACACGAGTTTCCATAGGGATAGGTACTTGGAAGGTTTCCTGTAACTTTAGTCATGACATGTTCTGAAGCCGTGATGCTAGAGAATGCTGGGATGCAGGTGTACTTACAAAATAGGGCTCTTGTCAACTTTAATAACTAACATTTTTTGAATTTTCCGATTTGACCTTTATCACTTCCTTCTGAATCTGGAAGTGACAGTCTGGTTGAGGGTATCCCAGTTACTTGTGCAAAGCCTGTCTTGCTTGTGCAGTCTGATCTAACAAAATGTCTACCTGACCAATAAACCATTCTGTACCTACCTCTCTTTTAGAAAAAAACAATACTCTAAACCTCCAGTAATTATAATGAGGACAATCTACAATTCTCAGGAGGATCACATTTGCAGCATGATCCAAAACAGAAAATTAAAATGCTTCTATAGAACTAGCAAGTATACAACATTTACAGAGATCAAAGCTCTATCTAACCAGAAGAAGGCCTAAATCTAGGGATATAAGGGCATACAGCCCCATGCTAATAATATTCTTTTTAAACACCTTTATTAAAGGATCACTTAAGACAGAGACAAACATACATTAACAGAAAAGAAAACAAACCATATTAACATTTGTTTTCATTTACATACATTGTACATCACATACATTTTCTTTGCTTGTAACACCAGTCTGACATTACATTAATTACCAAATTCCTGCCTCACATGCCCAGAACATTGAGCTCAAATCACAGGTGCCATTTGCTTGTGTTTCTTTACTCACTTTACTTTACTTTTCAGATTAGCTCATAAAATATTGAGTTTGGGTATATGCATCTTAAGAATGTGGGTATCTGAGCTATTTATGACAACGTGACTGAGATAATTTGTTTTGCATCAAGCTTTGGTGTACTAACAGGTAGTAGATTGGTGAATAACACATACATAATTATGATGAGGTTTCCAATCATAACCAACTTGCTACATAATCAAGACATGGATGTCAGGAAATTCACCTCAACAGCAGAGCAAAGCAAAACTGAATGCATACATACATGCTGAGAATGCATAACAAGTTAGTTATGACTAGAGCCAGTGTTAGTATTTTGGGGGCCCTGCAAGTGTCAAGTTAGCGGACTCCTGTACACTTTCAGTGTAAGTGCTACTTGTAAGCAACCCTTTACTTCATGCTGCAGAGTTTTAGGAGTAGCATGCACAGACTGAATTGGAGCTACAATGTTTTTCAAATTTTGTAGGCTTAGGCAGACCTTTCAAAATGAATGTATCCATCCTGATAATAATCATGTGTTTGTTGAACTTAGCACAAATGAAACAATTCTCATCAATTAAGAGATTTTCAAACATATGACACATTTAATATGCAAATCACTGCCACAGCTGGTGCCATCAAAGATCACGAAGCTGGCTCTTCTAGCATCCGGTGCAGTTCCCCGATGTGGCACCCCTCAACTGTGAGTTGAGGAGCACAAAAACACAGCAGCCAGCAAGGTTCCATTTCTGAGAAGCCAAAAATAAACCTTCTGCTTTTATGCTGTAGCAAATGGCTTGCTACAACTTCTACCACACACAAAGCACTGAGATGCTTCAATACTGCTGAAGAGCAGTATCGAATTTCATTTCTGTACTGCCATTTCTGCACTAACGATGGATCGATATGTCCCGATTGCACCTTCTAACACCTTTTTCTTGGGCAGGCTGCTCCCTTTGCTTCACCCTAGCTACACAACTGTTAATATGGCAATCCTTTGGGGACATTTGTGCCCACAGGACACGCATTTAGAAAAAAATACCCTTTTTCAAAGTAATTTGTCAAACAAGAATTTCTAAGTCAAGTCCTATAGGGGCTATTTCATATAAACTCACACAACTGGGTGAGTAAAATTGTGCCGACTCAAAGTGAGGAGGGGGGAGTCAGCTATTACATCAAGTCAAGGTTAAGAACAAATCTCACCAAAAGTATATAAACATTTTCAAGAGTTAAAATCTCAATCTAAAAGGAATGAAGACCAGTTAAAACCAAAATATGGATAGAAAAATCACTGCCGTAGCAGGGCCATCAAAGATCAGGCAAGCAAAACAAGAGGCAAGCAACATCTGTATAGGCATTCACTGTGGGTAAAGAGAAGAATGTGGTGCCATGCCCACAACATCAATAACCAAATGCACATGGGGAAAATAATATCTATGGCCCCAAGTTAATATGAGATAGTAAGCGCTAAGGCAGGCATCAGCAGCAGGCTGGCCAGTGGGCATGTCAGTGGAAATAAAAATGCAGTGCACAATGGGCAGCGCTTTTATAATCAGTGTTTGTGGACCAATACCCCCTTCGTAGTGTCCAAGAAACATGATCTAAAATGCATACTAGAGCATAAATGTGACTACAGTACCATGTTGTAGCACACTTCTGTGTTGTAGTTACATAAACATGTACTGTTCTCTGAGCACAGCATGGCAATGTGTGCTTCTCCTTGCCCACAGGGAATTCTCAACAACCATATTTCTGTTCAGTTCAATGTCAGTTCACCCATGTGTCCCCAGCCAAAGGTACCACAGGGAAATGTCTTGCTACCCAGGCGCCTGAACCCTATAATTACATACAAGCTCATCTTCTTGTCACCACAAACACATGCTCCTTTCCAAATCTGGAGAGCAGAGGGTGAATGTAATTACTGAATACCATGTTCAAGAACAGAATTATCTTTAAACAAACACTATAGACAAGTCAATGTTTAGGTAAAAACAAGCATACAAAACAAACCCTAATTCCTTCGATAACCCCAGCTAGAAACACAGTCAAATCAGTTTGCAAAATCTTGATGGCCTCTGTCACTATATTACTATGCGATGAAGCTATTCCATTAAATTTCTAAGGGAAGAGGATTTTCACAGTAGTTCACTCAGACATCACAAAAGTACTCTGTTATCCATTCTTCCTCTCAAAAAGAAATGACACTTTGCAGGGATATTCACAAATTAATAAGCAGAGTAGTGGTCTGACACCTTCATCCAAGGATAATGTAAAACAGAAGGCAGTTGAAGTAGCATATGTAAACCACAGGCTGTTTAAAGAAATGCACATTAGGTGAGGTAGTAAAATCTGATGCTTACTGAGTTGCAAATTTCACAGAGCCTGCTGAACAGGAAGCATGAGCTCATTCATATTTAATGAAATACAATGCTTTCACGGCCTACACAGCAATGCAAGCAGCTTTGAGCTTTGTGGGGATGTCTGTAGCTGCCTGTCAACAAATCGAAGTTTATACAGCATTAAAAATATGTAACAACCATCAGCAGTTTGTCTTCAAATGTAATACAGGTTCATAAGTATAATCCAGCAGGTCCGAATGCACAAAGATGAATCATGTATCTTCCAGTCTCTCTCTCTCTCTGCAATTATACTGAGCTTCTCTAAGAAAAGGAAAGATAAATTTTGTAAAATAATTTTTGTCTCCTCATCTTCTGACCTAGTAACAGAAGGAGCATTGGTTACTGAAAATTACGGACTAGAACTTCAGGTAGAATGAGGAGCTGGATAAAGTTCTTAGTCACCTATGTAACTTAAAACACCGGGCCAGAGTACCGCTGGGGTAATCAACTGTGACTGGTGACCCAGGCCAACATTCATGTTGACATCTGTAAGGAAGCAAATGAAAGCAGTGTAGTTTTTAAACCAAAACTCTACCTCTATCAAACATCTGTATTATAGTCAAATATCTGCAGAACATACCCTCCCACAAAACAGCAGAAACAGATGGTTTACATACATGGTCTGTAACACTATTCAACTATGTTTCTCTAATGTACATAAGTAACTTTTCTGTCTTTCCTCATGATCTGTTGACGATCTCTGGAAGCTGCTAAATGTTCTTTCCCAATCCCTTCTAAAGAGCAGACAGTTCAACTTTTTAAAGCTACTGATCCATTCCTTTCTACCTTCAATATAAGCTAAAGTACATAAACCGCAGCAGGGATGTGAGGAGATAGCTGACCCCAGTGAAAAAAAACATGCAGACTACTTTCACTTTCTTTTTACACCTACTGCTTGTCTTTGGGATGTGGGAGGAAACTGGAGCACCCGGAGGAAACCCACGCACCATAGATAGGACATGCAGACTCCACACAGAAGGCACCCCAGCCGAGAATCGAACCAGAGAACCTCTTGCCTCAGGTTCTCTGGTTCGATTCTTGGCTGGGGTGCCTTCGGTGCGGAGTCTGCATGTCCTCCTGTGGCGTGGTTTCCTCCAGCTCGGTTTCTCCCACATCCCAAAGACATGCAGTAGGTGGATTGGACACTCTAAATTGGCCCTAGTTGTGAGTGTGTGTGTGTCTTCTGTGGAAGGTTGGGCGCCGGGCTGGCAACTCGACACTGTAAAAACTCCACTGCCAATCATGAGCGGACAGATGATCCGCTGTGGCGACCCCTAACCGGGAAAAGCCAAAAGAAGAAGAAGAAGAAGAAAATAAAAACTCCTTAACTTCAGAACTATAAGCAACGGTAAAAACAGTCCAAAACTTCAGATGTTAATTCTTTTTCTATAAAAGTACTGAAGATATAAACTCGAACAAATTTAGTCGCCAGAATAAACCAGCTTTTATTTATGATAAGTGCTTTTGTCCACCAACTGGACTTCATCAAATCAACTTTTCAATAACAGCTTTACCAATGGAAAACTAAATATATATTTAATGATAACAAAGGATTATAAATCATGAATTACAAACTCATGCGTAGTAATGAGCAAAAACAGAGAGTAACTCGTGATAGGCTAGCCTACCAGTATAAGCAAACCTGATGTAAACAAAAAGCATGTTACAGCCCCACAGGGACAGATCACAACAAAAGGGTCAAAAACAGAGGTCAGTCCTTTATCTCAGACCCGCTAAGATACATTCTCTATGTCAGTGATACAAAAAGGCCATATGCCAATGTATACTAATGTAGGTCAGTACACACCCTAACCACAGGGGAACACAGTGCAAGTCATGTAATCCAGGTGGCATAAAATGAATAGAATCAAGCCTAAATGGAGAAACATACTAAAAATAAAATAGAAAAATAATATGCAAAAGAAAATAACCAAACTGTAAACATATGGCTCAGGTCTAGAATCTGGATCCAGATAGTAAAACAAATATTATACAATGACCCCTCATTAATATTCAAAAACGTGCACGCTGATTGGCAGCATGCGTGTTGTAAATCTGAGTTATAGTAATGAAAAAAGGTCCGGTCGCCCGGACTTTTTCCATTACTATAACTCTTTTTTTTTTTTACAGCAACGGAGAACGCAAGATCTCCATTGCTTTACACTGTCTCGCTATGTTAAATGAGTTTAACATAGTGAGACAGCTTTAAAAAAAGCAACAGAGATTCTCTGTTGCTTTTTTTAAAGCTGTCACGCTATGTTAAACTCCTTTAACATAGTGAGACAGTCTGTAAAAAGCAACGGAGATCTTGCTTTCTCCTTTGCCTTTTTCAAAACTGTATCGCTATGTTAAATGGGTTTAACATAGCGAGACAGCTTTAAAAAAAAGCAAGCGGTCTCTGTTGCTTTTTTTAAAGCTGTCTCGCTATGTTAAACTCATTTAACACAACAAAACAGTTTGTAAAAAGCAACGGATATCTTGCTTTCTCCGTTGCTTTTGCCCACAGCTCTGATGTACTGCGTAGGCATACGCATGCGCAGTACATCAGAACTGCCGCAGAATACCAGACAGCTGCGGAAGGGCAGCAAGGAGGCATTATACAATGCCATTATTTAAGAGAAGTAATTATTTTTTCTCTTAAATAATGTCATTGTATCATAGCAATAACCCACTTCTGGGTGTGGGTAATACTGGATTTACCCACGGTTGGCTTTGTTTGGCCACTCGGGCTTCACCCTCGTGACCAAACCACACCAACCGTGGGTAAATCCAGCATTACCCACACCCAGGCGTGGGTTATTGCTATAATAACCAAGCCTTACAATTAACACTCCAACTGTAAGAGCCATAACAACTAGTTTAAACAATAAAATAATAAAATGGGCCAGTGCTGAAGCAGTAGTCAATGATAACCATACAAAAACAAAACAAGAAGCTCAATCCAAAAGGAGTCAGATGGGTTACGGGACCAGACTCAATGCTCCGTAAAAATCAAAAGTACAATAAAAGAGACCACGGTGTCCTGTCAGAATGTCAGTCACCCTTAAAGGAACAGTCTTAGCTTTCTAACCAATTGTTTTGTCTTGAAAAGGTTTTACCACCCACTTAGGTGACATAATTTTTATCCTGCCTTTCAATCCCATAACAAAGAAGAATCACTTTCCGGTTGTGATCCTGGTAGTATCTCTGGCATTGTTTTTTATTTTTCATAACTCACACATCGTAGTAGCTACACCCATTCCCATTTCTAAAATAATGCATTCCTCTTGCAGTATTTACTGAATTAAAATGTTAAGTTTTTTATTTGCAAGTATATATAAGAAAGAAATTCAAGCACAGCTGCTGCACGCCACACCACTGCATACATTAAACTTATAAGCATCTTACAATTCTACTTAGTGAGACATTTAAAAGTTTGCTGCTTTTATTAGCACATGCAGTGTTATTGCACTCAACAACCCATAATACTTCTGTTACTTTCACTTACCAGCACATTAGTATTATAAATGGCAATAGCACTTTGTCACATGGAAAACATTCCAGCTTGCTCAAGTTCACACATACAATTTGTAATCTCCTCCAGGTTTAGCAAAAGTGACTCCAAAAGCATATTCCAAGGCACTTCTGAACTCCCCTTTTCCTTATTACAGCAAATTCCAAAGAATTTCTGAACTTGTGCTCACATATTACTGCTACACAAAGCATTCAGTTTAATATGATCTGTCCAGAGATAGGTACATTGTTTGTATTCTCAAACTGAAACATAACTGGGTGTAAACCAAACAATATCTATAACTTTCTTTTTTTTCCAAACATTGATCTGCTTATCTTTTAAAAATGGGTGTCTCAGCTTTATTTACATATCAAACTACCATCATACTCAGAGGCCAAACTATCATCTTTAGTAATAATCTCTGTTACTGAAGATAGTATGTTGCTACTTTAATAAACTACACACACATAAACTTTTAATTGTATTGATTTCTTAACCAGGCAGTTCCATTATGCGAGAGATTCCTAGCTTTAACCTTCTGTGCTATTCTGCCACAATGCACTAGACACACACACACACACACACACACACACACACACACACACACACACACACATGTATATCTACTATGTGTGTGTGTGTGTGTGTGTGTGTGTGTGTGTGTGTGTGTGTGTGTGTGTGTGTGTGAGTGTTCCTTTTCTGTGGAGGAAGTGCTTTCAGTCATGGCAAGTGGGAGCATGTGTGTTTGTCAAAGGAAAAATATACTTTAACAATGATCAAAACATGGTAGGTTCAGGTTAAGGCACTTTAATCTTGCAGCAAGGAGACAAAAACATGCTAATACAGAGTTTGTCTAACCAGAAACAGGAAATGTGTTCATTTTTATAGGTTATCAAATTAATCCTGTCCTACCATGCTGACGTAACGGATTACCACCTTTTCGTCATCATCTGCTGACCACCTTTCCCATGATTTTTCTGCTGATTTAAACAATTTTTATGTGAAACTTCCTGAGGAAAACAACATGGCCTTGGTTACTTTCAGTTAGATACTTGTTATGTTACATTCAAGATACTATGGCTAAATCAAGCACAATGCTAGCAGTTCATTTCTCTAATAATCCTTTGTCTACCTTATCTCTAAACTACTGCAGCTGCAGAGGTTCCCATCCTCTGAACAAGGCTGTTTGTCTAGAATCATTACATTTATAAAATGGTATATTGTCTATTCATATGCTTCTGACCTAGCAGATAAACACCTGCTTCTCAAGTACATTTCCACAAGGCATAAACAAGAATATTGCTGTGCTAGCAGTTACTAGGTCAGAGGGCAACTTTCAAGTTTCAGTAAGCATGCTGCAGTTGTAGAAAAGCATATTTTCAGTCTCATACGAAACTCAATTTATATCAATCACAGTGCATGAAAAATAGAATGAAAAGCAGATTAAAAACACTTGATTATTAATGTCAAAGGAAAAATATACTTTAAAAATGATCAAAACACGGTAGGTTCAGGTTAAGGCACTTTAATCTTGCAGCAAGGAGACATAAATGTGCTAATACAGAGTTTGTCTAACCAGAAACAGGAAATGCATTCATTTTTATAGGTTATCAAATTAATCCTGTCCTACTATGCTGACGTAAAAAATTACCACCTTTTGGTCATCATCTGCTGACCATCTTTCCCATGATTTTCTGGTGATTTAAACAATTTTTATGTGAAACATCCTGAGGAAAACAACATGGCCTTGGTTACTTTCAGTTAGATACTTGTTATGCTACATTCAAGATACTATAGCTAAATCGAACACAATGCTAGTAGTTCATTACTCTAAAAAGTCTTTGTCTAACTTATCTCTAACTATTGCAGCTGCAGAGGTTCCCATCCTCTGAACAAAGCTGCCTGTCTGAAATCATTACATTTATTCAATGGTATATTGTCTATTCATATGCTTTTGACCTAGCAGATTAGCACCTGTTTTTCAAGTACATTTCCACAAGGCATAAACAGAATATTGCTGTTCTAGCTGTTACTAGGTCAGAGGGCAACTTGCAAGTTTCAGTAAGCATGCTGCAGTTTCAATAAGGATTATTTTCGGCCTCATATGAAACTCAATTTATAGAAATCACAGTGCATAAGAAATAGAATGAAAAGCATATTAAAAACACTTGATTATTAATTTGTCATTAAGCAAACACATATTAATACATATTTTTCTAACAATTAATTTGGCATTAAGCATACACACATTAATACATATTTTTCTAACATCTCCCTCCTGTTAATACTTTTTATTCTATTTTCAAAAAGGATAAACAGCTTGCTTCTTTTCCTAACCTCTTCCATTCAGGATTTGCAGTTAAGAAAGTCATTCAGTTTAAACTTTTATGAAAATGTCTCGCATTCTAGCAGCTCTTCAAATTCAGTACTTTGATACATAGTCTCAGATACGGATATATCTATGAGTTCTTTAATTAATTTCTTCATGTAAGGGATTCCGCAACAAATACAAACTCCTATTAGGAGTAAACCTACCCCAATAGCAATCAATATGTTCATAAAGATGGAGCCCCACCCCCCGAATGCATTCTGAAAAAACTCTGTCAGAGGGTTTGGACCTGGTTTGGTCATGGCCGACACTTGCTGAATCACCTCGAGATGGTCGTTGATCTCATGCTGATGGTCAGGAATGAACGCACAGCACTCTTCTTTGATTAAAGCGCAAGTTCCGCCTCTCGCCGCTAGGGTGAAGTCAAGAGCCATTTGGTTTTGAAGCACTACAGTTCTCATGGCATTCAGTTCATCAGTTATCAGTTCAAGGGCAGAAAAAGTTGCATTACTCATTATTTCGAGAAGTTTGGACAGTTTTCGCAGCTCCCATATTGATTTGACTCCGCCATACATGGGTGATATACCTGCCCAGGATATAACAGCATCGCTCAAGTCCATGTGCACAAGTTTGGTTCCCACATTACGATGGTCTTTCCACCCCACTTCGATTCGTCCCACTGGATACTCAGGTTTCTTAACAGTCTTTTTGGTTACGTCTCGAGTATTTTGAATATTCCCCTGAGGCAAAACTGCAGTGTGTCGGATGGCCGGAACCAGGTATCCCAAAAAACAACTGCCAGACCAATTCTCAGGTAACCATTTATACGCCTTTTTACCACATACAAAATAACAGTCCTCTACCTTTGTCATTACTTTGTTACGAAATGACTGCCCTGCATGAAACATCTTCCTATCTATCACTGACAACTGTTTGAAAAGTACAGGATTATGCTGTACCTGATCAAGAGATTTGTGCATAGATTTCAAAAATGAGTCATAATCTGTACTACAAGATCCACTTAAATCATTTGGTTTTCTATAACATTTATACTGTACAGTAACATTGCATTTACTCCATCCAACTTGGATGGAGTCATTTTTATAAAAACATACAATTCCTTTTTGTGTCACAGGCAAATACAGTGCTACCTTATCTTGTGCTTTAATAGCGACTGTGTCAAAAAACAGATTTTCCCAGGTCTCATTGACCCCTAGGGGGATAGCAGTCATTAATAAACCCCCGTATGCTGTTGGTATGGCCGTACAGACCCAGCAGTTCGAAACATTGAATGTCTCTGTGTACACACGCATAATTGCCTGATAAGTGTTAAAGTTCAGATGCCAGTCTATGTTTGGTTCATTACGTCTAATCAGTTCAACCTTTGTGGCAGGAAAAAAGTATGGCCACAGCAAAAAGAACAGTGTGATGAATATTGCAATAAAAACAATCATACAAGTTTTCTGAAGTTGCTCAGTGTCTCTACTCACTCTGTATCTGGCCATTTTGTTCTTGTTGTGCAACAGTAACAAAGTTTTTGTCCAGTTCAAAGTTTTAACCAGTTTACAGTGTGTCAAATGGATCCAGGAAGCTCGTTCTGCAATCTTAACTGCAGTGGGTGTCGACAGTAGTACCTGGTACGGACCTTCCCACTTCGGAGAGCTCCAATTCTTCCATTTCACAATTTTCACCCAGACCCAGGTGCCTGGGGCTACTGGTGCTTCCGATTTCGATTGCTCTTTATCTGAAACAGAATTTAACTGCAAAAGTTTGTTATTCAAAAATCGCCTCATATATCCTGCAAGTGAACTGTCAGCCTCCTGCTCTGTAGACATGAGAGGTTTCCACTGAGGTGTATAATATGCCCTCCCAAACAAAGTTTCAAACGGAGTTAATCCCTTTACATCTGGAACAGTTCTCATACTCAACAGTGCTAAAGGCAAACAGTGCACCCAATTTTTCTGTGTCTCTTCTATCAACTTCCTAAGCTTATTTTTCAATACCCCATTGTGCCTCTCTACTAGCCCTGCAGATTGAGGGTGGTACGCACAGTGGTTCTTTAATGATATCCCAAAATAATGACTGAGTTGCTGGATTGTTTGGTTCACGAAATGTGTCCAGTTATCACTATAAATCTTTTCCGGTATACCAAATCTAGGTATAATTTCTTTAACGAGGACCTTTGCAACAGTAGCTGCATCTGGATTTTTGGTCGGAAACACTTCTACCCATTTGGAAAACATGTCTATAATAACAAGGCAATATTTCTTATTCTCACATTTATTCAATTCTATGAAATCCAGACAGATAGTATGGAACGGATATGGTGGTGTAGGAAAATTCCCTCGCTTAGGCTTCAACGCCCCTTGTGCATGATGCTTGTTACAAACATGGCATGCTGCACAAAAATTTTTTGTATAGTTTGTAAACCTATAGGTTGTAAACACTCGATTCACTAACTGTACCATCCCCCCTGTTGAGACATGGCTCTGCCCATGGCTCAACAACGCTGCATATCTAAACAAATTAGATGGCAAAATCGGTTTCTTTTCCTCGGAGATGTACAGTCCCTTCTCGAGGATTGCTCCTCGTTTTATCCATTTTTGTTTCTCAATATTTGTAGTAAGTGTCTGCATTGTTTTTAACATTTCTAAATCTAAAATCTCTGAAGGTTGTAATTCCTCACTCAAAAGAAAAGTTTCTGTGGCTGAGGCTGCCTGCTTTGCAGCTGTATCAGCCCGTGCATTACCTTTTGAAATTTTATCCTGTTGTTTCGTATGAGCTACGCATTTGCAAATAGCTACTTTCTTGGGTAACTGAATTGAGTCTAACAAGTCTAAAATAAGTTGCGCATGATTAATCGGTTTACCAGTAGATGTTATCATTCCTCTATTTTTCCACTGTTGCGCAAAAACATGTACAGTAGAAAAAGCATACTGACTGTCAGTATAAATGTTCACTTTCTTACCTTTTGCTAAGGTACATGCCCTTGTTAAGGCAATCAATTCTGCTGCTTGTGGAGATAAGTTGTGTGGTAAAGATTTTGCTTCTAAAGTCTCGGTATCAGAAACGACTGCATACCCCACTAGGTTCTGTCCTGTAGGACGCCACCTGCACGAGCCGTCCACATAGCATGTCACCTCGGCATCATCCAAGGGAACATCCATAAGGTCTTGTCTTGGTAATGTCTTTTGTTCAATCTCCTGCAGGCAGCAGTGTGGTTTGCCATCTGCAGGGGTTGGAAGCAAAGTTGATGTATTCAAAGTTGTACATTGTTCAATTGTCATATGAGGTTGGCTCAACAGTATGGTCATACAGGAAAGATGCCTAGCTGGAGAGAAGATATGCTACTTTTTCTTGCAGTAAAATAATTGTGACGGCATGAGGCACTCTCAATGTGAGAGGGTGGAATAACACTACTGGGGCTGAAGCCTGCACTGCCATTGCAGCTGCAACTACTGCTTGTACACAGTGGGGCAAAGACTGTGCCACTAGATCTAACTGTGATGAATAATAAGCTATGGGGCGTTGTTTGTCCCCATGTTGCTGTGTCAATACTGATGTCATATAACCTTGCTTACAATCTACAGTTTGGATAAACTGCTTGTTATAGTTTGGTAATCCTAAAACTAAGGATGATGCTATCGATTGTTTTAGCTTACAGAAAGCTGCTTCTGCTTCAGGTGTCCATTGTAATAAATCTTGTGCTGCCATCGTTTTTTTAAATATTAAATCAGCCAGTGGAGCAGATTCCAAAGCATAGTTTGGTATCCAACTCCGACAAAAATTAGTAGTTCCCAGGAAGGACATCATAAAATTGCTGTTTTTCTGTCTTCATCTAATATTCTACCTTCTTTGGATATTACATATCCCAAGTATTTAACTTGTTTTCGCCAAAGCTGTAACTTGTCTTTGTTTACTTTATGACCTTGAGTAGCTAAAAATTGTAATAAAGCTATCGTATCTTCTTTGCATTCTTGCTGGGTGGGGGCTGCCAGCAGAATGTCGTCTACATAAAGTAGAATCTGACTACCTTTCGGTGGGATAAATCCCGCCAGGTTGCTTGCCATTTCCTGTGCAAATATTGTTGGACTTTCACAATATCCCTGTGGTAATCCGGTATATGTGTACCGCTTTCCCTGAAATGTAAATGCAAACCAATATTGGCTGTCAGGTTGTATTGGTATCGAGAAAAATGCATTACTAATGTCTACCACTGAAAAATATTTCTGTTCTGGCTTTAAATCATTCAGTAAGGTGTGTGGATCTGGCACCGTTGGTGCCCTGGGTATAACTGCATTATTCACTGCTTGTAAGTCTTGGACCATACGCCATTCCCCGTTTGCTTTCTTTACAGGAAATAAGGGTGTATTACATGGTGAATCAGGAGATTCTATTAAGACTCCTCCCTTGAGTAAGGCTGCTATGATAGGTTTGATTCCTACCTCTGCATCTTTTCTCAAGGGATACTGTCTTTTCTGGGGTCTAAAAGCTGACTTTGGCATTATGGTAACTGGTCCTGCTGTTCGTATTAGTCCTACATCTGATTTCCCTGCTGACCACAGAATGTCTGGTATGTCTCGCAAGGCTTTTTCCTCTTCTTCCAATAAGAGTAATACTCAGCTATTCTCACTAGTCTGTGAGTGTACAGCTGGGTGTGTCTGTGTGATCCAGTTTAACTTTTGTTTCTGTACTCCCTGTTCAGAGAGCTCTAATTCTGTTTGCTTTTCCCACCTTGTGACTTTTTCACCTAAGTCTGCCCATTTTAAGGTTTTGTTCTTAGTCAAACTAACATGGGGCAGTTGATTAGATTTGTACAGTGCTAAAAATTCCTGGGGCAATGAACAGCTTGCTACACTGTTTCCTTCTGTATCCCAGTACAAGTTTCGCAATACTAGCCTGTTTGCATGGTTCTGAAACAATTCTTGTTCATAATCTTTATCAGGTCCTGGTCTATTACAGTAATATAAAGTACAATGAAACAAATGCTGTTTGTCAATGTCGAGGGAGGGGAACTTGCTGATGGCTACGTTCATCAGTTCTTCAGTTACAGCCCCCGGACCAGTCGTAACCAAGTCCTGGCTGTACCAATAATACATTTCACCCTCCGGTCGCACTACAAAAGTGTCCATTTGTCGCTGTGCTTCCATACCCTGCATGGTTGGAACTATGGCTATGCCAAATATCTGCATCAAATCTCTACCCAAAAGATTCACTGGGCATTTTGCAGAAACTACAATTTTACTTTTCTGAGTCATCCCTGAAACGGGGTCTATTATTGTTATATCACGGGAGAGTGGCTCCCAATACAGCTGTCAATTAGCTGCTTTCACTAGTATATAATCTGGTGATTCTGTATCTTCCGGTAATTTCGAAGGGTGTATCAGGGTTCGTGAAGCCCCTGAGTCACACAAAAATTTAACTTCCCTCCCCTCTACCAGAAGCGTCACTTCTGGTTTTGTGTCTGCTAAGTAAAGCTCTAAGCTCAAAAGAGCTAGGTCTAAAATTTCATTTTCTTCTACATCTGCGTATTCATATACATCCTCTACCCCTTGTGTCACATCCTCTACTCCTGCTATTACATTTACACTTACCTTTCCCTGCTCACTCTCTTCTAATGATTCCTGACTATCATATAGTCATTCCTCATCCTCCTTATTTTCTGTAGTCACCTTCTTGTTTAGCCTGCAATCCCTCACTAAATGTCCTTTTTTCCCACACTTAAAACACTCACCCTTTTTCTTTCTCTCCTCGAAATCTTCTGATTGTTTGTCAGATTGTTTATTTCCCTGGGTATTTTTCTTACCCTTTTTCCCAGTTTGTACTACAAATACTTCTGACCCATCTTCTGCTGAAAATACTTGAGTTTTCTTTTTCTTTTTACTATTGAAATGTCTTTCTGCATGTCTAGCATATTCAAGTAATGGCTGTAATCTACTTGTTCGATGATCTACCATATGCTTCGTATTAAAGCTACCCTTCAAGAATGCATTCTTTAACTGTTGTTCATATGAGGAGTCATGTGTCTGGTTTTCTGGTATCTGCATTCTGCAGTGATTATTAAAACAGTCTAGCATAATATCTATCAACTGCTTCACCTTCCTGTTGAATGCATTGATTAATGCAAGTCCAATCAGCCCTAGGCTTCCACTTTTCAGAGATTCGGTCTGTCAGACCTTTCACTCTGCCATCCAGTTCTGCATTAGTATGTGGGAGTGGTCTAAGTTGTGCGTCACGAGGATTCCAGTCGCCACTGATCATGTGCCAATCTGGACCCACAATTTGTCTAACTACTTTTTCTACTTCCTCTCCATTTAAATGGTAACTTAATCTCATGCCCTGTAAGTCTTCTAAAAATTTTCTAAAGTTCACTTTTGGGTGGGGAATACCTTTTGTGGCTTTCCGGACATCTTCCGGTGTCCACGGTCTATAAACTAAAAGAGTCGGATCTTGTCCTGCCTGTCCTGCCTGAGGATTCGGTACTTCTATGAGCGGACATATCTCTTCTTCGCTCATAGCTTGTGATGCTCTATTTAATTCATTTAATTCAATTTCCCTCCTCAAGTCGCGTGTTGGAGACCTAGTCTCGATGGGATCCCTGACAAACGGTTGTGCTTTTGCAGGGACAGCTGGGTATAACGGAGGTGGATCAACTCGTCCACTCGCTTCATATTCTGGTAATGGAAGTGGAGGGGGCGAAAGAGGGGCCGTTGCTATTGCTAAATTATTGTCTTCTTTGTCTAAAAACATTGTTTTTGAATTTTTAATTCTTTGCTCCCTACGATTTGCTTCCTCAAGCCACCTATGTGCCCGAGGGACTCCTAATTGTCTCTGCTTTTTTAGTTGACCTTTTGCGTCTATTTTTAACTGTTTTACAAGTTTCATAAGTGCAAGTTTATCTAAATTACCCTCGAATTTATACTTATCGACCCATTTGGTGTAATATTTAATATTATCTCCACGCTGTAATTGCATATACTTCGCGTCTTCAGTTAGGGGCATGTCCTGTGAACTTTTTGTGCACTGATTTCCCATTGGTGTCTTAGCTAAGCTGTAAATTGTTACATAACCCTTTGTATCACGTGGTACCACAAATCTATACCTTTTCACAGTTTATCTAGAATAACTGTCTACCTATTCTGTTTCCCTGATCTATGACAAAAAACAGTAACCCCTTTTTCTGTCCCTAATTTGCAAAAGCAAATTTACCTGACAAAAAAAAAACAGTTCTGTAACTAGTCCCTGATCTTAAAACAGAAATAAGGTAATTCCTCCTTACCTGTCCCTCCGTGAGTTGATCCACTGGATCATTGACTCATCCTCCAATCCCAGATCAGAAACAGTGGCTGGCCTCTTTCGAACGACAATTCAGTCGGAGGTCTTTTAAAACAGAAGAGCCAATTTGGCCTCTTCTCCGTACGGATGCATGCCACCGGGCCCAATTCTGACCTAGTTCCAGGGCGAGAGATACGTTTTCCGGTCCGAAGGACCAATCTGTCAAAGGAAAAATATACTTTAAAAATGATCAGAACACAGTAGGTTCAGATTAAGGCACTTTAATCTTGCAGCAAGGAGACAAAACGCGTTAATACAGAGTTTGTCTAACCAGAAACAGGAAATGCATTCATTTTTATAGGTTATCAAATTAATCCTGTCCTACCATGCTGACGTAACGGATTACCACCTTTTCATCATCATCTGCTGACCACCTTTCCCATGATTTTTCTGCTGATTTAAACAATTTTTGTGTGAAACTTCCTGAGGAAAACAACATGGCCTTGGTTACTTTCAGTTAGATACTTGTTATGTTACATTCAAGATACTATGGCTAAATCAAGCACAATGCTAGCAGTTCATTTCTCTAATAATCCTTTGTCTACCTTATCTCTAAACTACTGCAGCTGCAGAGGTTCCCATCCTCTGAACAAGGCTGTTTGTCTAGAATCATTACATTTATAAAATGGTATATTGTCTATTCATATGCTTCTGACCTAGCAGATAAACACCTGCTTCTCAAGTACATTTCTACAAGGCATAAACAAGAATATTGCTGTGCTAACAGTTACTAGGTCAGAGGGCAACTTGCAAGTTTCAGTAAGCATGCTGCAGTTTTAGAAAAGCATATTTTCAGTCTCATATGAAACTCAATTTATATAAATCACAGTGCATGAAAAATATAATGAAAAGCATATTAAAAACACTTGATTATTAATTTGGCATTAAGCATACACACATTAATACATATTTTTCTAACAGTGTTGGTTATTAAATTTTCAGATATACCAAAGATTTGGCATTAGGAGTGGAAGAGTGTGTGTGTGTGTGTGTGTGTGTGTGTGTGTGTGTGTGTGTGTGTGTGTGTGCGCGCGTGCGCAAGAGTTTGTAGTTTAAGGTTAGAGTAAGGGGACAGAGTTAGTGTTGTGTGTATGTGCTGGTGTTTGTGAAGTGTGTTTATCTTGTTTAGTGGTGGTGGTGTTAGGGAAAGGTTTTTTATCAAGGCAGTGAGTAGGGTTGGGGGTTAGGATTCACACATGAGTTAGACGGTGCAGTACGGCAATTCCCCTCTACTCATCCATATTCCTTTGTGCTAACCATAACTTTGCCCTTGCCCATAACTCCAACCCTTCACATTACCTTACAAAAAAACAACTTTTCCTGACATTGCAACTATTCAAACAAGGTGTGCTCAAGTTAGTGGTAGGTGCTCTGTGTGTGTTTATTTACTTTTTGTTGACTAATTACAAAAGGAGACTGTTTTCCTTTTGCAATCTGTGTAGTTTCAATCTTGTATTTTCAGTAAGTGTATTTTGCACATGCAAGCACTATGCCACGTCTATTGATGTTTGTGCACTTTGATAGTGAGTCACAGATTCATATGTATGTGTTCATGGTAAAGGAACAAAATGCACAACCATTGAATAATTGCTGATTCCTAGGTTCATAGGAGATTACTAAGTTAATGGCTTAAGAGCCCTTAAAAGCCTAGTCAGTATAACCCAGTTTTACCCAATATATGTCTCCTAGGGGTAAGAGGATGGCATGGGTTTGTGCCTATGCCTTGGGTATCTTACAGACTGCCCCTGTCCATAAGGAACATAGGCCCTACCCAGATATGAATTTGTGATTCCCCATCCACTGATCAAAATTGTGGTTGAAGAATGCCAGGGAAGGTCTCTGCTTAATGTGAGTAGGAAGCCTGTTTCAAAGAAAGAGCAGTTTCTGAGATACATATCTGTCTCTCCAGCATGTTTTGTTTGAGTTGCTAAGCTAGATCCCTAAATTGAGTGACCCTCATGCTGTTTGACTTGCAGATGTGTAGCAGCTGTATCAGGGCTGGATTTGTGAGTGCTTTGTAGGTCAGGTATAGGTCATCTCATAATAGCTGGTAGGAGACAGAGGAAAGGGATGTTGGTATATTGGAAACTGTTGTGGCGATGTGGTTATCGAAGGTGAGACCACTGTCCACCTGTGTCCCTAAGTCTCTCATCAGACTTTCGGTGTTTAGTGTACTGCCACCTATGTGGTAATTCATGGGTACATGTTTTTTCCCAAAGGGGATAACTATACATTTCTTAGCATTAAGCTTGAGCGCATGGCTCTGGCACCAAGCATCTGTTTCTGTAAGGCCCTTTTGTAAAATATCCACATCATTTGGGGATTCAATAATGGCTTCCAGTTTGCAGTCATCTGTGAACTTTGTTAGCCATAGTCCGTTAGTGTTGGCCTGTACTTCAGAGAAGTAGATGCTAAACAAGAGCGGTCTCAGGACTGAACCCTGAGGTACTCCATTTGTCACCTGTCTGGAGCTGGATTTGGAGTCGGCTCCTTTTACAGTCTGGATTCTGTCAGTAAGCCAGTTGGCAACCCATCGAGTGATGTAGGGATTTATGCCCAGCTTAGTAAGTTTGTCTATGATTCAAGAGTGGGAGATGGTGTCAAAGGCCTTGCGAGGTCCAGATAGGCTGTGTGGACCTCCTTACCCTCATCCACAGCTCTGGAGACTGATTCAAAGAAGTCAATCAGGTTCAGCAGACATAATCGGTCCTTCACGAACCCAAACTGCGTGGGGTCCAGTGTTTGACGGTTGCCAATTTCTTATGATAATGCGTTCCATGCCCTTGCAGATCAGGCTCGTCAGACTGATGGGATGGTAGTTCCCAGGATCCAAGGTGGATCCCTCCTTGTGGAGTGGGATAACTGTAACTGTGTGCCACTCAGTGAGCACGAAGCCTGAGGTGAGGCTATGATTAAACATGACACTTAGGTGAGGTGCCAGTTCATTTTGTAGTTCATGTAGTACACAGCCTGGGATGTCATCTGGTCCCATGGATGCTGTATTCTTAGCTTTGGAGAGTGCAGTTTCTACCTGTGTGGCCGTGATTACCAGAATTTGGCAATCTTTTGGTATTGAGAAGGCCCCATTAGGGGGTGAGAGGGGGGTGAAGTTGGCACTAAATCGATCTGCCCGGATATATCCTTGGGATCAGTATATTTAATGCCATTCTGTTGTAGCTCAGAGCAGCTCTGATGGGTATACATATTGTTACATATGTTTAATACTGTTACATTTAGAACATTCAGGTGGAGCATCATTTGTATTGTGCATACAGATACCATTATAGTTTTTACTACTTTTTTTAATATTTTTATTTTTACATTTTCACATTATATTATATTTTTTTATATATATATTATTATTATAAAATTGTATTGTAATTCATTTGTTTAGTGTTTTGATTTAATTTTAAGGTATTAAGGTAGGAGATTAGTATGTAGTATGTGAATTTAATTATTTTCTCGTTTTTATTTATTTTTTATATTAATTACATTTATATTTAATAATATGTGATATATGTATATATTATTATTGATTTGTTCTGAAGAAGAGGACTGAAAATGATAGTGTCAAAAGCAGAGTGTGTGTGTGTGTTTTTTTGTTTCATTAAATCATGGTGAGTTACAGTGTGTTTTCCATTCCATATTCCTCACATTCCATCAGTTCCTGAGTCATTGCCATTTAGATTCTTGACATAACTATAGAATGCCTTGTGGCTGTCTTTGGAATCTTTAGCAATTTTATTTTCGCAACTTGCTTTGGAGGATTTTATGAGGGATCTCAGCTTCTTACCAATGCCGGTAAAGGAGTTTTTTTGCATCCTGGGATTTTCCTCTTTTCTGCAACAGTTTCTTCCTTCTGTTGTATAGTTTGTTTATGGCAGGGGACCACCAGATTGGCTTCCTTTTTTTGGAGGAGAGCGTCTTGGTTCTACTTGGGATGGCACGATTCATGCACGAGTGTATGTGCTCGTACAGTGCCTTAGTGTAAGATTTAGCAGTCGAACTTTCAGCTCCTGTCTACATGGGTGTCATGAAGTTTGTCACTTCTGACTTGAGTAGCATGAAGTTGGCTTTGGAGAAGATTTTTTACAGAGGTTTTCTTACTGGGGGGTGGGGGTAGGATGTGGATGTCAAGGGGATTAGCTTATGGTCAGACCTGAACAATGAGGGGGTGACCACTAGTGTGGAGCATCTATCTCCCATGTTGGTAATGACCAGGTCTAGGATATTGGAGCCCCTGGTGGGACAATGGATTAGTTGACCTAGGGCATTACAATTTATGAATTACAAGAACTGTTGGGAAAAGGTGTTGGTACCCGAGTAGTTTTCATAGCTAATGGCAGGGTAGTTGAAATCGCCCAGTATTAGAGTGTTTGGTTATCTTAATATTTTCCAGTATGTTTAGAAAGGTGTAGTGAGAATCTTGGGGCATTTTGGGGGATCTGTAGCAAGCTACAATTTGGATTGTAGTCTTACCTAGTGTTAGTTGCACCTGGAGAATTTCAAATACATTGTGTTGGGCAACTAGCCTGGAGGTGTGAATATCCTTGGTGAATAAGCACACTCTTCCACCTTTTATGTTTCAGTCTTGGTTTGGTGACCGAAAAGTGTGGTAAGAGTTGTAGCCTGGTACTGAAGGGGTGCTCTCTGGAGCCTTGAACCAGGTCTCAATTACTGCACAGATATCGATGTTCTCCATTTTTAGGAGTGCTCGAGAGAGTGCATTTTGACGTTTAGACTTCTAGCACTGAGTAGCATTATCTTCAGATTTTGCATGCTTGTATCTGTTACAGTGGTGGTTTTGTCCTTTGAACTTGCCTAAAAAAGGCACTATAGGGGTGGCAAGTGCTTTAGCCAGTAATCTGAATCCCAGGGGTGACAGGTGCAGACCATCTCTGGCAAACATCGTGGTCTGTCGATCATGTTGTCCCAGGCAGACAGATACTATATCCCCTTTGAGTGACACCAGAAGCTTAGCCAGTTGTTGAAGTCAATCATTTTGTCCTTATACTGTGGTATCATTTTGGGTGAAGGCAGGATGCTACTCAGGGCTAGGGTCATACCTGCCTGGGCCACATGATCCGAGAGCTCTTCCATGTCTCTTTTCATGTAGTACAGGGTGGCAGGTCTCAAGTCATTTACTCCAACATGGACAATGACAGAGTCATATTTGTACTTGTTGTGGAGTGACTTGAGTGCATGCATTATGTGGCGGATCCTGGCACCCAACAGGCAGCTAAATGTAATTTTCTCCTTGTTCAGCCTGGTGAGTGGGACATCAGTGTGCCTGACTATACAGTCAACTATGACTAAAGTGTTGGGTACATTTTCTTGCCTTAGGGGCTGTTGTTGGGTGGCACACTGGTGTTGTGAGGTATGTGTCACTTTGGTTGTGACTGGTGTTTGTTTGCGTTTCAGCTTCGGTGGTCCTTGTTGTTTGGGCAGGTTGATGTTAAGGGCCTCCGCATATGTGGGTTTAGTGTTGCTATGTGTGGGTGTTGATGGTATGGGTTTTGAAGGGGTATGTGTTGCTTGAGGTGTAGTGCAGGTGTTAACCTTCTCCTCTTGACTGTCTAGCACAATCTTGGCTGGAGAGAGCTTTGCTTCCAGTTTGGCTATGTAAGTGCATCTTTCACAGGTTGTAGTGTTGGGTGTTAGGAGGAGAGGGTTGTCTGTGTACATGAGGCAGTTCCTGCATTGTCCCAGTATGCCCAAATTCACCAGGTGGACAGGAAAAATCACTGGAAAATTACCCTTGGACATGCCTGTTTAGGTGCTTTTTTTGTAAGGTACAAGAGCTGTTTCCCTTACCTTTGCATGGTACTTTGCAATTTATAGGCTGTTTAGTGCCTACGATTAATTTTTCATTAACAAGGAGAGTTGAGTGCTTGCATCAGTTTAAGGCTTCCTAGTGCTTTCCAGCAGGTTCTAGAGCAAATGCTAGTCACAGGGGTTCAGATTTTAATGCTACTACTGAGAAACCAACTAGTTCTAAGGGAAAATTTGAAGAGCAGACTTTCTGGCACCTGGACTACTTTAACCGTAGTCCCACGGTGCTGCACAATGCAAAAAACAGCCAAACACACATGTTTTTAAGCCATAAAGTTGAAAGGGTTAGAAATCAGCCCAAAATGGCTAATAAAATTACAATTTCAGAGCTAGAAACCACTCCTCTACTGTTAGATAGGCAGTACAATGCTCACCAGTCCCACTGGTAGGCAGTAGGACTTCCCTCTACCACAGCAAGGTCTGGATAGCTCTGAACACAAAAAATAAAGTCCTGAAACCAGCAAAGCCTGGGATCTGGACTATACTAACTAAGAAAGGCAGGAAATGAGCAAACAAGATAGTATTTTTTTTTGTTCGTTAAAACAGGCTAAACAATCCAATAATACAGTAAATAAACACAGAAAAGGCTAGCGCACTTAAGTGTGTAGCCCTAAACAGTAAATGCAATTAAAACTATACAAAATTAGCAATTTAAAACTTTTTAAATGAAGCAAGGCAAATGCACAACTGAAAAACGATTTAAGAGGCAGTAATACAGTAGAATAAGTAGCTAGTCTACATATACAGAAAAGTCTATATATACAGAAAAGCAGCTAAAGCAACACTAAAACAATTCAGATGCAGTGCAACCTAGAGCACTTGAGCTGTAGCAATATTAAGGCAAATACAGTTTTAATAAATGCACTAAAATATACTCTATATTTCCAAATGTTTGAGAAGCACAATCAGAACACTAGGGGCTTCAGGCAATTTTTTTTTTAGAAAGGAGGCACAGAAGGAAAGTGGGTTGACCTTCTTAGATGTTCTCTCTGTATTAGGTAGAATGAGCTATCTATATCTATATATTGTTTTTAGCTATTCATTTGTTAACCAAGTAAACCCACTATGCTCCTTTTCAGGCTTGACCCATTAGCACTGCCAGGTTAGTGACTTGCTTAGAGTCACACTAAGCAGATGGAGTCTGAGGGAAGCACACTCTGTACTACAGAATGACACCTGTTAGCATTCATAGCCTTAACCCTGTGGGCTGCATTGTCATACTGTATTATGTTTGCACAACTTTCTCTCTATATCTATATTATATATATATATATATATATATATATATATATATATATATATATAAAAATACCTATAGCTATAGCTATTGGCTGCATCTACTGTAGAAGATTATGGAACCCCATTACCAAGGGCAGTCATTCTTTAGGAATAGTCTGTGGAAGAGGAAGATGGACAGTGACAAAGTGTGCTTCAGCAACATGTGTTAAAAAGCAGGATTTCTGGCCTAAACTCCATCTGAGGACTCGTAGCTTGAAGAAAAATCCCTTGATCTACAGGCCTGACAACTTCTAAAAGGTCTTTGCCAGAGGACATGGGTCCCTGAGGCATACATGTCAGGGCTTTCAAAAACCTTAGCAAGGCCCAAATCTCTAACCAGGGGTTTGCAACTTTCACTTTCAAAAGAGCCATTTTTGGCCCCTCTCCCACCAAATTTTATTTTTTATTTTTATTTTATTTAACATTTGTTGCCCGGGAAAGTCCGACTAGGTTCCACAGATCCTGTTTTCAGCGGAGGCCTGGGGAGAAATGCATGTCTTTAGAATGTGGGAGGAAACTGGAGTACCCAGAGGAAACCCATAACATGCAAACTCTGCACAGAAGGCAAACCAGAGAACCTCTTGCTGTGAGGTGACAGCATTAACCGCTGCACCACTGCGCCGCCCAAATAAAATTCATCTGGAGTCACAAAACCTATTTGACCCCTAAAATGAAGATAATGCAGCGTATAACGTTTTATATATAGTTATTACATTAAATATAAAAGCACAAAGTTTATAAGAGCAATATTTAAAATCCATCTCTATTTTTGTTCCTTTGCTGGGACTGCTCGATTTCTGTGTGTGTGTGTGTGTGTGTGTGTGTGTGTGTGTGTGTGTGTGTGTGTGTGTGTGTGTTATATCTCTCAACCTCTTATAAGAATAAATCTGCACAAAGCCATAAATAATGGGGCACAAAGACCCAAAATAGGGACACTTTTTAAATATTGCTCTTACAAACCTAAAAAGTTGATAGAATAACAGATTTTGCATTAGCGTTAATTTTCTGAAGGGTATGAAGTTTGAAACTCAAATGCCTGTCTATTTTTTCTGACTTCAGTCCTCAATAATTTGCCAGAAAACCACAATTTTATGAGAAACAGACCAAATATATTAGGCAAAAGTCAGGACATTCTGCAAAATTCTGCACAGTTGAGAGATAACTGCGTGTGTGTGTGTGTGTGTGTGTGTGTGTGTGTGTGTGTGTGTGTATGTATGTGTAAAATGCATGTTAACAGAAACCTATAGCCAAAACACAGCAAAACGAAGCACCGTAGGTCTAGTGTGTAAAAACGTAACCATGGCTCTTCAGTGGAACAGGCAACTATGAAACAGTTTTTGTCAACGAGATACAGGTTGCATACAGGCGTATTGATATGTATATTGAGGAATTTTGGATTGACAACCGTATTAATAATGAGGTTTATAAGTTTTTAAAAGTAGAATATCCGGTGTTGGCCACTATAGTTGGCATACCAAAAATACATAAGAGCATCACTAACCCACCCCTTCGTCCCATTATTTCAGGGAATTATTCTAAAACATTTCCCATAGGTGTAGCCATTGATCATTGGCTTAAACATATCTATGGTACTATCCCTCATATGGTTAAAGATTCATGGGCCTTTCTTAGTAGCCTTACCCCTGAAATTTGGAAGCAAGGATTGTACTACATCACCATTGATGTTATTGACCTTTTTTCATGCATCCCCAAGGAAGCAGGCTTGGATGGGTTTTGCAATAGTATTAGGCAACACACTAACTTAAAGTGGGATACTGTTTCCCTTATACTGGAGTTGATGTCTATTGTGTTGATAACAATTTTATCTACTTTGAGGGTGAGTATTACAGGCAGACCAGGGGTGTGGAGATGGGGGCAGCATGTACCCCCATGTTTGCCAACCTGGTTATGCTAGATTGGGAAACCCAATATGTGTTTCAGAGTAGATTTCATAAGCACATTAGACACTACTCAAGATTTTTGGATGATATTTTCATCTTGTGGGAAGGCTCATACAATATTTTTGAGGAATTCATGACCTATATCAATAATACCACCACATTCTTACAATTTACATACACATGTAATACTAGTGGTATAGCATTTTTGGATACGTATATTTCCAATACAACTTCTGGATTCAGGTCCAAAATATATAGAAAAGACACTTTCTCAAATAGTTATCTTGAATATAATAGTAATCACCCTAGGAAACTTATGAGAAATATTTTTAGGGGGCAATGTATACGAACTGCCCGGATGACATCCCAATATAATGATATGATGAGGGAAATGGATACTATTGAGAATTTTTTCAAGGTGAGAGGATACTCCATTTCAGTATTAGAAGATGTGAAAAGGTATGTTATAAGTGAATGGGGAAGGAAATCCTCCCCCCCATATTAGGAAAACCTTTAGTGAAATCTATTCCTTTGAAAGGGAGAAAGGATGACACGAATTACAACAGAGCTTGTGTCCTGGAATATTCACCATATGTGAACAGGGTTAAACAAATCATCGTGAAAAATTGGAATAAATTGATGGCGGACAAGGAAATAAATAAAGTTGATGGAGCAGCACCCTCTTTTGTATACAAAATGGGTAGTAATTTAAAGAGGGTATTGGAACACAATAGGGCTGTTATTAAGCACAACAACAGACACACTAGGAAGTGTGGGAGTTGCAGACAATGTCCTGCTATTTTAGAGGATGAAGGGCTTGTGTTAGAAAATGTTAACACCAGGGTCACTTTTGCAAATGGGAACTGCAATTCCAAATGTGTTGTTTATATGGCTAAATGTATGGTCTGCCCATGTTATTGCATTGGGAAAATGGAGAGATGCCTGAGGAACAGGATTTATGACCATTTATATAACATCACTAAGAAAGACAAGACAAATGCATTATTTAAGCATACTGAGGCAAAAGGGGATGATCATACATTTAAATTTGCCATTCTCGAGCAGATCAAAATAAGCCCAAGAGGAGGTAATTTTAAGACATTATTAGGGTATAAGGAGACCAAATGGCAATTACTTACTGATGCTTTAAATCTTCCTGGTCTCACTGATTACATAACCATCAAACCTATTTTGCAAATGTGATCAAATGTAATAAAATAGCAAAAAATTGTATTTTATTTATTATGTCTTTCACGTAGACGCTTCATATATTTTTTGTACGTGCAAATGTTATTTTATGTATGTGCAATGTTATTATGAAGTTTTTAATTTATTGATGCATATTTCTTTAACACTAAAGTCATTTTATAGTGGATTTTTGGCGCCAAATTGGTTTATATAAGGGATGTGTAAATGACTGCTGTTATTCTGATGAAGTCCACGTATATTAATGGATGAAAGTTCTAAATCTTTTGTACAATAAAGGATTGTGTAGTCATTTACGTTTGTGAAAGTGCTTACCTATTTGGAACTTGGTTTGTTGCATTTACGCCAAGTGTATTTTAATTCACTGATAAATTCATAATCTATCGAAAGAGAGGGCCACTTTTAGAGATCAGATATAATGCCAATAGCACAACTACTCCTGACCCAAATATAACATGGCAGACCTGCAACTTCCTGTATTCCTTTAGCAACATTTCTCTCTTTAAGTAAAACCCAATGTAAAAAGGCTCTATATATGAGAGTTCTGGGAATTAAGGTCAATTCTTACACTACAAGCTAATCTTTCTGGTGGAACAATAACGACATGATCAGCATCATGTCATCTGTACCAAGATCATCCGGTATTCAGCTTGCCTTATTGGTTGGCATTGTACTATCAGATGATTTGTCAATGGAGTAAACATCTGCTGTATGGATGGTCTATACCAGCATAGGTCTGAATTATGCCATCTTCACATTAGAACCCACCGTGACATGTGGGCCACCATATACTTTTGGATGGGCCTCTGAACTCTGTTCATAATATTGTTGTCTGTTCACTTCCTGTTGGGAATTAAAACAGAAATAAATTCAGACATACCAACAAAAAATATTTTGCTTAGTTAAAAGAGGGTTTACAATGTTCTTTCAATGTGTTTTACAAGTTAAGGTACAGAAAACTGTGAAGCTCGTATCTTGCTCATAAAAGACATGAAAACGTATGCCATTATCACAACAGTAATTCTATTGTCGTGTATTAATACAGTAAAGTTGTGTAAGAACTTACCGTAACAGCAGATTTCCTACTGATCACTGTTGCACTATTCCAGTACTTCTGGGTTATCCTACCTAGGTTAACCTGACATCCGGTCAGTGTACCAAAGCCAAAAAACTTCTTATTGCACTGTGCATATGGATTATGACCTCAGCCCACAGGTGTAGGGGTAAGTAAGTGGACATATAGACACGAGATCCTCAGGACTATCTTGCTCCAGGAAGACCCTTCGAGAAAGCCTAAGTGTACTAAATAAGAAAAAAAAACATGTGAAAGTAAGTGGGAGGGAAGGTAACTGCACACCTTGGTCCATATAGCCAGGAACAGAGAAAAGATGGGGAAGGAGGGAGGGAAGCAATACTGAAACAGTGATCAGAAGGATATCTACTGTTATGGTAAGTGCTTACACAGTTGTACTCTGTCATTCCTAAGATCACTGTTGCAGTATTCCAATACTTGTGTGTGATGCTCAAAGCTAACAGTCATTGAGAGTGACAGAATTGAAGATAAGGGTGCTGTCTACCAGTCCTAACAGCACACATCTAATGAAAGTGTTCCTAGATCTGGAAAATGCATCTACTCTGTAAGGCTTAGTGAAAATATATACAGAAGTCCAGATGGCAGGTTCCAGGATAGCTCTGGAATCAATGACTTTGAAGAAGACAACATAAAAAGAGGCTGCTCTAGTGGAGTGAGCCTTCACTCTAGTTGGCAGGGTCTTACCACGGAAAGTGTAACAGAAGGAGATGGACTTGGAAATCCAGTCATCTGATAGACAGTTTGTTTGGAAACAGGACTTCCTGGAAGGAAACAAAGAGTTGGTCAGCCTTCCGAATTGCTTCTATTTTGTGGGATAGGAAAAAAGTTGGCAAATGGATAGATTGGTTCAGTGATAGCACATTTACCACTTTGGGCATAAAGGACTAGTTTGTCTTTAAGAAAACTTGGTCCTTATGGCAGATAAGAAAGAGTGGCATCATCATCAGGGCTTGAAACTCAAACTATTTTGGCAGTGGTAAGAGTGACCAGTAGAACCATTTCCAAGAACAGAATTTTAGTGAACCTGAGGCTTATGGCTCAAAAGTTTTTCCAGAAGAAATTTCAAATCCATGAGTGGTAGTGTAAACTTCCTAGGAGCATTCAGGTGAAGGACACAATTTAAAAACCAACTGACCTCAATTCTTGTGAGTAATAATTTAAAGGCAGGCAAGTAGAAATAACAGAAAAGTGGGCCTTGATGGACAAATAAGCCAGACCACTTTTGAAGAACTCACACATGTATGACAGAATAGTAGGTATACCCCACCTGACAGGTTCATATGTGTTTACTAGGCCAACGACCACAAGGGCCTTTTTAAGCCTAGCCATTCATTGAAAATATCTGACAAGTTCTGGTACCCTTGATAAGTGTAAGCAGGGGCTTGGGAGATGAAACATTTACAAGCAGGGGCCTGGGAGATGAACCATTTACAGGTTGTCTCTGTCTGTTAGAGACATAGGTGCAAAACCAGGGATGAATTTTCTGTTTCCCATCCAATTGTCCAAGTTACTCTTGAATTGGGTTAGGGAGGAACTCTGCTTCATGTGGATTGGGAGCCTGTTCCAGGGATGGAGTAGTCTCTGGAACATATACCTGTCTCTCTAGCAGGTCCTATTTATATCAAAGACAATGTTTAAGTCTTTAGAACAGGTAATTCTGATGCTGTTTGTTTTGTGAATATGTACCAGGTGACATAAGTCTTGAGTTTGTCTACAATGCCCAAATGGGGTATTGCGTCAAATGCCTTGGCGAGGTCAGGGTAGGCAGTGTGAACCATTTTGCCCTCATCCATTGCTTTAGTGACCTTCTCAAAGAAGTCCACCAGGTTGATTGGGCATGACCTGTCCTTGATGAAACCAAACTGGGTTGTTGGATCCAGTGTCTGGACGTTTACTATATCATTATTGATCATTTCCATGATAAGTGAGACTTGTGTGTCTGTTGTTTCCAGGATCTGTAGATGGCCCACCTTTCTGCAGAGAGATGACTGTTGTTGTTCTCCATTCATGAGGCATGAAGCAATTCCAGAGGGACTGATAGGTCATGTTTCATGCTATTTAGAAGGCATCCTAGGTTATTAACTGGGCTCATTGATGCAGTGTTTTTCACCTTAGAGAGAGCATGAAGTACCTGTTCACTAGTGATAGCAGGGGGAGTTATATTTGATGGTATTTCCTGATGGGTGGTTGATGGGAAGAGAGGGGTAAAGTTGAAGATGAATTTGTTGGCTAGTAGGTTTGCTATGTCTTCTGGCTTAGCATAGGTGGCTTAATTTACAATGAGCTCTGCACACAATGGTGTATTGCCTTTGAGGCAGAGGACATAGCTAAAGAATGCCTTATGGATGTCCTTGGCCTGAGAGGCCAAATTTGCCTCAAAATTGGCTTTGGTAAACTTTGTTTGTCCTCTGAGTTGTTTGTTTAGTTTGATGAGAGTGCTTTGAATCCTGCTGGGTGCTGCACTTTATAATTTTTGCCATGATTTTCTTCCTTCTATTATACAGCCTACTGATTTTGTGATTCCACCAGAGTGGCTTTTTTTAAGTTAGTTATGCACTTCTTCCTGGTGTATACAGCTACCTCTATACAGCTATTAACATGTTTGTATAGGGTTTTTGTGAACAGTTCTGCATAGGCAGCAGTGTTCTCAGGGTTTATGGGGGCTTGAAATTTTGCCAGGTTATCACTTAATAGCGGGAAGTTAGCCTTAAGGTAGTTTCTAAATATTCCAGGGTTAGCTGGGGGTCCAGGTTTTATTTTTACTTCAAAGGAGACCATTTTGTGGTCTGACCTTACCAGGGAGGACACTATACTATGGGGTATGCAGCACTCTCCCATATTAGTGAGGACCAGAACCAGTATAGATGCACCTCTGGTTAGTGTACTGACAATCTGGTCCAGGGAGTTTGTGTTTACAAAATCCAGGAATCTCTATGCCTGTACATTTTGTGTTGTATAGGATTCCGAGTTAATAGTGGGGTAATTAAAGTCACCCATGAATATGGTATTGCATTAGATGGTGAGTGTTTCCAATAAGTTTAAATACATGGTATGGGTTTCCTTGGTCATAGAGGGGGATCTATAGCTTGCAAGGAAGTGGTATTGGATTTTGCCTATGGTGATTTGATCATGGAGTAGCTCAAGTACATTGTCCTGTTTGATCAGCCTTGAGGTATATTTATTTTTTATGTAAATTGAGACACCTCCATCTTTAGTCCCTGTCTATGTAGTAGCTGGTCTAAATTTGTGGAAGGCATTGTAACCTTGCACTGTCTGTGTGCTCTCCGCGGCTTTAAACCATGTGTCAATGACTGCACAGATGTCAGCATTCTCTAGGAAGAGAGTTTCTATGGAGTGGAATTTTTTTGTTTAGACTCATAACATTGACCAGTAATACCTTTAGATTTTTTCTTGGTTTTGATTTGTTGTTGGAAGTACTTTCAGTTTGGCATTGCCTAAAAAAGGCACTGTGGGAGGAGACAATATTTTTAGCTAATATTCAAAAGTCTAGAAGGGAGAGATAAAGACAATTCCTGGCAAAGTAGTGTGGTCTGCTGACCATCTCCTTCCAAGTTGACAAATATTGCATCCTTTTAGAATGACAACAGAAACTAAGCCAATTATTAAAGTCAGTCATCTTTTGTTTCTATTGTGGCATCATCCTTGAAGAAGGTAAAATGCTGCTCAATGCTAGGGTCATACCAGCCTGGGACACAAATTCTGAGAGCTCCATGATGTAGGGAGGTACATCTCAGGTCATTTATACCCACATGGAGTAAGACTGAGTCATACTGGTACTAGTGGTCCAATGACCTGAATGTGTGCATAATGCAGTGGATCCTAGACCCTGTTAATGCAACTAACCGTGACTTTCTCCTTACTCGGCCTAGTAAGAGAGCATCAGTGTGTCTCTTGATGGAGTCTCCAATAATCAGAATGCTGGGTTGTGTGGAGGCTTGCCTTATGGGCTTAGAAGTAGAGGTTCCACGAGATATGGCTGTATGTGTTGATGTGGGTGTTGTTTTGAAAGCGTGCATTCAGGGATGCTGAGGGTATTTGTTATGTGTACTTCATCTAGGAAGTCTTTGGGGTTTAGGAAGGCTACATGCAAGTGCCTCAGCACACGTAGGTCTATATGTCTGCTTTCAATTGTATGTGATGGGTGCAGCGTGTGTACTACTGACAACCTAATTAACATTAGGGGTACTTTTATGCGAGAACTTTGCCTGCAGTGATATTGTGTAACTACATCTGTCACATACCATATCAGTTTGCTTGAGAATTAGCTGGTTCTCAGTAAACATGATGTAGTTTCTACTTTGCCTCAGGATGCATATCTCCATGAAGTTGGTAATGGAGATAGTGGGAAAGTTCATATCCATAGCAACAGACCCTTTTTTATTGATTAGACAGTTGGAGTGAGAATATAAAGGAATGTCAGGAGTATCGGGTTTGCAACTCTGGGGACAGTGCTTGTAACTGCAAACTAGTAGTGTGTGCACTAGGTACTGGTGAAATTTCAATCATGCTTTTACAGAAAACATGTCACTCAAGGTGTCTGTGTCTATACAGGCCAACACTTGAGGTGAAACTAATAAGTAGACCCTTAAAATTAAAGGATGACATATTTAGGCAGATATTCTAAAGTTAGAAACAAATCAAGCAGTATTTACTGAAAACAAAGAATTAGCTTTCCAACAATGATGAAAAGAGGGGAGTCATGTGAATGGCTACTGCCTGGCTACTACTAGTGCTGGTCTCACCACAGCTTCACTCTGCTGGGATGCAATGGTCCTTTGCTTCTCTCTCAC
The DNA here is from genome assembly GCF_019279795.1 of Protopterus annectens. Taxonomy (NCBI): domain Eukaryota; kingdom Metazoa; phylum Chordata; order Ceratodontiformes; family Protopteridae; genus Protopterus; species Protopterus annectens. Next base: position 513,819,167 of record NC_056733.1, on the reverse strand, counting down.
CAGAAGCAAAACTTTAGCACTAATCCCAAGATGAAAAGCATGCCACAACCTGTTTGGTGGTCCACAGTCTTGTCCTAGATGATGTAAGGGTCTGTAGGCTTGTTGTAGACTTTTCCTTGTAGATGTCCTGAATAGCAACTAGACCAGTCAGGAATGTTAAACACAGATATTCACTGCCCAACCAGAAACAGTCAGGAATCAATATACTCTGCTCCTTCTCTAGCCAGGAGAGGAATATAAGCACAAATTTCAAGCTGTCATCCATGAGGCAGTTATTGGGTTTTCTGGTGATCAGCAGTCTCCAGGAAATAATGTGCCTGTGCTCCTTCTCTCTCCAGGAGAAACAGAAACACTAATCCCAAGATGGCTACTGAGAGGCAGAATGTCGGCTCTCCAATAATTGGTGGTCTTGGAATATATGTTGCAGATTTTAAAGGTAAAGTGGAAAATGGGTTAATAAACTAAGCACTTCAGTGTGCACTAAGCAGTTAGATATGAAAGAGGAAGGAACTTAAGCTTTAGCTGTCTAAGTGGAGAGCCACTAATTTAAAAAAAGAGCAAGAAAGATTGAAAGGGGGTGGGCACTTTGTATTTTGATTCTAAGGAATACAGTGGGATAGTCAATAAATTTAAATAGGTAAAGGGGAGTGACTTTACAAAACGATAATTTTGTGTTTATTCACAACAGCCATAGAAAGGGGAGAAGGAAGAAGGCATGTGGCCAAACCAACATAAGAGGCAGGCAACTAGAAAGGCAGTTGAGTTTAAGAATACAACAGCACCAGGGTGGAAAGGTGGGGAAAACTTAATTTCTGTGTGAGTCAGAAGCAGGGTTGCCAAATTTCTGACTGGCCAGGTAGGGACAAAGCCTAAAAAAAAAAAAAAAGGTCTTTCACTATAAGTGAAGACTTAAAAAAAAAAAAAAAAAAAAATGTCCGCCACGTCTTTAATGCGGAATATCACAGTTCTGCATTAAACAGAAGTAGCTCTGTGTTTATTTTTATAAATAAACACAGAGCTACTTCTGTTTAATGCGAAACATCGCAGTTCCGCATTACACAGAAGTATCTCTGTTTTGTGATTTTTTGATTGGCCCATATACCGCTTTACGGGCTAATCAAAAATCGCTAAACACGGAGCTACTTCTGTTTAATGCAGAACATCGTAGTTCTACATTAAACAGAAGTAGCTCTGTTTTGCGATGTTTTGATTGGCCCATATACCGGTATACGGGCCAATCAAAAATCGCTAAACACGGAGCTACTTCTGTTTAATGCGGAACATCGTAGTTCCGCATTGAACAGAAGTAGCTCTGTTTTGCAATGTTTTGATTGGCCCGTATAACGGTATACGGGCCAATCAAAAATCGCTAAACACGGAGCTACTTCTGTTTAATGCGGAACATCGCAGTTCTGCATTAAGCAGAAGTAGCTCTGTTTTGCGATGTTTAGATTGGCCCGTATACCGGCATACGGGCCAATCAAAAATCGCTAACCACGGAGCTTCTTGTGTTTAATGCGAAACTTCCACATTAAACACAAGAAGCTCCGTGTTTAGCGATTTTTGATTGGCCCGTATGCCGGTATATGCGCCAATCAAAAAAAAAGTGGAGGCTGCCCGGGATTTAAACTGGCAATGCGGGACTCGGGATCAGGCTGCTGATCTCGGGACAGTCCCGCCCAAATAGGGACATCTGGCAACCCTGGTCAGAAGAGACACAGCTGTGGTCTCTTTCCTGGTTTTAATATGCAATTAAAAGCAGAATACAAGTAAAACACAGTGCAAAGAAAACAAATCACAATATGCAAAATAGAAGAAGGCAAATAAAGTAATACAAAATACAAGAAAGCAAAATCAAACTAACCTTTCCCCTCACAAGAAGTTGAGGCAGAGTCTGGGTGAACTTTTCTAGTAAAGCTTTTGCATTTTTTATTTTACCCCTTAAATAGAAGGTTTAGTTCCTAACTCCACCCTCAGTTCACAGATAATTAACCTTAAATGACCTGTTCTAACGTGTGTGTGACTCCTTAATTGACCTGTTGTAATTTGCTTTGTTTTGCTATGAAAGGGGACAGTTAAGTTCTCATCCTACCTGCAATAAAAACAGTGGCAAACAGTTTCACAGCTTTCTGTCTTTTTGTTTTATATCAGCTACTGCGCTCCTGACATTAGCAGGATTAATTGCTGATCTACGACTGATAGCAGTACCTGACAGGGTAAACTACAGATTTAACTATGTCTATGATATGCCATGCAGGTGGAGATGAATTCCTCTGCAGAGTATGTGAGAAGTTAAGCTTAAAATAAGTTGGTGGGCTTTCCCTTCCTTTGATTCCCATTCAAGGAAATGAAAGTCTTAAAATATACAAGCAGGTTCCTGGTACCTACACAACACTAGAACCATATTGTAGGGAGAAAAGAAACCTAAGGATTGAGTTAAACTGCAGGAGAGGGTGGAATTTTCATTTAACAAGCAAGACTTTGGGCTTGTCCTTCTTGATCTTCAGGAGAACCTTTAAGATCAGGGGGAAGCTTAAATGAACTTCCTCCCCACCTCAAGATGAAAATGGAGACAAAGATCTATCTAATGCATACCCCATTTCTGAACTATGTCAAGAAAAAAACCCTCTGTGTAACATCCATTTGTGAGGGTCTTCTATGGATCTGCTAAGGGAATCTGCAAGGACATTGTCCTCCAGAGGTATGCAAACTGACCTAGGGACAGGTTTCTTTTTATTTATTTTCTTTTTATGGCTATGTCCCATGCCATCAGAGCTAATCTGCACAGCTGGTAAGACTTGGTGTCACTCTCCCCCTGTTTGTTGATATACCACATGATGGAGGTGTTGCCTGTGAATACCTTCAGGGGACCTGGGCTAGAAAAGGACATTCCCCAACACAACCCAAATGATACATAGCCCACAAACTCAGTGTGCCACTCAACCACAGCCCATAAGGCATAACAACGTACCCAACACTCTAGTCATAGGTGACTCTATAGTCAGGCACACTGATGTTCCACTCACTAGCCTAAACAAGGAGAAAGTTACTGTCAGCTGCTTGTCAGGTGCCAGGATCCGCCACAGAATGCATGCACTCAGATCACTCCACAATAAGTACAAATATGACACTGTCATTGTCCATGTTGGTGTGAATGACCTGAGATGTACCTCCCTGGGCTACATGAAAAGAGACATGGAGGAGCTCTCCGATCTTGTATCCCAGGCAGGTATGACCCTAACCCTGAGTAGCATCCTGCCATCACCCAGAATGATACCACAGTACAAGGACAAAATGATTGACTTCAACAATTGGCTAAACTTCTGGTGTCATTCTAAGGGGATCCAGTATTTGTCTGCCTGGGACGACATGATCAACAGACCACGATGCTTTGCCAGAGATGGCCTGCACCTGTCGCCCTTAGGATTCCGGATACTGGCTAAGGCTCTTGCCACCCCTATAGTGCTTTTTTTAGGCAAGGTTCAAATGACAAATTCACCACCGTAACAGGTACAAGCAAGCAAAATTTGAGAGTAATGCTACTCAATGCTAGAAGTCTAAACCTCAAAATGCACTCACTCGAGGCACTCCATAAAATGGAGAACATTGACATCTGTGCAGTGACAGAGACCTGGTTCAAAGCTCCAGAGAGCACCCCTGCATTACCAGGCTACAATTCATACCACACCTTTCGCCCACCTAACCCAGAACGAAGCACTAAAGGCAGAGGCGTGTCCATATTCATTAAGGATATCCACACCTCCAGGCTAGTTGCACAGCATAATGCATCCAAGATTATCCAAGTGCAACTAACTCTGGGCAAAACCGCAATCCAAACTGTAGCTTGCTACAGACCTCCCACCATGCCCCAGGATTCCCACTCCTCATTTCTTGATACACTGGAAAGTATTAAGGTACAACCCAACACCCTAATAATGGGCGATTTCAACTACCCCACCATTAACTGGGAAAACTACTCATGTACCAACTCTTTTGCTCAACGTTTTTTAGAATTCATAAATTCCAATGCCTTGGATCAACTTATTCACACCCCCACCAGGGGCAGCAATAACTTAGACCTGGTCATTACCAACATGGGAAACTGGTGTTCCATACCAGAGGTCAATTCCTCGTTGGTCAGATCCGACCACAAGCTAATCAGCCTAGACATCCACATCCCACCCCCACCCCCAATTAGGGAAACCATTGTACAAAACTTCTCCAAAGCCAACTTCACACTTCTTAAGACAGAAGTGTCAAACTTCATGACACCCATGCAGACGGACAATAGAGGTATGACTGCTGAATCTTACACAAATGCACTTTATAAGCACTTACACGAGTGCATGGATTATGCTATCCCTAATAGAACCAAGATGTTATCCTCCAAAAAAGGAAGCAAATCTGGTGGTCCTCTGCCATAAACAAACTCTACAACAGAAGAAAGAAACTGTTGCAAAAAAAGAGTAAAATCCCATGACTGGAGGATCTCCCTGGTCAACCTCAGTAAGAAGCTGAGATCCCTCATAAAATCCTCCAAAGCTAGTTACGAAAACAAAATTGCCACTGACTCTAAAGACAACCACAAAGCATTCTATAGCTATGTCAAGAATTTGAATGCTCAGATCTGCTCTGAGTTACAGCACAATGGCACTAAATATACAGAACCAACTGATATTGGCAACATCCTGGCAGACAGGTTCAGTGCTAATTTTACCCCCCCTCTCACCCCCTAGAGGGCCCATCTCTATACTGGAAGAATGCAAAGTTCCTATAATCACGGCTGCAGAGGTAAAAAACACACTCTCCAAAGCCAAGAACACAGCATCCATGGGACCTGACAATATCCTAGGCTGCGTTCTACACGAACTACAGAATGAACTGGCACCCTACCTAAGTACCATGTTCAGTCATAGCCTCACCTCAGGCTTTGTACCCACTGAATGGTGCACTGCGACGGTTATCCCACTCCACAAAGGGGGAGCCACGACGGACCCCGGGAACTACCGCCCCATTAGCCTGACGAGCCTGGCTGGAATGTATCATTGTGGAACTCATAAACAAAGACATTGGTAATCTCCAAACTCTGGACCCTACCCAGTTCGGATTTGTAAAAGGCAGATCATGTCTCCTAAACCTGATTGACTTCTTTGAAGCAGTCACCAGAGCCATAGATGAGGGTAAAGTGGTTCACACAGCTTATCTAGATCTCGCCAAGGCTTTCAACACCATCCCTTACTCTGGAATTATAGATAAGCTCACTAAACTAGGTATAAATCCCTATGTCACAAGATGGGTTGCCAACTGGCTCACAGACAGAACCCACACTGTGAAAGTAGCAGATTCCAAATCCGACTTCAGACCAGTGACAAGTGGAGTACCACAGGGTTCAGTCCTGGGTCCTCTCCTGTTTGGTATCTACTTCTCTGAAGTGCAGGCTAACACAGAAGGTCTTTGGCTAACAAAGTTTGCAGATGACTGCAAACTAGGAGCCATAATCGAAACTCTTAACGATGTGGACATACTACAAAAGAGCCTCACTGAGACAGATACCTGGTGTCAAAGCCATGGCCTGAAGCTCAATGCCAAAAAGTGTATTGTCATCCCCTTTTGTAAAAACTCTGTACCCATGAACTACCACATAGCTGGTAGGCTACTTAATACCGAAAATGTGATAAGAGACCTTGGGACACAGGTGGACAGTAGTCTCTCCTTTGATAATCACATCGCCACAGTGGTCAGGAAATCCTTCTACATGGCTCATCTCATCACAAAAGGATTCTCATCCAGAAAAAAAGAGGTCATTGTTCCCCTCTACTCATCACTCATTAGACCCATTATAGTGTACAACGCCCCTTTTGTCAAACAGAGCTCCTCATTAGCACTCTTCAAGAAAAATCTTGATGATTGGATGGGAAATAGGAAATTCATCCCAGGGATCACTTCTGTGGCTCTGCTCGACAGGGGCACAGGAAAATAATTTTCTTGGGTGGCGAAAGCCAGGGTACATTTTTTGGCTAGGCTTATATAGGCCCTAGGGCCAATAGCTTAGTACCTACCTATGAACCTATGAACATCTATAGGGCTTGTAGAAGGGATTTCATCTCTTTTACATTGATGTGCTCCTTGATCTTTCTGGGGGATAACTGCCCCTGAACTCTAGAATCACATATGGAGACTGTCCATGTACCCCAGGCCAGGTTGTATGAGTCTGTATGGAGGTCCTGGGCAGGAATAGGTTGGAGGAACAGAACTCCTATATGGAAATCAACCTGAGAAATCCACCATTGCAGCTCATTCTTCAGAAAAGGCAATAGATGAAATGGCAAGAAGTGAATTTGAAAGTTCAGAAGGTGACATTGTTGAGACCAAATGGACTTTAAATACCACTGGATCTTTGTCATGTGTAATCTGGTATAAGGCACCACTGGAATTGTGGCTGCCATAAACCCTAGGGGTCTTAGAACCTCCCTTGCTGATGTCATAGATATGGTGAGAAAGGACTGTAAATAACTGGTCAATGATAGAACTTTCTCCTGAGGGAGGAATGCAGTCATTGACAGGTTATTCAGTCTGCAGCCTCTGAAGATTGCATCTTAGGAAGGTGTCAGAAAATATTTCCTGAAGGTGAGAGTGAATCCCACTCTTTCCAGTAGAGACAAAGAGAAATTGAGATGTAACGGTAGAGTTTTCTGTGAGAAGGCCTGAATTAGAAGGTTTCCTGGTATGGGAAAATGTGGATTCCCTGAGTTCTACAAAAGGCAATATCCAGAGACAAGCACTTTGTGAAGACACTATGAGCTATAGATTATACAAAGGGTAAAGCAGATCATGCCTCCTGAACCTGATCGACTTCTTTGAGGCAGTCACCAAAGCCATAGATGAGGGTAAAGTGGTTGACACAGCCTATCTTGACCTTGCCAAGGCTTTCAACACCATCTCCCATGCTGGAATTATAGCTAAACTCACTAAACTAGGTGTAAATCCCTACGTCACAAGATGGGTTGCCAACTGGCTCACTGACAGAACCCACACTGTAAAAGTTGCAGACTCCAAATCTGACCTCAAAGCAGTGACAAGTGGAGTACCACAGGGTTCCGTCCTGGGACCTCTCCTGTTTGGTATCTACTTCTCTGAAGTACAGGCTAACACAGAAGGCCTCTGGCTAATTAAGTTCACAGATGACTGCAAACTAGGAGCCATAGTCAAGTCCCCAAATGATGTGGACATCCTACAGAAGGGCCTTGCTGAGTCAGATCCCTGGTATCACAGCCATGGCTTCAAGATCAATGCCAAAAAGTGCAGTGTCATCCCCTTTGGTAAAAACTCTGTACCCATGAACTACCACATAGGCAGCAATCTACTTAACACCGAATGCGTGATAAGAGACCTTGCGACCCAGGCGGACAGTAGTCTCTCCTTTGATAGTCACATCGCCACAGAAGTCAGGAAGTCCTTCTATGTGGCACACCTCATCATAAAAGGGTTCTCATCCAGGAAAAAAGAGGTCATTGTTCCCCTCTACTCGACACATTAGACCCATTATAGAGTACAATGCCCCTTTTGGACTGTACCACACAAGACATCTGCAGCAGCTGGAAAGGCCACAGAAGTACCTCACAAAGAGGATTACTGGCCTCAAACAAATGCCCTACACTGACCGCCTCAAAAAACTCCAGCTTTACTCCATAGCATATCGCCTACTCCGAGGTGATCTCTGCCTAACATATAAAGCTATGTCAAACCCAGAGCTGTTGGACATGCTACAACAAAAGAAATCCCAATCCCTCTGAGCTACATGCTCTAGGGACCTAAACCTTGTCATCACAATAAACAGGACATGCTGGAGGGATACATTCCTGTTCCAGAGACTTCCCATACTCTGGAACAGGCTACCCATCTATGTCAAGCAAAGTTCTTCATTAGCACTCTTCAAGAAAAATCTTGATGAGTGAATGGGAAATAGGAAATACACCCCGGGGATCACTCCTGTGTCTCTGCTCGACAGTGGCACAGGAAAATAATTTTCTTGGGTGGCGTAAGCCAGGGAACCTTGTTGGCTAGGCTTACGTAGGCCCTTGGGCCGATAGCCTAGTACCTACCTATGAACCTATGAATGAAAGTGTGATAACGAAACTGCAGGAAGGGTGTATAAGGGTATGCAGGTGTGTATCCTTCATGTCTAGGGAGAGGAAGGATTAAGGGAAGTAAGGTCTGTAGAGACAGAGCATCTTGAAAGGCAAAACTTCTAAAAATGTGTTGAGGTATGTGAAATACAGAATGGGCATCCATGATGTCTCTTTCCTGGGGATCAGGAAGAATCTTGAGTGGAAACCTTTTCCCTGGTTTTATAGTCCCCTGGGAGAGAAGATCCTAAACCAAGGGAGATGAAATTAAATTGATTTGCATGAGGGAGGAGAAATTCCTTTGAAGAGTGGTGCTGTTTCCAAGAAATCCTATAACAGTTGTGTATGATGGACAAGAGTCATCTGTCTGTAGTAATGTAGTCCCAGGTTGAGAAGGACAAATTGAGTCTCTGAGACAAAAAAGATCTGTGGACTGAAGTGGGAAGGTGGAGACAGAAAATAGTCAGATAGTAGCAGGGTTTTCTGAAAAAGAGCTTTCCAGGCTTTGATTCCCACTGTGGTTTCTCTTGATAGCCTTTCTTTGTTTTACCCTTCTGAGAAAACTTTTGTTCCCTACAGACAAATGTAGTAGGTTTGGAGCGATAATAACTTTGCTATCTAAGAACTGATGTAAGAGAAATCTGCTTGAAATCCTGCATGATTTTGCCTTTTTCCTGCAGGGTTTTGAAAAGTTTAGCAGCAGTAGGGTCAAACAAAATGTCCATATGAAGAAGGGTGTCCACTAGCTTGGCCTTGACATACTTTGGGAGGGACTGAAGGTGAAGCAAAGAAACCTGTGATCGTAACCTTGCAGCAAGCCTCTGCAGCATCATAGCTGTATTTAATGGATTGTCTGACATTGCATTGTTGAGCATAGACACAGTCTGGGATTTTGGTTCAGAATCCTCAGAATCAACAATAATCTTATTCATGTTTCCTGGAATAGAAATTGATGCTTAATCATCTGTGTTTGGTAGCTTAGGTCCCTAAATGCTTGGCATATAAGGCATCCTTGGATCCCTCTCTGGTGGACCTTTTGCACATCTACAAAACAAATACAGTTCTGTGTCTACGAGGCTAATGACCACTGGGGCCTTTATAAAGCCTAGCCGTGCAACCCAACTGTATCCAACAAGTTTTCTTGAGACTTAGAGGTTATTTTAAGGTGTATATGTAAGCCAGGGTATGATTTATAGACCACTTTAGTCAATTAGAGATGTAAGTGCTAGACCTGGGGTGAATTTCCACTTTCCCATCCACTGGTCCAGGTTATGCTTGAGTACGGTTAGGGAAGAACTCTGCTTCACATATATGGGAAGTCTGTCCCAGAGGAGGGGAATTCTCTGAGACACATATTTGTCCCTCCATGTCCTCTCTAAGTTGCAAGGAAAGTTGAAGTCCATAGACCTAGTAGTTCTTATGCTATTAGTTTTGTGGATGTGCAAAAAGTCCATCAGAGAGGGATCCAAGGATGCCTTGTATGCCAGACACAGAATGCCTCTTAACAGTCTGTAGAAAACCGAGTATAGAGCTAGAGCTTTGAGGTAATCTGCATAAGGCATGTTATTTACACACTGTATCCTTTTTTTTGAGGAAGCCCTCTGGATGTTCCAGTTGCTGATTGTGCCTTGTCACGTATATACCGAGCGGGTGATGTACTCAGTGATGGGTCTAATGAGGGCCAAATACATAGGAACAATGGCATCCTTGGACCATAAAAAGCATAAAATGATTTTCTTACTACCTTAGACATGCTGGTGGAATGCCAGGTTACTATCCTCTTATGTCCCCAAATCCCTAAAAACTGGATCCATTTTTAGGTGCTTGACATGAATGAGATAGTTTCCTAGGGTGGCTGACTTCCTAAAGAGTACTATTATGCATTTCTTAGCATTGAGTTTTAAGTCATGGCTTTGGCAGCAGTCATTTTTTTCTGTATTTGTCCTTCATGTAAGATGTTAGCATCTTCGGTGGATTCTATGACTGCCCATAGTTTGCAGTCATCTGCAAACGTGGTCATCCAGAGGCATTTGTCACTGGCTTTGACTTCCAAGAGTTAAATGCCAAAAAGGAGCAGGCCCATCACAGAGCCCTGAAGGACTCCACTAGTGACTGGATTCTTGGTGGAGGTGGTCTCCCATATCCTAACTTCCTGGGTCCTATCTGAGAGCCAGCATGTGACATAGGGGTTAATTCCTAACTCCATGAGTTTGTTTACAATACCCGAGTAGAGTACTGTATCAAATGCCTTAGCCAGGTTAAGGTGGAGAGTATGCACTGTTTTGCCATCATCCATTGCCTTGGTGACTGTTTTAAAGAAGTCCACCTGGTTGAGTAGGCATGATCTGAGTTTGACAAAGTCAGATTGGGTTGGATGCAGTGTTTGAAGGCTTCCTATGTTATTATTAATCATATCTATAATAATTCTTTCCATGGCTTTGCATATGATACTAGTCAGACTTATGGGTCTGTAGCTGATGGACCACCCATGTGCAGAGGGATGGCTGTTGCAGTCTTCCATTCATGTAGCAAAAAGCTTGTCTGGAGGCTATGGTTAAATCGTGACTCCAGTAGTCCAGGCTGGTCATGCTTTAGGTTATTTAAAAGGTATCCTGGAATATTATTGGGGCCCATCGATGCAGTGTTTTTAGCCTTAGAGAGTGCATTTAGGATCTGCTACTTAGTCATAGCTGGGTGAGGTAAGTTTGATGGTATTACTTGGGGGTGACTGGGGGGGGGGGGGGGCAGGAGTGAAATTGGACCTGAATTTGTCTTTCAGTAGATTTGTTATATCTTCCAGATCTGTGTAAGTGCCTCCATTAACAATCAGTTCTGCTCACTGTTGTGTACCATCTTTGAGATTTGGGACATAACTAAAAAAAGCCCTGTGGTTCTCCTTAGCTTAGGAGGGTCAAAACTGGCTTTGGTAGATTACATTTCTCCTCTTAGTTTCTGTTTAGTCTGATGAGAGAGTTTTTATCCTGCTGAGTGTTGCACTTACTAATTTTAGCTATGACTTTTTTCATTTTGTTATACAATCTGATTATGTTTGGATTACACCAAGATGGTTTGTTTTTTGAGTTTGTTCTGAGCCTGTTTCTGGTAGGTACTGCTGTCTCTATGTATTTATTAACATTATTATACAGAGTTTCTGGTCTGGTCTGGTATGGGCCATGGACCCTTTTCAGTCATAAACAGGCCACAAGGCAAAAATACAATTTATTTATTTATTTACAATTAAGTAGAATGTTAAAATATGTATACTATAATCAGCTAAAACAAAGAGAATCACAGTGACTGAAAGAAAATACTACATTTTATATGGGAATATATTATCTGAAGCATAAACTATAAATAATGCAAGCTAAACATATTGGGATCTGTTGGAGAATATAAACAAAGAGGATGCTGACAGTTGAATGGAGCTCATCAGGCATATATAGCAATATGATATTGAACACAAACATTATATTAGTGAAAAAGTGCAATCAGCCCAGTAAAACAATGACTAGGACAGAAGGAAAAAGTAGGAACCAGTAAAAGAAGGGACCAGAGTCTTAAGTTTAGGATGGAGGTAAAGAAGTAGTTAGGTACAAATAACCTTTGTATAAAAAATAGTGAAACACTGAAGGTCAGCTAGATAGAATTTGCATAATAATTAATCTGCAACTAGATAAACTTCAGGTATTCATAACTTCTAAAATATTTACAAGACTAGGCTTTTTAAACAGTCCTTTAACTTGTCCTAAAGGTGGGATGGTTTGTTTCATTTCTAATATTCTCTGGTAAGTGGTTTTCTCAGCTACTGATTTCACAAATTTCACAAAAGCCTTTCAAAGGTTGAGGGCTCTCTTCCTCTTCCAAAAAAATATGTCACTAGTGTAGTACCATGGGTCTAGTCTTCAGATCACTCCTCTTTAGTTTTAATTTTAAGAAGTCAAAGTTAATGTTAAGGATTTGTGGCTGACCAAGTCTGCAGATGTCTGCAAACTTGCTGCCATCATAAGCTCCCTGGAAGACACCAAGATCCTTCAACAGGGCATGTCCTAAAAAATAGCAAGAAGTGTATAATCATATCCTTTGGCAAGCATGACTCCCCTTGTAACAATCACACTGACAAATACCCCTGAAAACTGATCCTGTAGTTAGGGGTCTGTGAACCTATGACAGTATCCTTTGGTGAACACGACCTCCCTTGTAACTATCACATTGACAACACCCTCCTGAAAAATCGATCACACAGTCAGGGATCTGGGAGCCTATGTCAACAATGAACTGTCCTTTCATCATATGTAAACACTACTGTAGGGAAGTCCTATCTCATTGTATTTTGTCCAGATCAAGGGATGCAATCATTCTACTGCACATGTCGCTCATTAGGGTGAGCATTGAGCATAATGTCCCTTTTGGTATGCACTTGTTCAAACATTGATCTTAGCAGGAATGACCAGAACTCTTTCTCACTAAATAAATCAGGGGCCTAAATCCTAAAAAAATACGCAGACCTTTTCACGTCTTAGCCTTCTTCTCAGCATCATACTGGCTACCGAGAGTGGCCTCTGCCTTGCATATACTGCTTCTACCGAACCTGTCCTATCAGACTTATTACACATTTGTAAGTCTAATGGTACCATAAACTCCCTGTTCAAATGATCTCAAGCTCTTTTGCAAAATAAATAGAACAAGTTAGAGAGAGCGGTTTGTATCACAGATAATACTACGTCTATGGAATCGTCTTCTGCTCCACACAAAGTACAGTACTTCCCTACTCTATTCAAATGTAACTTGGATGAATGGATGAGTAACTGCAGATTCACCCCTGGTTTAACACGCCTGTTCCTCAGAGATAGGAAAAACATAATTGTCCCAGCACCTACTTGTTCAGCCCATTTCTGGGTTATTTGTATGCAAAATATAAGGGCTATGACCCTTCATGAAGTGGGGGCATATGTCACAACAAAGATGCCATTAGCATATAAGGTGACAATGAAAGAAGGCAGTATCATTTATAGAGATGGTTAAAAAAAAAAAAGAGTTGGTCTTAGTAAAGAGCTCAGAAAGACAATTGTCATGAAAGTTCCGGGACTGGATAGGTGATTAGCAGACAGGACCCTAAAATTCTGTTACTTAGGTAGTATTCTAACCATTTTGGAGCACCATTGCCAAAGCCAAGCAATTGGAATTTGTGAATAAGCATGTTGGTCAATAAGTTCAAATGTCTTTTCAAGGTCTTTGAGTAGCTTGCTGTAAGGTCACCATTTTCCATGTTTGTGTAATGCAGTACAATCTATGTTTAGATAATTTTGATCTTTCTAAAAACCATGCTGCAAGTGACATAATCCATACTTGTTTATATATTCCATAAAGTTATAAAAAATATTTTTTTCAAAGATATTCGATAGGGGACAAAGGTTTGTGATTGGGTCTAAAGTCTAATGAAGTAGCTAGATTTGAGGTTTTGAGTTTGGAGGTAATTGCAGCATGTTTGAATGTGATGGGCAAAACTCCTTTTTGATAAAGTTAAGTTAAATATACAATATACATTGGAGTGGTTTTGGGATACTTCAGGCAGCCATAGTCAGAATGAATGGGCAGAATAAATGTACGTTTTGTTATTTTTGAGAAGCTTTTCCAGATGCTATTGAATTGCCTTGACAGATATCTCGTTCTAAAGTAGAAAACAGCACAGAATTTTGCATTATTGGCCTGATGTATATTTAAAATGGAATTAGCAATGGAGAAATATGCTGTGATATTAGGGACAAATTCTGTATGTTGATTGATTTATTCTTAAATACCAATATTTGCAATGATTCAGGAAGGCTAATAATCTTGAACACTACTTGCTCTCTTCTATGTCCCAAGTTTCATCTCTTATTTTTCAAGTCTTTGCATATTTCAGAAGTAATCCAACATTTACCTCTAGTAATTCTTCTTGAAATCAGGAATATTTATCAAATACAGGGTTATTTACATCACAGAAAAGATCTACAGCCCTTGAAGGGTCTTCTTGTTGAGAATGGCCAATCAACTGTATCAGGTTTGGCTAGGAAATCCCCCCTCCTTTGCTACTGATAACTTTGTAGTAGTAATTAGCGTGGCTGTATCTTGCCTTGTGTCTCCTGTAAAGGAATAAGCATGGGAAGCTGATCACTACACAGGTTTTGCAGAGTTTTAATCAGTTTGTCCCTGTGAAAGATGTTTGTTATAACTATTTCTAGCATGGTATAAATTCCTATTTTAGGGTTTGTATAGTCCCCGAATCTACCACGTGAGTTAGATTAGGAAGCAAAAAACTTAGTGTTAAAATTACCTGTAATGACCAGGTTTCCCTTAGGATTTACTTCAGTAATCTCTTGTACGTTTTTTTTCTAAGACTTTAACAGAAGCTGGTGTATGAACACATACAATGGCAAAATTCAGCTTTGTACAGTGTTCTAATATTCATTAACACTAAATTGGTGTGCTGAGCTGCTATCTTTTTATTTACAGTAGTACGACCTGGGTATTTGAATTAATAGATTACACCAGATCAGCAAGAGTGCCCCACCACCAATTTTATTTACTGGCCTACTACTTCTCAGTAGAAAGCAGTTATCTTTCATACATCAGGAAGGATGTGGGTCTGTTTTCAGCCATGCTTCTCGGAAACCCAACAAACCATCTATTCCATGCTTCTGGCTCACCCCTTTTATTATTAATGTTTTGTGAACTACATTGATATGGCAGATTATTAAATCTTTTGAAAATCTTCATGTTTTTATATATAAAATAAATAAGACACACATACACACTGCATTCTATAAAGGGTGAGATGCTGGGAAATTGAGAGACAAATAGGACAGTAAGCTGTAGAAATGGATGAATGTACCTGATGCTGAAATGGAATTTAGCCCACGCATGATACAGGTAGGTGAGAAGGAAATTACTTAAAGTATCACAGTACCAAGATAAAGGATCAGAATCAAGGTAAAGAAGAAGAAAAAAGCTCGAGTGAATAGCAGCGGATAAACAGATTTCCTTTTCAAAAGATGAATAGTTGTTAAATGTGTTAGAAAAGGAGTTTAATTAAGGATTACTCAATGACAACATAAGTTAAGACACAATGCACTGGATCTTTAGAACATTTTCAAGTATTTGTAACAGAGGCTAGCATGGCATTATTATTATTATGTGGACGTACATCTCATACTGTCCACAAGCATACCCCACCATTTTACATCTGCAATATATTAAGCACATCAAAACACATACTGCACTGGACCATAAACCATGACACTATCTAATCCCTTTTACAATTGTTATTTAACCAATATTTCCTTCTGAAATAAGCAGTAGGAAAAACTTCTCTCACTCATGCTGAAAGAAAAAAAATAAATACCCCCCCCATCCATCTACAATCCATCCACTGGTTATCCTGTCTCCCCTTTCACCCCCAAGCAACTCATGTAATTATAAAACATTTTCCAAAATATTTCTGCCCTTAACAAATAGATTCATATCTCAATGTGTTCCTCACCTCTGGAACAAACTTCCACTACATGTCAAGGAGAGTAGCACCCTTGCCACTTTCAAGATAAACCTTGATAATTGGATGGGCAGCCTCAAATTCACTCCAGGGATATCCTGTCTTGCCCTCCTTAAAGCTTGAGTGAAATTTTGAATAGAGTTTTTTGGCTAGGCTTGAAATGGAATACAGACCAAATTGGTTACAACTTACATATGAACTTTCTACTGCAGTACTCCATACCATATGTTTTCATTACCATCAAAACAGTGTACTTTTTAAAGGGTTATAGCTTCATTTTAAGCCTAGCAAATTTCCCTTTTGGTGCTGGAATTAATCTTTCCCATTTGGTGTTAGTCTGGCTTTAACCATCCCATGGTCCACAGGTGGAAGAGAAGAGGAAGCCAGTGCTGCCTTGGCCAGTAGGGAGTTAACAAAATCTTTGGGCAATCCATTTGGATCTTTAATATGACCTTGGGAAGCAGAGAAAGTGGAGGGAAAGCATATAGGAATGTCCCTCTCCCACAGAAGGACATTGTGTCCATTTTCCAAGCTTGAGGACAGTAGGTCCTGGTGCAAAAGAAAGGAAGTTGTTTGTTCTGGATTGAGGCAAAAATATCAATTTATGGCATTCCCCATTTGTGGACTATGTGTAGGAAATTCTTCCTGTTCAGCATACACTTGTGGGGATCTCTTAATTGATTAGGAAAGTCTGCTTTTGTGGCCTGCTCCTTCTCTTCCCCAGAAGGGCCAGTCTGCACAGTTGGTTAGATCTGGTGCCCCCACCCCCCATTGTTTATGTACCATAGGACTGTTGTGATCTCTTAATGAACCTGGTTTCCAAGAATGGAAGAAAATCTTCAAGGTCTGGATTATTGCTCTCATCTCCTTCAGATTGATATGCTCTGATCTTAGATTTTAGGCCATTGCTCCTGAATTTTCAGATTGTTTGTGCATGTTCCCCATGCATTGCATGCTGCATCTGTGTGCAACTCCTGTTGTAGTGTCTGTGGCTTGAAGTGAAGGCCCAGGTTTAGTTTTATCTTTGATATCATCCACAGTATTTTCTTCTTTAGGCAAGGCTGGAGAAAGACCTGTTGCCCAGGGGATGAGAATATAGGGACCAGGTGGATTTCTGGTACCACTAGATCTTCCTCATATGGAGTCTGGGAAAGGGGACAGTGTGGATGGTTGCTACCATCAATCACAGTGCTCTGAGAATCTCCCTTACAGTATTGGATTGAAGAGAGAGAAGAGCACAGAAGTAACTGACTAGGCGTTGCACTTTGCCTGCAGGCAGAATGTTTATTATCTAGTCTGAACCCCAAGAAAACTAGGTCTTGGGTTGAATTCATTGTTTTTTTCAGACTGATTGTGAAACCCAGAGCCTAAAGTAGGGGCATAGTGATCTTGAGATGAGAAGTGAGTATCTGCTGAGGCAGAGCCTATATTCAGGCTCCAAAACAAAGTTTACAAACCAAGAAGAAAAGTATGTTACTGCAGAGACTCAATTCATGGTTCCAGCAGGAAACAATCTCAAAAGACACTCAAAAGCTATTGGAACATTTGGTTTTAGTGCTTTCATTTTACTAAATGGAAAACTTCTTCAGATAAAACAGTAAAAGTCCAAACACATTTGAAATGGAGCTTATATAATATTCTAGGTCATATGAGAACCAAGCCCTCTTTCATTCATGAACTGACACATCAACTAACATATACACAACTTCTTACCATGTATAAAATTATCCAGCATTCATCTACCTGTTCAGCACTAAAAAACATTATACACAACTATGTTCCTAGTTGGTCATTGTGATACAGTGACCAAAAACTCCTGTCTGTCTACAAGCCTAGCAAATCTGCTGGGCATTTTCTGTACACATACAAAGTTGCTAATGCTTGGAACTCCTTACTTGTATCCACAGGTCTATACCCTCCCTCTCATCTTTCAAAACCACTCTGAAAACTTTCTAGCAAAAATCTAGCTCTGTTCTTGCTCAAATCCAGGATAAATTATATCTCTAAATGTGAACAAGTATCTTTTCATTCCTTATAGTTCCTCTCCCTTCTTCGCTAGCTTCTTTAGTGCTAATTCTCTTCCCTGACTTTTTGTCTAAATATTCCATAAACCTGTTTTTCCCTTCACTTCATATTGCAATTCCCATTTGTGTTAGACTAACTTACCTTTATTTTCTCTACAAAGTGTATAAAGTTTCTCTAAATATTAAATGATTCTTATATACCTTGTGTCAATTTTTAACCAATAGCTTTATGGCTAATTTGTTATAATGATTTTGTTTTATTTTTGAAGATTGCAAAATTATCGTTCTTAAAATGTTTTCTAATAATTTGGAGCATTTCTCCCCAAACCTCCACTCTTCTCCCCAGTCTGACTTTCCCAGTAACCAAATGTCAATAAATAAATAATTATTAGTAGCTACACAGACAGAGATGTACCCACCAGAAAGAAGTATAGAACTAACTCAAAAAAAAAATTGCCCTGTTGGAATCACATCAACAGGATGTATAACAGAAGGAAGAAAATCATGACAAAAATTAGGAGGTGCAGCACCCAGCAGGATGAAAACACTCTCATCAAACTAAACAAACAGCTCAGAGGACAAATAAAGTCTACCAAAGCCAAACAAGGTAAATTTGGCCTCCCAGGCCAAGGATACTCAAAAGGCATTTTTTAGCTATGTCTGCAACCTCAAAGGCAATACACAATTATGCACAGAACTCATTGTTAATGGAGCCACCTTTACTGAACCAGAAGACATAACAAACCTACTTGCCAACAAATTCAGCTCCAATTTTACCACTCTCTTCCCCCCTAAACCATCCCTTATGAAATACCATCAAATTTAATTCCCTCTGCTACCACTAGAGAACAGGTCCTTAATGCTCTCTCTCTAAGGCCACAAACACTGCATCAATGGGCCCAGACAATATCCAAGGAAACCTTCTAAATAGCATGAAACATGACCTATCAGGCTCTCTGGAATTGCTATTTAACTGTAGCCTCCAAACAGGCTTCATGCCTCATGAATAAATAACAGCAACAGTCATCCCTCTGCACAAAGGTGGGCCATCTACTGACCTTGGAAACTAAAGACCCAGAAGTCTCACTAGTCACATATGAAAAGCCATGGAAAGAATTATCATGGAATTATCAGTAATGATATAGGAAACCTCTAGGCACTGGACTCAACCCAATTTGGTTTTGTCAAGGCCAAGTCATGCTTAGCCAGCTTAGTGGACTCCTTTGAGAAGGTCACCAAAGCAATGGATGAGGGCATACTGGTTCACACTGCCTACCTTGAACTGGCCAAGGCATTTGACACAATACCCCAATCAGGCAATGTTGATAAACTTAAGAGGTTAGGTACAAACTATTACGTCAACTGGTGGATAGCCAGCTGGCTCATAGATAGGACCTAGAAAGTTAAAACTGGGGAGTCCACCTATACAAAGAGGCCAGTCATAAGTGGAGTCCCTCAGGGATTGGCCCTGGGACTATTCTTTTTTGGCATTATTTCTCTAAAGTCAAGACCAATGTCAGTAGCCTCTGGCTAACTAAATTTGCAGATGATCTTCCACCAACACAAATATTCTCTAGGAAGGGTTTACACAGACAAACAACTGGTGTCAGAGCCATGGACTAAAAGTAAATGCCAAGAAAAGCATAGTTGTATCCTTCAGGAAGCATTTTATCCAGCCCTGGTAAATATCATATTGACAACACACCTCTAAGAGTTGACCCAGTAGTCAGAGCTTGGGAACACACATAAACAGCAATCTAGCCAGACTTGTGTCACAGCGCTTGTGTTAAGTACTGTGCTGTATAAATAGGTAGATAGGGTTTCTATTCTCACTGTGGTCAATTGTGTGTGTGTGCTCACTTGGTTGACATTCAAGAGAGCATTTACACCAGCATGTCAGACAGTGCTATTACCATCTTCATCTCATCAGACACTCCTGATGTCATCAGCTATGAAGTGTTGTCGGACACTGTAAAAGCCAGACTTTTGCAGTGGCGCTTTGTAAATAGTTTTATAGGGGTTCTATTCTCACTACATTCAACTGTGTGTGTGGTCAACACTCACTATGGTGACAATTTTAGAATATGTGAGTCCACAGCTACATCAGACCCTACTCTGAACATCTCACTGTAGCATACGACAATGATGTCATCCTGTATAACATGCTCTCTGACAATATTCAAGGCAAACCTGTGCTGTGACAGTAACATTAAGTACTGTGTTTGCAAACTAATTTACCTACACATAAAGGGGTTCTAATCTGACAGCAGGTGACTTGCATGTCTCTACATATTCTTATCACTTTTGAGACAATTTTACACAAGGATGTGACTCCACATCCATGTCCTACACTCATCTCAACATGTTCTCCTCAGCATAAAACAGTGATGGCGAACCTTTTGGGCTTGGTGTGTCAAAAATATGGAAAATGCCTACCATGACTCTGCTGGTGTGCCCCCCCCCCACCCAAAAAAAAGAGAAAAACAAATACAGTCCAATCATGTGTGCTGGTATGTATTATCAAAGTAAAAGAAAAATCAGTGACTTACAATAGGGAAAACAATATGTGCCCTGATAACTGGGCTTAAAATAATGCACCAAAAAAATTACCCTACTTTTAACAGTAATTTTAAACTGAATTGGAAAAACTATGGAACACATTGCATTTGATTTGATTAACATCAATTAATGACTTTTTTGTTGCTGAGTTTTAATAGATAAATGCAGGGTCACATATTTCTTATATTTTTGTTCATTCAGTTTCTTTGGTAACTTGGGTGTTGATGAACTCTGGTGTATCACACAAAAGGTCATGGAGTGTCCCCCTTGACACACGTGTCATAGGTTCACCATCACTGGCATACAATGATGCTACTGTACTCCATAAAGTGCAACATGACAGTGTTACTGTCAGACATGTGTAGTGTTGCTACTATGACACTGCATGGCATTCATATTCTATATCTACACAGGTGCAGTGTTCAAATCAGGCCAAGCCTACAGCTGTGTTTGTGTGGTTGGTGGTACATTATCGCCATTGTATGACCTTTGGAATTATTCTTCATTGCACTACCATATGGAAAACCTTTCAAGTAGTCCCATGCATCCACCATCCTCCTTTTTCCACTGGCCACATGAAATCTTTCCTGCAGAGAACTGAAGGATGTCCTCATGTCAAATATGAATACTCACGTCATGAAGCAGAGTCCTTCCATGAGCCTCTGCAAGCTATCTCAAGACCACTGCATGTCTGATTGGTAATTCTGTCATGGTGTATTGCACATATCCCATCTGGACAGTGGCAGGATGTAATGCAATCAAACAAGTATACACATGCGCACAATAAGCTTACAATCTTCCATAATATAGATATAGATATTTTTTGCAGGGTATAATAATGGCTAGGATTTCATGTGATGTTGGCCATTAGCCTAAAAAAGTCCTATGCCTCTATGAACAGTTGACATGTCAATGTTGCTGTCATTGACGTGCTATATTGAGTTGTGGATATACAGTATGGCTACAAAAGGCTCTTACAATCTGTGATGCGAACTAATGTATTTATGGCCATTAATGCCATTGCAGTACATGCCCCATCTATAACAGCTGTAGTAATACACCTCCTGAGAACTGTTGACATGGTACGATACACAGTTATATATATTATTGTTATATTAGGACATGTGTTTTTGGAGTGGAGCAGATCAACCTTCTACACAGTTCACATTCCACCATCACAGTGACACTTGCTTTATGGCACAGGTTTGCATATGTCTATATACCATCATTAAATGTTCTATGACTGACATCAGTATCAATTCATATTGATTACATTGTCACATAAGTCTTGTCTCATATACATGGTTGCTATGCTGTAATATACACAACCAATGTATCACATGTTTTGATTCAATTGCAACCTTGTAGAATTCATTGTATGTGCTGTTGTGTTGCTACTTACAAGGATTATTGAGGTGGTCAGCAGCACCATTGTGTGACTATCAGCGTTTGTGTCAGGAAATGTTCTGCACTTCTATGGGCTAGGCTTGTAAAGGCTCCAGGGCCATTGGCCTAGTACACACTTATGAACCTATGAGTCACAAACAATTGATCTCTAATGTATCCTGATATGATATCAGGCCACTCAAATATAGCTTGCCCATGAAACACCCACAGGCATATGTTGTGCAAGTGATATAAGTACATGACATGGTACAGTTGTGATTATGTACATAGCAACAGTGTATGGAATATGATGAATGACTAAAGCTGCATGGAGGTCTTGTCACAAACTATTTATTCCAAGACATATGAAATGTTAAGTGGAATACACAGCTAAGCACAGATCTGGTGTGTATGTCAGCAGACATACCCACCCAGAGGACACAGACAATTTTCCAGTTTGTCTCACATGTTACCACCCTGTTGCCACTGGCGATCAGCCAAAGTATACATACAAACATTACTCAGCTTTGATTCTCAGTAGAGCAGCACATCTGTGTGCTCACTATGGCTAATAAAACAGAAGCAATGGGCCCTGACAACATCACAGGTTGTTTATAGCATCACTTAAAACTAGATCTACCAGACATAGCTGGACCCGTATGTCAACACAGCCTCCAGATAGCCTATGTTCCTATAGAAGGATGTACAGCAACATGCATCCTTCTGACTTGGGGGTACCATCACCTGATGCATAATGTTATAAATGCATCCTAACTCTTCTCATCTGTGAGGTAGTCCAAGGAGTCATCATGGACCTTCTCTAAAAGGATATAGGTAATATCCTGACTGTGTACTAAACCCACATTTGATTTGTTCAGGCTATATCATGTCTGCCACATCTGTTCACTGTCTTCAAGAGGGTTAAACAAGGGCATGCATAATGACAACACTATCATCCTGTGCAACATGACCTGGCCAAGGCATTTGACACAAATCAACAGTCAGCAGACAGAAACTGTCACAAGTGGAAACAAATACCTACATCACCAATTGCGTAGACAACTGGAACACATACATGACATATAAATATATTGCAGTGTGTAAATTCACCTCTAGCTAGAGTCCAGCGACCAGGTTCATACCTCAGGGCTCTGTGGCAGGCCCTTTCCAGTCCATTATTTAAGTGTCAGACATCAAAACTGATTTACACATCCTTTCTCCAACCAGCTTTGTGGAGGATTGCAAATTGTGGACAAACATTGAATCAAAGTGTGGTATTGGTATAATGCATACAGTATAAACAGACACAAAGGATTGATGCCACAGCCATGTAGACATGGTAGATGAAGGAAACTCATAAAGGGGTTAGTTCCATTATGAATGCAAATATGCAAGATAATTACAATGTGGACAACACACCCCTATGAGTAGACCAAGTGGTATGCACACCTATAAACTAGCCAGGATTGCTCATTATTTCTAATACAGGTTTAACAGTGTCCCTCCCAACACCTCTGGCAGATGTTACATTTTGAAGGAGGTTTGCTTTATTCCCCTCAGAGAATGCTGATGAATCATAATAGCTATACAAGTGTGTTCTTGCAGAACCATCTATGATCACTCACAATCACACATGTTATGTGGAAGACTTGGGATTACTGGTGGTATTAATCTGATATTGTCCCTGACTGTGTGTGCTTCTGTTTACTGTTGTCCATGGGCCTTTTGCTATGTATCCCACTTGGTTGAGACCTATGCTGACATTATGTTCATTCTCAGGCAACTCATTCTGCACAGCTTCACAATATACATATAACCCCTATTGTATATACCATCCCTGATATATGCCCTGTCCACTGTTCACATCAGGATGCTTACATCACAAAGTATCCACTCCACTGATATGTCACCTTGTTTGACAGTCACATAATATACAATAACTGTGCAGTCTGTATTGTAAAACGTCAATATATTACTGTTCATGCTACAACTATCTTCACTGACATGTCGTCTGCTATACATTATCATGTTTCACCTGTCCTCTTCCCCTGTGTTCATTCCTACAATTCATCTATGTGTCCCTTTTCAATGTACACTTTTCCCCTGACTATTTATAATGGTGTCTATGTACCCTTACTGATCATTTACACAACTTTTATTCAGTATACCTGACAATACTCTGCACTGTATACACTTTCATGTAATGTGTTGGAACCATAAACATTGCTTTATTAATAACCCTAGTAATTACTAGGTCTGCGGGATTGCGCAGGATGCCATAATAATTTACTTACTAAGTAAGTAAGTAAATTATTATGGCATCCTGCGCAATCCCGCAGACCTAGTTTGCTTGTAGGTAAACAGGTTTACATGACTGCTGCTGTCTGTGTTGCTATACACAGTTTTGGGCCAGCAACACTGTTGCTGGGCATGAAACCACTCTAGTTTACATTTAAACACAATGCAAGGCATGCGTATGCAATTAGTGCTGCTGCTCACTGGCAAACATGTAAACTTTGTGTAGTCTTCACATTTATCCTACACAAAGTTTATTGAATCTCCAGGTCTGTTTTTATATTCTCCTGATATTTATGTTACTTTATGTAAAACAATTATCAGGTTTTTATTCAAGCCACATTTTTAGTTGCTATAGATGGCAAAGACATGCATAAAGGTTTTAGATATCCAAAGCTAGATACTGTGCTTTTATTTAGAAATGGCAATAAATTTTTGGTTGAGGGATTATATCAGATTATATCAAAGCATGCAGCAGCCACCAACTACAAGAAGGCCAGATAGATTTGATACTGTTCAAGAGCCTTTGTCTTTCTTACATATATATATACCCAGTGGCAGACACTGACATACTTTCTTTGGAAGCTACAAAGGGAACCAAGACTTCCTCCTGGCAGGAAATGTTTTAAGGTTTTCTGTGAGTCTGTGAAAAAGAACACATTTTGGATGTTTACTCTGAATAAACAGCATTACTAGCTGTACTGCATGACTGAGTGCAGAGGAGAAGGAATTTGTCTATGAAACGGAATACTTCATTTGAAGAGTATAACTGAAAAAGATTTTATCTGACTGGTGTAGAATGTTCTGTTACTAGTTTTAATTCAGAATAGAAGAATACATAGAATAATAATACAATACATAGGTGGTAGTCCCCTAAATACAGGAAATTTAATAAGGGATCTGGGGACCCAAGTAGATAGTAATCTCTCCTTTGATAATCATATTGCCAAGGTGGTTAGAAAATCCTTCTATGTGGCCCACCTAATCACAAAAGGGTTCGCATCTAGAATAAAAGAGGTTATTGTGCCTCTCTACTCATCACTCATTAGACCCATCATAGAACACAATGCCCCATTTGGGATGTACCTTACAAGACACCTGCAACAGCTGGAAAGACCACAAAAGTACCTCACCAAGAGGATTACTGGCCTCAAACAGATGCCCTATGCAGCCCAGCTCAAGAAACTCCAGCTGTACTCAGTTGCATACCGCTTACTCAGAAGTGATCTCTACCTGACATACAAAGCCATGTACAACCCAGAATTGATGGACATGCTCCACCTAAAAAAAAACAAATCCCGGAGAGCCACACGCTCTAGGGATATAAACCTCACCACAACAATAAATAGGACATACTGGAGGGATAGATTATTGTCCCAGAGACTCCTCATGTTTTGGAACAGGATTCCAATATATATCAGGCAGAGCCCCTCACTAACACTCTTCAAGAGAAACCTTGACGGGTGGATGGGAAACAGAAAATTTACCCTGGGGATCACTGCAGTGGCTCTGCTGGACAGTGGCACAGGGAACTAATGGCTCTGCTGGACAGGGGCACAGGGAACTAATCTAAGGGGGTGGCGAAAGCCAACACATACTGGCTAGGCTTATAAATGCCCTTGGGCAGACAGCCTAGTACTTACCTATGAACCTAAGAGATAACTGGGAAATTCCAACTAGTTAAGGTGCCTAAAGGCTATGCAGTAATTAGTTCTAGATGGAATGTTAGTAACAAAGTTTATTATAACATTTGCTCAAGCTACTTTTTTAAGTAAATTGCAGGTCTTTGAATATAGGAGAAGCACATACGTGGGTAGGAAATAGGTAGGCAGAAGATAATATTTTACTGCTGCTGTCTGTAAGATATGTTTTGGTTCTATACAACCAGCCAAGGTTTTGACGTTTTGATTACAAACAGTTTGAATTTGGAGGCCCAGTCTCAACTTATCATCAATTATAATCCCTAGTAGTTTCGTATGTGGAGCCAGTTCAGTTTTGGTGTTAGATGAAGTGATAATGAAGGGTGTTCTGTTGTTCGATTGTAATTTCGGTGTAAGCCACTGGGAGTTTTTTACTTAAGTACTAGGACACATGCCCTCTATCATTCTCAAGGGCACACTAGCTTACACACATACGAAACAAATCAAATGGCATCTAAGAAACCTATGACATCAGCACTCTCAATCATTGCAGCACAATTTCCTAGTCTTTCCTTGCCTAAAAAAGCACCTGTATTAGTAGATCTACTTATTAAAAGAAATTATGGACAAGTCCTTTCACCCTCCAACTCACAAGCAGGCTCTCACAACAGTTGTCTCAGAACTTGCACAGGGTGTTCACTCTTAGGGTTTAAAGGTACATGGCACTTGGTTCAAGAGATAAAGCAAATCAGACATAAACTTTAAAGAGATGTTGCAGTGCAGTACAACTCCAAGCAATGAAACCTCTGTGGGTCCCAGGTACCCTTAGAATAGCCACAGACAACACCACAGTCATGTTATACACCAAAAATAGGGAGGCACTAGCTCCTACAAACTGTGCTGGATGGCATTACAGGTTTGTGAGATGACAGTAAGCCCAAACATGATGCTTATGGTAGTTTATTTCATCAGAAGGACAAATTATTACTAGACCACAAGAGCAATACAGCATTAGACCCAAATGAGTAGATACTACACAGGCACTTCTTTCTATCAGCTAAAGGCACAAATTTTCCACCACTGCCACTAATTCCAGGGATGATCCAGAAAATAGTCGAAGAGAGACCAGAAATGATCCTAATTGCATCCTGCGGGGCAAGGCAACACTGGTTCACCCATCTGCTACTGATGACCAAGGAGGAAAACCACTGTTATGCCCAAAAAGTTGGACCTACTGACTCAAGGAAAAGGTAATGTAGTATACCTAAGGCTCTAGACCTTCAGTCTGGTAGCCTGGAAGATACAGCATGTTTATTCTTTGAACACCTATTATCAATAGAGAATGAATCATAATGAGGGAAACCAGGACACCTACCACTTAAAAATCATACCTGACAAAATGGAAGAAAATCTCTCTGTGTAGTGTCAAAGAAGAAACCTAATACCGACTCAGGCAGAAATACTAGTACTCCTGCAAACATCTGACAGAATTCTTTCACACAGGCTTAGCCTGTATGCCCATCAAGGTCCACCTGTCAGTTATAGTGGCTGAGTTACTACTGAATCCTTTCCTTACCTCAAGAGCAACAGTGAAACACTTCACCCATGGAATTTTGCACCTCAGTCCTCTTAAGAGGGAGCTTTTGTCCTCTTCAAAGCTTTAGCACCCTTTGAGCCAGCAGCATCAGCTCATAGTAAACATCTGCTTTTGAAGGCAGTATTCCAGGTGGCAGTAACCTCATCAAGAACGGTTTCTGAACTTCAGGAATGTCCTTCCTGGTCTTTCACACAGACGGTATTGCCTTACAAACTAACCTGCATCTGATACCCAGAGTGGTGACTCAGGTCACCCTAAACCAAACCATTCAACTTGCAGGTTTCTTTTTCCCAAAAAAACACAAAACAATGGGGAAAGAATCCTGAATGCACTGGATGTGCCTAGGCAATTGACATATTACCAAGATGGAACAAAAGCCTGCAGAAGGACCGTCCAACTCTTCTTAGCCTTTGGAGAACACAAAAAGGTACTACCCATTTCAAAATAGTCAGTTTCTAGGCTGAACTTTCACTGCATTATTTTCTGTCACAAGCTTGATGGCAAAAAACTCCAGATGGAAGTAAGATCTCACTCTTCCAGGACACAGACACTACCACAGCCTTCCTGAAAGGAGTCTCTATCAAAGATATCCTAGGCAAGGGTATAACTAGGCACACTCTTTGTACACTATTGAGTACATTTTCTTCTGAGCATCACATCAACATGGCCTTTTTCATGTCATATTATGTCTACAACTAAGTCAATGTCTTTAACAACAGGTGCAATATTGCTAATCTAAAAACAGTATTTCTTAATATTTTCAGAGAGAACAAGCAGAAATGTTCCTTGCATTTATTAAGTGTTGGGGGGCAGCCTCTTGAGAGATGTGTCCATTTTTAAGTTTCAGGTGTTCAAAGGGGGTGACAGTAAATGCTTGTGAGTACAAAATGGATTTGCTTGCTACACCACTGATCCTTGGGGCCACTGCATAGTCCTTAGCATCTCCGAGCATGACAGACTAGACAGCATGTCTTGAGTTAGAGTCAGTTTCTTTTCAACAACTCTGAAA